>NW_028317877.1:10899062-11202708 GCF_062004578.1 Staurois parvus
TTTACCAAGGAATGAAGAGAGGGATGAAATATCACTTGATTTACGATATAAACGGACAAGAAATTGGCTAGGAAACAGCTATATCCTGAAAGTGGAAGTGATGTCGTCAACGTGACGTGACCAAAATGGGAAGTGGCCCTTAAACCCTTTTCGCCATGACGTTTTGTGTTTTATGCCTCTTTGCATCCATTTCTGGGCTTTTTTGATACCGTGTTGACACCTTTTACAACCCCGAGCAGTTTTTGAAAGGTGTAAACATTTTAAGGGGCACAGGCCCAAAAACTGACATAAAATGTCTTTGCACCTTCTTTACCTATTGCAGTTTCTTTTTACCAAGGAATGACAAGAGGGATAAATAATCACTTGATTTCAGCTTTAAATACAAAAGAAAATGGCTTGGAAACTGCAGTCTTCTGTAAACAGAAGTGATGTCGTCTATGTGACGTGACCAAAACGGAAAGTAGCCATTAAACACAGTTTTTCTTGATGTTTTGGAGTGTTAAGCCTTGGTGCATCCATTTTTGAGATGCCTACGCCTGTCTTGACACCTCTTCTGCCACCTTGAGCAGTTGGTAAAAGGTTTAAAAGTTCAAAGGGGCACACCCCGAAAAACTGCCAAAGATTGTTTTGCATCTTTTTACCAATTGCAGCTTCTGTTTACCAAGGAATGAAGAGAGTGACGAAATATCACTTGATTTAAGCTTTAAACAGACAAGGAACCGGCAAGGAAACAGCTATATCCTGAAAGTGGAAGTGATGTCGTCAACGTGACGTGACCAAAACGGGAAGTGGCCCTTAAACCCTTTTCGCCATGACTTTTGGTGTTTTATGCCTCTTTGCATCCATTTCTGGGCTTTTTTGACGCCGTGTTGACACCTTTTACACCCCCCGAGCAGTTTGTGAAAGGTGTAAACATTTTAAGGGGCATAGGCCCAAAAACTGACATAAAATGTCTTTGCACCTTCTTTACCTATTGCAGTTTCTTTTTACCAAGGAATGACAAGAGGGATAAATAATCACTTGATTTCAGCTTTAAAAACAAAAGAAAATGGCTGGGAAACTGCAGTCTTCTGTAAACAGAAGTGATGTCGTCTATGTGACGTGACCAAAACGAGAAGTAGCCTTTAAACACATTTTTTCTTGATGTTTTGGAGTGTTAAGCCTTGGCGCATCCATTTTTGAGATGCCTACGCCTGTCTTGACACCTCTTCTGCCACCTTGAGCAGTTGGTAAAAGGTTTAAAAGTTCAAAGGGGCACACCCCGATAAACTGCCAAAGATTGTTTTGCATCTTTTTACCAATTGCAGCTTCTGTTTACCAAGGAATGAAGAGAGGGATGAAATATCACTTGATTTACGATATAAACGGACAAGAAATTGGCTAGGAAACAGCTATATCCTGAAAGTGGAAGTGATGTCGTCAACGTGACGTGACCAAAACGGGAAGTGGCCCTTAAACCCTTTTCGCCATGACTTTTGGTGTTTTATGCCTCTTTGCATCCATTTCTGGGCTTTTTTGATGCCGTGTTGACACCTTTTACACCCCCCGAGCAGTTTGTGAAAGGTGTAAACATTTTAAGGGGCATAGGCCCAAAAACTGACATAAAATGTCTTTGCACCTTCTTTACCTATTGCAGTTTCTTTTTACCAAGGAATGACAAGAGGGATAAATAATCACTTGATTTCAGCTTTAAATACAAAAGAAAATGGCTGGGAAACTGCAGTCTTCTGTAAACAGAAGTGATGTCGTCTATGTGACGTGACCAAAACGGAAAGTAGCCATTAAACACATTTTTTCTTGATGTTTTGGAGTGTTAAGCCTTGGTGCATCCATTTTTGAGATGCCTACGCCTGTCTTGACACCTCTTCTGCCACCTTGAGCAGTTGGTAAAAGGTTTAAAAGTTCAAAGGGGCACACCCCGAAAAACTGCCAAAGATTGTTTTGCATCTTTTTACCAATTGTAGCTTCTGTTTACCAAGGAATGAAGAGAGTGACGAAATATCACTTGATTTAAGCTTTAAACAGACAAGGAATCGGCAAGGAAACAGCTATATCCTGAAAGTGGAAGTGATGTCGTCAACGTGACGTGACCAAAACGGGAAGTGGCCCTTAAACCCTTTTCGCCATGACTTTTGGTGTTTTATGCCTCTTTGCATCCATTTCTGGGCTTTTTTGACGCCGTGTTGACACCTTTTACACCCCCGAGCAGTTTGTGAAAGGTGTAAACAGTTTAAGGGGCACAGGCCCAAAAACTGACATAAAATGTCTTTGCACCTTCTTTACCTATTGCAGTTTCTTTTTACCAAGGAATGACAAGAGGGATAAATAATCACTTGATTTCAGCTTTAAATACAAAAGAAAATGGCTGGGAAACTGCAGTCTTCTGTAAACAGAAGTGATGTCGTCTATGTGACGTGACCAAAACGAGAAGTAGCCTTTAAACACATTTTTTCTTGATGTTTTGGAGTGTTAAGCCTTGGCGCATCCATTTTTGAGATGCCTACGCCTGTCTTGACACCTCTTCTGCCACCTTGAGCAGTTGGTAAAAGGTTTAAAAGTTCAAAGGGGCACACCCCGATAAACTGCCAAAGATTGTTTTGCATCTTTTTACCAATTGCAGCTTCTGTTTACCAAGGAATGAAGAGAGGGACAAAATATCACTTGATTTACGATATAAACGGACAAGAAATTGGCTAGGAAACAGCTATATCCTGAAAGTGGAAGTGATGTCGTCAACGTGACGTGACAAAAATGGGAAGTGGCCCTTAAACCCTTTTTGCCATGACGTTTTGTGTTTTATGCCTCTTTGCATCCATTTCTGGGCTTTTTTGATGCCGTGTTGACACCTTTTACACCCCCCGAGCAGTTTTTGAAAGGTGTAAACATTTTAAGGGGCACAGGCCCAAAAACTGACATAAAATGTCTTTGCACCTTCTTTACCTATTGCAGTTTCTTTTTACCAAGGAATGACAAGAGGGATAAATAATCACTTGATTTCAGCTTTAAATACAAAAGAAAATGGCTGGGAAACTGCAGTCTTCTGTAAACAGAAGTGATGTCGTCTATGTGACGTGACCAAAACGGAAAGTAACCATTAAACACAGTTTTTCTTGATGTTTTGGAGTGTTAAGCCTTGGCGCATCCATTTTTGAGATGCCTACGCCTGTCTTGACACCTCTTCTGCCACCTTGAGCAGTTGGTAAAAGGTTTAAAAGTTCAAAGGGGCACACCCCGAAAAACTGCCAAAGATTGTTTTGCATCTTTTTACCAATTGCAGCTTCTGTTTACCAAGGAATGAAGAGAGTGACGAAATATCACTTGATTTAAGCTTTAAACAGACAAGGAACCGGCAAGGAAACAGCTATATCCTGAAAGTGGAAGTGATGTCGTCAACGTGACGTGACCAAAATGGGAAGTGGCCCTTAAACCCTTTTCGCCATGACTTTTGGTGTTTTATGCCTCTTTGCATCCATTTCTGGGCTTTTTTGACGCCGTGTTGACACCTTTTACACCCCCCGAGCAGTTTGTGAAAGGTGTAAACATTTTAAGGGGCATAGGCCCAAAAACTGACATAAAATGTCTTTGCACCTTCTTTACCTATTGCAGTTTCTTTTTACCAAGGAATGACAAGAGGGATAAATAATCACTTGATTTCAGCTTTAAATACAAAACTAAATGGCTGGGAAACTTCAGTCTTCTGTAAACAGAAGTGATGTCGTCTATGTGACGTGACCAAAACGGGAAGTAGCCTTTAAACACATTTTTTTCTTGATGTTTTGGAGTGTTAAGCCTTGGCGCATCCATTTTTGAGATGCCTACGCCTGTCTTGACACCTCTTCTGCCACCTTGAGCAGTTGGTAAAAGGTTTAAAAGTTCAAAGGGGCACACCCCGAAAAACTGCCAAAGATTGTTTTTACCAATTGCAGCTTCTGTTTACCAAGGAATGAAGAGAGGGATGAAATATCACTTGATTTACGATATAAACGGACAAGAAATTGGCTAGGAAACAGCTATATCCTGAAAGTGGAAGTGATGTCGTCAACGTGACATGACCAAAATGGGAAGTGGCCCTTAAACCCTTTTCGCCATGATGTTTTGTGTTTTATGCCTCTTTGCATCCATTTCTGGGCTTTTTTGATGCCGTGTTGACACCTTTTACACCCCCCGAGCAGTTTGTGAAAGGTGTAAATATTTTAAGGGGCACAGGCCCAAAAACTGACATAAAATGTCTTTGCACCTTCTTTACCTATTGCAGTTTCTTTTTACCAAGGAATGACAAGAGGGATAAATAATCACTTGATTTTAGCTTTAAATACAAAAGAAAATGGCTGGGAAACTTCAGTCTTCTGTAAACAGAAGTGATGTCGTCTATGTGACGTGACCAAAACGGGAAGTAGCCTTTAAACACATTTTTTCTTGATGTTTTGGAGTGTTAAGCCTTGTCGCATCCATTTTTGAGATGCCTACGCCTGTCTTGAAACCTCTTCTGCCACCTTGAGCAGTTGGTAAAAGGTTTAAAAGTTCAAAGGGGCACACCCCGAAAAACTGCCAAAGATTTTTTTTGCATCTTTTTACCAATTGCAGCTTCTGTTTACCAAGGAATGAAGAGAGGGATGAAATATCACTTGATTTACGATATAAACGGACAAGAAATTGGCTAGGAAACAGCTATATCCTGAAAGTGGAAGTGATGTCGTCAACGTGACGTGACCAAAATGGGAAGTGGCCCTTAAACCCTTTTCGCCATGACGTTTTGTGTTTTATGCCTCTTTGCATCCATTTCTGGGCTTTTTTGATACCGTGTTGACACCTTTTACAACCCCGAGCAGTTTTTGAAAGGTGTAAACATTTTAAGGGGCACAGGCCCAAAAACTGACATAAAATGTCTTTGCACCTTCTTTACCTATTGCAGTTTCTTTTTACCAAGGAATGACAAGAGGGATAAATAATCACTTGATTT
This sequence comes from Staurois parvus, assembly GCF_062004578.1. Lineage (NCBI taxonomy): Eukaryota > Metazoa > Chordata > Amphibia > Anura > Ranidae > Staurois > Staurois parvus. Next base: position 10,904,023 of record NW_028317877.1, read on the forward strand.
CAGCTTTAAATACAAAAGAAAATGGCTTGGAAACTGCAGTCTTCTGTAAACAGAAGTGATGTCGTCTATGTGACGTGACCAAAACGGAAAGTAGCCATTAAACACAGTTTTTCTTGATGTTTTGGAGTGTTAAGCCTTGGTGCATCCATTTTTGAGATGCCTACGCCTGTCTTGACACCTCTTCTGCCACCTTGAGCAGTTGGTAAAAGGTTTAAAAGTTCAAAGGGGCACACCCCGAAAAACTGCCAAAGATTGTTTTGCATCTTTTTACCAATTGCAGCTTCTGTTTACCAAGGAATGAAGAGAGTGACGAAATATCACTTGATTTAAGCTTTAAACAGAAAAGGAACCGGCAAGGAAACAGCTATATCCTGAAAGTGGAAGTGATGTCGTCAACGTGACGTGACCAAAACGGGAAGTGGCCCTTAAACCCTTTTCGCCATGACTTTTGGTGTTTTATGCCTCTTTGCATCCATTTCTGGGCTTTTTTGACGCCGTGTTGACACCTTTTACACCCCCCGAGCAGTTTGTGAAAGGTGTAAACATTTTAAGGGGCATAGGCCCAAAAACTGACATAAAATGTCTTTGCACCTTCTTTACCTATTGCAGTTTCTTTTTACCAAGGAATGACAAGAGGGATAAATAATCACTTGATTTCAGCTTTAAAAACAAAAGAAAATGGCTGGGAAACTGCAGTCTTCTGTAAACAGAAGTGATGTCGTCTATGTGACGTGACCAAAACGAGAAGTAGCCTTTAAACACATTTTTTCTTGATGTTTTGGAGTGTTAAGCCTTGGCGCATCCATTTTTGAGATGCCTACGCCTGTCTTGACACCTCTTCTGCCACCTTGAGCAGTTGGTAAAAGGTTTAAAAGTTCAAAGGGGCACACCCCGAAAAACTGCCAAAGATTGTTTTGCATCTTTTTACCAATTGCAGCTTCTGTTTACCAAGGAATGAAGGGAGGGATGAAATATCACTTGATTTACGATATAAACGGACAAGAAATTGGTTAGGAAACAGCTATATCCTGAAAGTGGAAGTGATGTCGTCAACGTGACGTGACCAAAATGGGAAGTGGCCCTTAAACCCTTTTCGCCATGACGTTTTGAGTTTTATGCCTCTTTGCATCCATTTCTGGGCTTTTTTGACGCCGTGTTGACACCTTTTACACCCCCCGAGCAGTTTGTGAAAGGTGTAAACATTTTAAGGGGCACAGGCCCAAAAACTGACATAAAATGTCTTTGCACCTTCTTTACCTATTGCAGTTTCTTTTTACCAAGGAATGACAAGAGGGATAAATAATCACTTGATTTCAGCTTTAAATACAAAAGAAAATGGCTGGGAAACTGCAGTCTTCTGTAAACAGAAGTGATGTCGTCTATGTGACGTGACCAAAACGGAAAGTAGCCATTAAACACATTTTTTCTTGATGTTTTGGAGTGTTTAGCCTTGGCGCATCCATTTTTGAGATGCCTACGCTTGTCTTGACACCTCTTCTGCCACCTTGAGCAGTTGGTAAAAGGTTTAAAAGTTCAAAGGGGCACACCCCGAAAAACTGCCAAAGATTGTTTTGCATCTTTTTACCAATTGCAGCTTCTGTTTACCAAGGAATGAAGAGAGGGATGAAATATCACTTGATTTACGATATAAACGGACAAGAAATTGGCTAGGAAACAGCTATATCCTGAAAGTGGAAGTGATGTCGTCAACGTGACATGACCAAAATGGGAAGTGGCCCTTAAACCCTTTTCGCCATGATGTTTTGTGTTTTATGCCTCTTTGCATCCATTTCTGGGCTTTTTTGATGCCGTGTTGACACCTTTTACACCCCCCGAGCAGTTTGTGAAAGGTGTAAATATTTTAAGGGGCACAGGCCCAAAAACTGACATAAAATGTCTTTGCACCTTCTTTACCTATTGCAGTTTCTTTTTACCAAGGAATGACAAGAGGGATAAATAATCACTTGATTTTAGCTTTAAATACAAAAGAAAATGGCTGGGAAACTTCAGTCTTCTGTAAACAGAAGTGATGTCGTCTATGTGACGTGACCAAAACGGGAAGTAGCCTTTAAACACATTTTTTCTTGATGTTTTGGAGTGTTAAGCATTGTCGCATCCATTTTTGAGATGCCTACGCCTGTCTTGAAACCTCTTCTGCCACCTTGGGCAGTTGGTAAAAGGTTTAAAAGTTCAAAGGGGCACACCCCGAAAAACTGCCAAAGATTGTTTTGCATCTTTTTACCAATTGCAGCTTCTGTTTACCAAGGAATGAAGAGAGTGACGAATTATCACTTGATTTAAGCTTTAAACAGACAAGGAACCGGCAAGGAAACAGCTATATCCTGAAAGTGGAAGTGATGTCGTCAACGTGACGTGACCAAAACGGGAAGTGGCCCTTAAACCCTTTTCGCCATGACTTTTGGTGTTTTATGCCTCTTTGCATCCATTTCTGGGCTTTTTTGACGCCGTGTTGACACCTTTTACACCCCCCGAGCAGTTTGTGAAAGGTGTAAACATTTTAAGGGGCATAGGCCCAAAAACTGACATAAAATGTCTTTGCACCTTCTTTACCTATTGCAGTTTCTTTTTACCAAGGAATGACAAGAGGGATAAATAATCACATGATTTCAGCTTTAAATACAAAAGAAAATAGCTGGGAAACTGCAGTCTTCTGTAAACAGAAGTGATGTCGTCTATGTGACGTGACCAAAACGGAAAGTAGCCATTAAACACAGTTTTTCTTGATGTTTTGGAGTGTTAAGCCTTGGTGCATCCATTTTTGAGATGCCTACGCCTGTCTTGACACCTCTTCTGCCACCTTGAGCAGTTGGTAAAAGGTTTAAAAGTTCAAAGGGGCACACCCCGAAAAACTGCCAAAGATTGTTTTGCATCTTTTTACCAATTGCAGCTTCTGTTTACCAAGGAATGAAGAGAGTGACGAATTATCACTTGATTTAAGCTTTAAACAGACAAGGAACCGGCAAGGAAACAGCTATATCCTGAAAGTGGAAGTGATGTCGTCAACGTAACGTGACCAAAACGGGAAGTGGCCCTTAAACCCTTTTCGCCATGACTTTTGGTGTTTTATGCCTCTTTGCATCCATTTCTGGGCTTTTTTGACGCCGTGTTGACACCTTTTACACCCCCCGAGCAGTTTGTGAAAGGTGTAAACATTTTAAGGGGCATAGGCCCAAAAACTGACATAAAATGTCTTTGCACCTTCTTTACCTATTGCAGTTTCTTTTTACCAAGGAATGACAAGAGGGATAAATAATCACTTGATTTCAGCTTTAAATACAAAAGAAAATAGCTGAGAAACTGCAGTCTTCTGTAAACAGAAGTGATGTCGTCTATGTGACGTGACCAAAACGGAAAGTAGTCATTAAACACATTTTTTCTTGATGTTTTGGAGTGTTAAGCCTTGGTGCATCCATTTTTGAGATGCCTACGCCTGTCTTGACACCTCTTCTGCCACCTTGAGCAGTTGGTAAAAGGTTTAAAAGTTCAAAGGGGCACACCCCGAAAAACTGCCAAAGATTGTTTTGCATCTTTTTACCAATTGTAGCTTCTGTTTACCAAGGAATGAAGAGAGTGACGAAATATCACTTGATTTAAGCTTTAAACAGACAAGGAACCGGCAAGGAAACAGCTATATCCTGAAAGTGGAAGTGATGTCGTCAACGTGACGTGTCCAAAATGGGAAGTGGCCCTTAAACCCTTTTCGCCATGACTTTTGGTGTTTTATGCCTCTTTGCATCCATTTCTGGGCTTTTTTGGTGCCGTGTTGACACCTTTTACACCCCCCGAGCAGTTTGTGAAAGGTGTAAACATTTTAAGGGGCATAGGCCCAAAAACTGACATAAAATGTCTTTGCACCTTCTTTACCTATTGCAGTTTCTTTTTACCAAGGAATGACAAGAGGGATAAATAATCACTTGATTTCAGCTTTAAATACAAAAGAAAATGGCTGGGAAACTGCAGTCTTCTGTAAACAGAAGTGATGTCGTCTATGTGACGTGACCAAAACGGAAAGTAGCCATTAAACACATTTTTTCTTGATGTTTTGGAGTGTTAAGCCTTGGTGCATCCATTTTTGAGATGCCTACGCCTGTCTTGACACCTCTTCTGCCACCTTGAGCAGTTGGTAAAAGGTTTAAAAGTTCAAAGGGGCACACCCCGAAAAACTGCCAAAGATTGTTTTGCATCTTTTTACCAATTGTAGCTTCTGTTTACCAAGGAATGAAGAGAGTGACGAAATATCACTTGATTTAAGCTTTAAACAGACAAGGAATCGGCAAGGAAACAGCTATATCCTGAAAGTGGAAGTGATGTCGTCAACGTGACATGACCAAAACGGGAAGTGGCCCTTAAACCCTTTTCGCCATGACTTTTGGTGTTTTATGCCTCTTTGCATCCATTTCTGGGCTTTTTTGACGCCGTGTTGACACCTTTTACACCCCCGAGCAGTTTGTGAAAGGTGTAAACAGTTTAAGGGGCACAGGCCCAAAAACTGACATAAAATGTCTTTGCACCTTCTTTACCTATTGCAGTTTCTTTTTACCAAGGAATGACAAGAGGGATAAATAATCACTTGATTTCAGCTTTAAATACAAAAGAAAATGGCTGGGAAACTGCAGTCTTCTGTAAACAGAAGTGATGTCGTCTATGTGACGTGACCAAAACGAGAAGTAGCCTTTAAACACATTTTTTCTTGATGTTTTGGAGTGTTAAGCCTTGGCGCATCCATTTTTGAGATGCCTACGCCTGTCTTGACACCTCTTCTGCCACCTTGAGCAGTTGGTAAAAGGTTTAAAAGTTCAAAGGGGCACACCCCGATAAACTGCCAAAGATTGTTTTGCATCTTTTTACCAATTGCAGCTTCTGTTTACCAAGGAATGAAGAGAGGGATGAAATATCACTTGATTTACGATATAAACGGACAAGAAATTGGCTAGGAAACAGCTATATCCTGAAAGTGGAAGTGATGTCGTCAACGTGACGTGACAAAAATGGGAAGTGGCCCTTAAACCCTTTTCGCCATGACGTTTTGTGTTTTATGCCTCTTTGCATCCATTTCTGGGCTTTTTTGATGCCGTGTTGACACCTTTTACAACCCCCGAGCAGTTTGTGAAAGGTGTAAACATTTTAAGGGGCACAGGCCCAAAAACTGACATAAAATGTCTTTGCACCTTCTTTACCTATTGCAGTTTCTTTTTACCAAGGAATGACAAGAGGGATAAATAATCACTTGATTTCAGCTTTAAATACAAAAGAAAATGGATGGGAAACTGCAGTCTTCTGTAAACAGAAGTAATGTCGTCTATGTGACGTGACCAAAACGGGAAGTAGCCTTTAAACACATTTTTTCTTGATGTTTTGGAGTGTTAAGCCTTGGCGCATCCATTTTTGAGATGCCTACGCCTGTCTTGACACCTCTTCTGCCACCTTGAGCAGTTGGTAAAAGGTTTAAAAGTTCAAAGGGGCACACCCCGAAAAACTGCCAAAGATTGTTTTGCATCTTTTTACCAATTGCAGCTTCTGTTTACCAAGGAATGAAGGGAGGGATGAAATATCACTTGATTTACGATATAAACGGACAAGAAATTGGTTAGGAAACAGCTATATCCTGAAAGTGGAAGTGATGTAGTCAACGTGACGTGACCAAAATGGGAAGTGGCCCTTAAACCCTTTTCGCCATGACGTTTTGAGTTTTATGCCTCTTTGCATCCATTTCTGGGCTTTTTTGACGCCGTGTTGACACCTTTTACACCCCCCGAGCAGTTTGTGAAAGGTGTAAACATTTTAAGGGGCACAGGCCCAAAAACTGACATAAAATGTCTTTGCACCTTCTTTACCTATTGCAGTTTCTTTTTACCAAGGAATGACAAGAGGGATAAATAATCACTTGATTTCAGCTTTAAATACAAAAGAAAATGGCTGGGAAACTGCAGTCTTCTGTAAACAGAAGTGATGTCGTCTATGTGACGTGACCAAAACGGAAAGTAGCCATTAAACACATTTTTTCTTGATGTTTTGGAGTGTTTAGCCTTGGCGCATCCATTTTTGAGATGCCTACGCTTGTCTTGACACCTCTTCTGCCACCTTGAGCAGTTGGTAAAAGGTTTAAAAGTTCAAAGGGGCACACCCCGAAAAACTGCCAAAGATTGTTTTGCATCTTTTTACCAATTGCAGCTTCTGTTTACCAAGGAATGAAGAGAGGGATGAAATATCACTTGATTTACGATATAAACGGACAAGAAATTGGCTAGGAAACAGCTATATCCTGAAAGTGGAAGTGATGTCGTCAACGTGACATGACCAAAATGGGAAGTGGCCCTTAAACCCTTTTCGCCATGATGTTTTGTGTTTTATGCCTCTTTGCATCCATTTCTGGGCTTTTTTGATGCCGTGTTGACACCTTTTACACCCCCCGAGCAGTTTGTGAAAGGTGTAAACATTTTAAGGGGCATAGGCCCAAAAACTGACATAAAATGTCTTTGCACCTTCTTTACCTATTGCAGTTTCTTTTTACCAAGGAATGACAAGAGGGATAAATAATCACTTGATTTCAGCTTTAAATACAAAAGAAAATAGCTGGGAAACTGCAGTCTTCTGTAAACAGAAGTGATGTCGTCTATGTGACGTGACCAAAACGGAAAGTAGCCATTAAACACAGTTTTTCTTGATGTTTTGGAGTGTTAAGCCTTGGTGCATCCATTTTTGAGATGCCTACGCCTGTCTTGACACCTCTTCTGCCACCTTGAGCAGTTGGTAAAAGGTTTAAAAGTTCAAAGGGGCACACCCCGAAAAACTGCCAAAGATTGTTTTGCATCTTTTTACCAATTGCAGCTTCTGTTTACCAAGGAATGAAGAGAGTGACGAATTATCACTTGATTTAAGCTTTAAACAGACAAGGAACCGGCAAGGAAACAGCTATATCCTGAAAGTGGAAGTGATGTCGTCAACGTAACGTGACCAAAACGGGAAGTGGCCCTTAAACCCTTTTCGCCATGACTTTTGGTGTTTTATGCCTCTTTGCATCCATTTCTGGGCTTTTTTGACGCCGTGTTGACACCTTTTACACCCCCCGAGCAGTTTGTGAAAGGTGTAAACATTTTAAGGGGCATAGGCCCAAAAACTGACATAAAATGTCTTTGCACCTTCTTTACCTATTGCAGTTTCTTTTTACCAAGGAATGACAAGAGGGATAAATAATCACTTGATTTCAGCTTTAAATACAAAAGAAAATAGCTGAGAAACTGCAGTCTTCTGTAAACAGAAGTGATGTCGTCTATGTGACGTGACCAAAACGGAAAGTAGTCATTAAACACATTTTTTCTTGATGTTTTGGAGTGTTAAGCCTTGGTGCATCCATTTTTGAGATGCCTACGCCTGTCTTGACACCTCTTCTGCCACCTTGAGCAGTTGGTAAAAGGTTTAAAAGTTCAAAGGGGCACACCCCGAAAAACTGCCAAAGATTGTTTTGCATCTTTTTACCAATTGTAGCTTCTGTTTACCAAGGAATGAAGAGAGTGACGAAATATCACTTGATTTAAGCTTTAAACAGACAAGGAACCGGCAAGGAAACAGCTATATCCTGAAAGTGGAAGTGATGTCGTCAACGTGACGTGACCAAAACGGGAAGTGGCCCTTAAACCCTTTTCGCCATGACTTTTGGTGTTTTATGCCTCTTTGCATCCATTTCTGGGCTTTTTTGGTGCCGTGTTGACACCTTTTACACCCCCCGAGCAGTTTGTGAAAGGTGTAAACATTTTAAGGGGCATAGGCCCAAAAACTGACATAAAATGTCTTTGCACCTTCTTTACCTATTGCAGTTTCTTTTTACCAAGGAATGACAAGAGGGATAAATAATCACTTGATTTCAGCTTTAAATACAAAAGAAAATGGCTGGGAAACTGCAGTCTTCTGTAAACAGAAGTGATGTCGTCTATGTGACGTGACCAAAACGGAAAGTAGCCATTAAACACATTTTTTCTTGATGTTTTGGAGTGTTAAGCCTTGGTGCATCCATTTTTGAGATGCCTACGCCTGTCTTGACACCTCTTCTGCCACCTTGAGCAGTTGGTAAAAGGTTTAAAAGTTCAAAGGGGCACACCCCGAAAAACTGCCAAAGATTGTTTTGCATCTTTTTACCAATTGTAGCTTCTGTTTACCAAGGAATGAAGAGAGTGACGAAATATCACTTGATTTAAGCTTTAAACAGACAAGGAATCGGCAAGGAAACAGCTATATCCTGAAAGTGGAAGTGATGTCGTCAACGTGACATGACCAAAACGGGAAGTGGCCCTTAAACCCTTTTCGCCATGACTTTTGGTGTTTTATGCCTCTTTGCATCCATTTCTGGGCTTTTTTGACGCCGTGTTGACACCTTTTACACCCCCGAGCAGTTTGTGAAAGGTGTAAACAGTTTAAGGGGCACAGGCCCAAAAACTGACATAAAATGTCTTTGCACCTTCTTTACCTATTGCAGTTTCTTTTTACCAAGGAATGACAAGAGGGATAAATAATCACTTGATTTCAGCTTTAAATACAAAAGAAAATGGCTGGGAAACTGCAGTCTTCTGTAAACAGAAGTGATGTCGTCTATGTGACGTGACCAAAACGAGAAGTAGCCTTTAAACACATTTTTTCTTGATGTTTTGGAGTGTTAAGCCTTGGCGCATCCATTTTTGAGATGCCTACGCCTGTCTTGACACCTCTTCTGCCACCTTGAGCAGTTGGTAAAAGGTTTAAAAGTTCAAAGGGGCACACCCCGATAAACTGCCAAAGATTGTTTTGCATCTTTTTACCAATTGCAGCTTCTGTTTACCAAGGAATGAAGAGAGGGATGAAATATCACTTGATTTACGATATAAACGGACAAGAAATTGGCTAGGAAACAGCTATATCCTGAAAGTGGAAGTGATGTCGTCAACGTGACGTGACAAAAATGGGAAGTGGCCCTTAAACCCTTTTCGCCATGACGTTTTGTGTTTTATGCCTCTTTGCATCCATTTCTGGGCTTTTTTGATGCCGTGTTGACACCTTTTACAACCCCCGAGCAGTTTGTGAAAGGTGTAAACATTTTAAGGGGCACAGGCCCAAAAACTGACATAAAATGTCTTTGCACCTTCTTTACCTATTGCAGTTTCTTTTTACCAAGGAATGACAAGAGGGATAAATAATCACTTGATTTCAGCTTTAAATACAAAAGAAAATGGATGGGAAACTGCAGTCTTCTGTAAACAGAAGTAATGTCGTCTATGTGACGTGACCAAAACGGGAAGTAGCCTTTAAACACATTTTTTCTTGATGTTTTGGAGTGTTAAGCCTTGGCGCATCCATTTTTGAGATGCCTACGCCTGTCTTGACACCTCTTCTGCCACCTTGAGCAGTTGGTAAAAGGTTTAAAAGTTCAAAGGGGCACACCCCGAAAAATTGCCGAAGATTGTTTTGCATCTTTTTACCAATTGCAGCTTCTGTTTACCAAGGAATGAAGAGAGTGACGAAATATCACTTGATTTAAGCTTTAAACAGACAAGGAACCGGCAAGGAAACAGCTATATCCTGAAAGTGGAAGTGATGTCGTCAACGTGACGTGACCAAAACGGGAAATGGCCCTTAAACCCTTTTCGCCATGACGTTTTGTGTTTTATGCCTCTTTGCATCCATTTCTGGGCTTTTTTGATGCCGTGTTGACACCTTTTACACCCCCCGAGCAGTTTTTGAAAGGTGTAAACATTTTAAGGGGCACAGGCCCAAAAACTGACATAAAATGTCTTTGCACCTTCTTTACCTATTGCAGTTTCTTTTTACCAAGGAATGACAAGAGGGATAAATAATCACTTGATTTCAGCTTTAAATACAAAAGAAAATAGCTGGGAAACTGCAGTCTTCTGTAAACAGAAGTGATGTCGTCTATGTGACGTGACCAAAACGGAAAGTAACCATTAAACACAGTTTTTCTTGATGTTTTGGAGTGTTAAGCCTTGGCGCATCCATTTTTGAGATGCCTACGCCTGTCTTGACACCTCTTCTGCCACCTTGAGCAGTTGGTAAAAGGTTTAAAAGTTCAAAGGGGCACACCCCGAAAAACTGCCAAAGATTGTTTTGCATCTTTTTACCAATTGCAGCTTCTGTTTACCAAGGAATGAAGAGAGTGACGAAATATCACTTGATTTAAGCTTTAAACAGACAAGGAACCGGCAAGGAAACAGCTATATCCTGAAAGTGGAAGTGATGTCGTCAACGTGACGTGACCAAAATGGGAAGTGGCCCTTAAACCCTTTTCGCCATGACTTTTGGTGTTTTATGCCTCTTTGCATCCATTTCTGGGCTTTTTTGACGCCGTGTTGACACCTTTTACACCCCCCGAGCAGTTTGTGAAAGGTGTAAACATTTTAAGGGGCATAGGCCCAAAAACTGACATAAAATGTCTTTGCACCTTCTTTACCTATTGCAGTTTCTTTTTACCAAGGAATGACAAGAGGGATAAATAATCACTTGATTTCAGCTTTAAATACAAAACTAAATGGCTGGGAAACTTCAGTCTTCTGTAAACAGAAGTGATGTCGTCTATGTGACGTGACCAAAACGGGAAGTAGCCTTTAAACACATTTTTTTCTTGATGTTTTGGAGTGTTAAGCCTTGGCGCATCCATTTTTGAGATGCCTACGCCTGTCTTGACACCTCTTCTGCCACCTTGAGCAGTTGGTAAAAGGTTTAAAAGTTCAAAGGGGCACACCCCGAAAAACTGCCAAAGATTGTTTTTACCAATTGCAGCTTCTGTTTACCAAGGAATGAAGAGAGGGATGAAATATCACTTGATTTACGATATAAACGGACAAGAAATTGGCTAGGAAACAGCTATATCCTGAAAGTGGAAGTGATGTCGTCAACGTGACATGACCAAAATGGGAAGTGGCCCTTAAACCCTTTTCGCCATGATGTTTTGTGTTTTATGCCTCTTTGCATCCATTTCTGGGCTTTTTTGATGCCGTGTTGACACCTTTTACACCCCCCGAGCAGTTTGTGAAAGGTGTAAATATTTTAAGGGGCACAGGCCCAAAAACTGACATAAAATGTCTTTGCACCTTCTTTACCTATTGCAGTTTCTTTTTACCAAGGAATGACAAGAGGGATAAATAATCACTTGATTTTAGCTTTAAATACAAAAGAAAATGGCTGGGAAACTTCAGTCTTCTGTAAACAGAAGTGATGTCGTCTATGTGACGTGACCAAAACGGGAAGTAGCCTTTACACACATTTTTTCTATGTTTTGGAGTGTTAAGCCTTGTCGCATCCATTTTTGAGATGCCTACGCCTGTCTTGAAACCTCTTCTGCCACCTTGAGCAGTTGGTAAAAGGTTTAAAAGTTCAAAGGGGCACACCCCGAAAAACTGCCAAAGATTGTTTTGCATCTTTTTACCAATTGCAGCTTCTGTTTACCAAGGAATGAAGAGAGGGATGAAATATCACTTGATTTACGATATAAACGGACAAGAAATTGGCTAGGAAACAGCTATATCCTGAAAGTGGAAGTGATGTCGTCAACGTGACGTGACCAAAATGGGAAGTGGCCCTTAAACCCTTTTCGCCATGATGTTTTGTGTTTTATGCCTCTTTGCATCCATTTCTGGGCTTTTTTGATACCGTGTTGACACCTTTTACAACCCCGAGCAGTTTTTGAAAGGTGTAAACATTTTAAGGGGCACTTGCCCAAAAACTGACATAAAATGTCTTTGCACCTTCTTTACCTATTGCAGTTTCTTTTTACCAAGGAATGACAAGAGGGATAAATAATCACTTGATTTCAGCTTTAAATACAAAAGAAAATGGCTTGGAAACTGCAGTCTTCTGTAAACAGAAGTGATGTCGTCTATGTGACGTGACCAAAACGGAAAGTAGCCATTAAACACAGTTTTTCTTGATGTTTTGGAGTGTTAAGCCTTGGTGCATCCATTTTTGAGATGCCTACGCCTGTCTTGACACCTCTTCTGCCACCTTGAGCAGTTGGTAAAAGGTTTAAAAGTTCAAAGGGGCACACCCCGAAAAACTGCCAAAGATTGTTTTGCATCTTTTTACCAATTGCAGCTTCTGTTTACCAAGGAATGAAGAGAGTGACGAAATATCACTTGATTTAAGCTTTAAACAGACAAGGAACCGGCAAGGAAACAGCTATATCCTGAAAGTGGAAGTGATGTCGTCAACGTGACGTGACCAAAACGGGAAGTGGCCCTTAAACCCTTTTCGCCATGACTTTTGGTGTTTTATGCCTCTTTGCATCCATTTCTGGGCTTTTTTGACGCCGTGTTGACACCTTTTACACCCCCCGAGCAGTTTGTGAAAGGTGTAAACATTTTAAGGGGCATAGGCCCAAAAACTGACATAAAATGTCTTTGCACCTTCTTTACCTATTGCAGTTTCTTTTTACCAAGGAATGATAAGAGGGATAAATAATCACTTGATTTCAGCTTTAAATACAAAAGTAAATGGCTGGGAAACTTCAGTCTTCTGTAAACAGAAGTGATGTCGTCTATGTGACGTGACCAAAACGGAAAGTAGCCATTAAACACATTTTTTCTTGCTGTTTTGGAGTGTTAAGCCTTGGCGCATCCATTTTTGAGATGCCTACGCCTGTCTTGACACCTCTTCTGCCACCTTGAGCAGTTGGTAAAAGGTTTAAAAGTTCAAAGGGGCACACCCCGAAAAACTGCCAAAGATTGTTTTGCATCTTTTTACCAATTGCAGCTTCTGTTTACCAAGGAATGAAGAGAGGGATGAAATATCACTTGATTTACGATATAAACGGACAAGAAATTGGCTAGGAAACAGCTATATCCTGAAAGTGGAAGTGATGTCGTCAACGTGACGTGACCAAAACAGGAAGTGGCCCTTAAACCCTTTTCGCCATGACGTTTTGTGTTTTATGCCTCTTTGCATCCATTTCTGGGCTTTTTTGACGCCGTGTTGACACCTTTTACACCCCCCGGGGCAGTTTGTGAAAGGTGTAAACATTTTAAGGGGCACAGGCCCAAAAACTGACATAAAATGTCTTTGCACCTTCTTTACCTATTGCAGTGTCTTTTTACCAAGGAATGACAAGAGGGATAAATAATCACTTGATTTCAGCTTTAAATACAAAAGAAAATGGCTGGGAAACTGCAGTCTTCTGTAAACAGAAGTGATGTTGTCTATGTGACGTGACCAAAACGGGAAGTAGCCTTTAAACACATTTTCTCTTGATGTTTTGGAGTGTTAAGCCTTGGCGCATCCATTTTTGAGATGCCTACGCCTGTCTTGACACCTCTTCTGCCACCTTGAGCAGTTGGTAAAAGGTTTAAAAGTTCAAAGGGGCACACCCCGAAAAACTGCCAAAGATTGTTTTGCATCTTTTTACCAATTGCAGCTTCTGTTTACCAAGGAATGAAGAGAGGGATGAAATATCACTTGATTTACGATATAAACGGACAAGAAATTGGCTAGGAAACAGCTATATCCTGAAAGTGGATTTGATGTCGTCAACGTGACGTGACCAAAACGGGAAGTGGCCCTTAAACCCTTTTCGCCATGACTTTTGGTGTTTTATGCCTCTGCATCTATTTCTGGGCTTTTTTGACGCCGTGTTGACACCTTTTACACCCCCCGAGCAGTTTGTGAAAGGTGTAAACATTTTAAGGGGAACAGGCCCAAAAACTGACATAAAATGTCTTTGCACCTTCTTTACCTATTGCAGTTTCTTTTTACCAAGGAATGACAGGAGGGATAAATAATCACTTGATTTCAGCTTTAAATACAAAAGAAAATGGCTGGGAAACTGCAGTCTTCTGTAAACAGAAGTGATGTCGTCTATGTGACGTGACCAAAACGGGAAGTAGCCTTTAAACACATTTTTTCTTGATGTTTTGGAGTGTTAAGCCTTGGCGCATCCCTTTTTGAGATGCCTACGCCTGTCTTGACACCTCTTCTGCCACCTTGAGCAGTTGGTAAAAGTTTTAAAAGTTCAAAGGGGCACACCCCGAAAAACTGCCAAAGATTGTTTTGCATCTTTTTACCAATTGCAGCTTCTGTTTACCAAGGAATGAAGAGAGTGACGAAATATCACTTGATTTAAGCTTTAAACAGACAAGGAACCGGCAAGGAAACAGCTATATCCTGAAAGTGGAAGTGATGTCGTCAACGTGACGTGACCAAAACGGGAAGTGGCCCTTAAACCCTTTTCGCCATGACTTTTGGTGTTTTATGCCTCTTTGCATCCATTTCTGGGCTTTTTTGACGCCGTGGTGACACCTTTTACACCCCCCGAGCAGTTTGTGAAAGGTGTAAACATTTTAAGGGGCATAGGCCCAAAAACTGACATAAAATGTCTTTGCACCTTCTTTAACTATTGCAGTTTCTTTTTACCAAGGAATGACAAGAGGGATAAATAATCACTTGATTTCAGCTTTAAATACAAAAGAAAATGGCTGGGAAACTTCAGTCTTCTGTAAACAGAAGTGATGTCATCTATGTGACGTGACCAAAACGGAAAGTAGCCATTAAACACATTTTTTCTTGATGTTTTGGAGTGTTAAGCCTTGGCGCATCCATTTTTGAGATGCCTACGCCTGTCTTGACAAGTCTTCTGCTACCTTGAGCAGTTGGTAAAAGGTTTAAAAGTTCAAAGGGGCACACCCCGAAAAACTGCCAAAGATTGTTTTGCATCTTTTTACCAATTGCAGCTTCTGTTTACCAAGGAATGAAGAGAGGGATGAAATATCACTTGATTTACGATATAAACGGACAAGAAATTGGCTAGCAAAAAGCTATATCCTGAAAGTGGAAGTGATGTCGTCAACGTGACGTGACCAAAGTGGGAAGTGGCCCTTAAACCCTTTTCGCCATGACGTTTTGTGTTTTATGCCTCTTTGCATCCATTTCTGGGCTTTTTTGATGCCGTGTTGACACCTTTTACAACCCCCGAGCAGCTTTTGAAAGGTGTAAACATTTTAAGGGGCACAGGCCCAAAAGCTGACATAAAATGTCTTTGCACCTTCTTAACCTATTGCAGTTTCTTTTTACCAAGGAATGACAAGAGGGATAAATAATCACTTGATTTCAGCTTTAAATACAAAAGAAAATGGCTGGGAAACTGCAGTCTTCTGTAAACAGAAGTGATGTCGTCTATGTGACGTGACCAAAACGGAAAGTAGCCATTAAACACAGTTTTTCTTGATGTTTTGGAGTGTTAAGCCTTGGCGCATCCATTTTTGAGATGCCTACGTCTGTCTTGACACCTCTTCTGCCACCTTGAGCAGTTGGTAAAAAGTTTAAAAGTTCAAAGGGGCACACCCCGAAAAACTGCCAAAGATTGTTTTGCATCTTTTTACCAATTGCGGCTTCTGTTTACCAAGGAATGAAGAGAGTGACGAAATATCACTTGATTTAAGCTTTAAACAGACAAGGAACCGGCAAGGAAACAGCTATATCCTGAAAGTGGAAGTGATGTCGTCAACGTGACGTGACCAAAATGGGAAGTGGCCCTTAAACCCTTTTCTCCATGACTTTTGGTGTTTTATGCCTCTTTGCATCCATTTCTGGGCTTTGTTGACGCCGTGTTGACACCTTTTACACCCCCCGAGCAGTTTGTGAAAGGTGTAAACATTTTTAGGGGTACAGGCCCAAAAACTGACATAAAATGTCTTTGCACCTTCTTTACCTATTGCAGTTTCTTTTTACCAAGGAATGACAAGAGGGATAAATAATCACTTGATTTCAGCTTTAAATACAAAAGAAAATGGCTGGGAAACTGCAGTCTTCTGTAAACAGAAGTGATGTCGTCTATGTGACGTGACCAAAACGGAAAGTAGCCATTAAACACAGTTTTTCTTGATGTTTTGGAGTGTTAAGCCTTGGCGCATCCATTTTTGAGATGCCTACGCCTGTCTTGACACCTCTTCTGCCACCTTGAGCAGTTGGTAAAAAGTTTAAAAGTTCAAAGGGGCACACCCCGAAAAACTGCCAAAGATTGTTTTGCATCTTTTTACCAATTGCGGCTTCTGTTTACCAAGGAATGAAGAGAGTGACGAAATATCACTTGATTTAAGCTTTAAACAGACAAGGAACCGGCAAGGAAACAGCTATATCCTGAAAGTGGAAGTGATGTCGTCAACGTGACGTGACCAAAATAAGAAGTGGCCCTTAAACCCTTTTCGCCATGACTTTTGGTGTTTTATGCCTCTTTGCAACCATTTCTGGGCTTTTTTGACGCCGTGTTGACACCTTTTACACCCCCCGAGCAGTTTGTGAAAGGTGTAAACATTTTAAGGGGTACAGGCCCAAAAACTGACATAAAATGTCTTGGCACCTTCTTTACCTATTGCAGTTTCTTTTTACCAAGGAATGACAAGAGGGATAAATAATCACTTGATTTCAGCTTTAAATACAAAACTAAATGGCTGGGAAACTTCAGTCTTCTGAAAACAGAAGTGATGTCGTCTATGTGACGTGACCAAAACGGAAAGTAGCCTTTAAACACATTTTTTCTTGATGTTTTGGAGTGTTAAGCCTTGGCGCATCCATTTTTGAGATGCCTACGCCTGTCTTGACACCTCTTCTGCCACCTTGAGCAGTTGGTAAAAGGTTTAAAAGTTCAAAGGGGCACACCCCGAAAAACTGCCAAAGATTGTTTTGCATCTTTTTATCAATTGCAGCTTCTGTTTACCAAGGAATGAAGACAGGGATGAAATATCACTTGATTTACGATATAAACGGACAAGAAATTGGCTAGGAAACAGCTATATCCTGAAAGTGGAAGTGATGTCGTCAACGTGACATGACCAAAACGGGAAGTGGCCCTTAAACCCTTTTCGCCATGATGTTTTGTGTTTTATGCCTCTTTGCATCCATTTCTGGGCTTTTTTGACGCCGTGTTGACACCTTTTACACCCCCTGAGCAGTTTGTGAAAGGTGTAAATATTTTAAGGGGCACAGGCCCAAAAACTGACATAAAATGTCTTTGCACCTTCTTTACCTATTGCAGTTTCTTTTTACCAAGGAGTGACAAGAGGGATAAATATTCACTTGATTTCAGCTTTAAATACAAAAGAATATGGCTGGGAAACTTCAGTCTTCTGTAAACAGAAGTGATGTCGTCTATGTGACGTGACCAAAACGGGAAGTAGCCTTTAAACACATTTTTTCTTGATGTTTTGGAGTGTTAAGCCTTGGCGCATCCATTTTTGAGATGCCTACGCCTGTCTTGAAACCTCTTATGCCACCTTGAGCAGTTGGTAAAAGGTTTAAAAGTTCAAAGGGGCACACCCCGAAAAACTGCCAAAGATTGTTTTGCATCTTTTTACCAATTGCAGCTTCTGTTTACCAAGGAATGAAGAGAGTGACGAAATATCACTTGATTTAAGCTTTAAACAGACAAGGAACTGGCAAGGAAACAGCTATATCCTGAAAGTGGAAGTGATGTCGTCAATGTGACGTGACCAAAATGGGAAGTGGCCCTTAAACCCTTTTCGCCATGACTTTTGGTGTTTTATGCCTCTTTGCATCCATTTCTGGGCTTTTTTGACGCCGTGGTGACACCTTTTACACCCCCCGAGCAGTTTGTGAAAGGTGTAAACATTTTAAGGGGCATAGGCCCAAAAACTGACATAAAATGTCTTTGCACCTTCTTTACCTATTGCAGTTTCTTTTTACCAAGGAATGACAAGAGGGATTAATAATCACTTGATTTCAGCTTTAAATACAAAAGAAAATGGCTGGGAAACTGCAGTCTTCTGTAAACAGAAGTGATGTCGTCTATGTGACGTGACCAAAACGGAAAGTAGCCATTAAACACATTTTTTCTTGATATTTTGGAGTGTTAAGCCTTGGTGCATCCATTTTTGAGATGCCTACGCCTGTCTTGACACCTCTTCTGCCACCTTGAGCAGTTGGTAAAAGGTTTAAAAGTTCAAAGGGGCACACCCTGAAAAACTGCCAAAGATTGTTTTGCATCTTTTTATCAATTGTAGCTTCTGTTTACCAAGGAATGAAGAGAGGGATGAAATATCACTTGATTTACGATATAAACGGACAAGAAATTGGCTAGGAAACAGCTATATCCTGAAAGTGGAAGTGATGTCGTCAACGTGACATGACCAAAACGGGAAGTGGCCCTTAAACCCTTTTCGCCATGACGTTTTGTATTTTATGCCTCTTTGCATCCATTTCTGGGCTTTTTTGATGCCGTGTTGACACCTTTTACAACCCCCGAGCAGTTTTTGAAAGGTGTAAACATTTTAAGGGGCACAGGCCCAAAAACTGACATAAAATGTCTTTGCACCTTCTTTACCTATTGCAGTTTCTTTTTACCAAGGAATGACAAGAGGGATAAATAATCACTTGATTTCAGCTTTAAATACAAAAGAAAATGGCTGGGAAACTGCAGTCTTCTGTAAACAGAAGTGATGTCGTCTATGTGACGTGACCAAAATGGAAAGTAACCATTAAACACAGTTTTTCTTGATTTTTTGGAGTGTTAAGCCTTGGTGCATCCATTTTTGAGATGCCTACGCCTGTCTTGACACCTCTTCTGCCACCTTGAGCAGTTGGTAAAAGGTTTAAAAGTTCAAAGGGGCACACCCCGAAAAACTGCCAAAGATTGTTTTGCATCTTTTTACCAATTGCAGCTTCTGTTTACCAAGGAATGAAGAGAGTGACGAAATATCACTTGATTTAAGCTTTAAACAGACAAGGAACCGGCAAGGAAACAGCTATATCCTGAAAGTGGAAGTGATGTCGTCAACGTGACGTGACCAAAATGGGAAGTGGCCCTTAAACCCTTTTCGCCATGACTTTTGGTGTTTTATGCCTCTTTGCATCCATTTCTGGGCTTTTTTGACGCCGTGTTGACACCTTTTACACCCCCCGAGCAGTTTGTGAAAGGTGTAAACATTTTAAGGGGCATAGGCCCAAAAACTGACATAAAATGTCTTTGCACCTTCTTTACCTATTGCAGTTTCTTTTTACCAAGGAATGACAAGAGGGATAAATAATCACTTGATTTCAGCTTTAAATACAAAACTAAATGGCTGGGAAACTTCAGTCTTCTGTAAACAGAAGTGATGTCGTCTATGTGACGTGACCAAAACGGGAAGTAGCCTTTAAACACATTTTTTTCTTGATGTTTTGGAGTGTTAAGCCTTGGCGCATCCATTTTTGAGATGCCTACGCCTGTCTTGACACCTCTTCTGCCACCTTGAGCAGTTGGTAAAAGGTTTAAAAGTTCAAAGGGGCACACCTCGAAAAACTGCCAAAGATTGTTTTTACCAATTGCAGCTTCTGTTTACCAAGGAATGAAGAGAGGGATGAAATATCACTTGATTTACGATATAAACGGACAAGAAATTGGCTAGGAAACAGCTATATCCTGAAAGTGGAAGTGATGTCGTCAACGTGACATGACCAAAATGGGAAGTGGCCCTTAAACCCTTTTCGCCATGATGTTTTGTGTTTTATGCCTCTTTGCATCCATTTCTGGGCTTTTTTGATGCCGTGTTGACACCTTTTACACCCCCCGAGCAGTTTGTGAAAGGTGTAAATATTTTAAGGGGCACAGGCCCAAAAACTGACATAAAATGTCTTTGCACCTTCTTTACCTATTGCAGTTTCTTTTTACCAAGGAATGACAAGAGGGATAAATAATCACTTGATTTTAGCTTTAAATACAAAAGAAAATGGCTGGGAAACTTCAGTCTTCTGTAAACAGAAGTGATGTCGTCTATGTGACGTGACCAAAACGGGAAGTAGCCTTTAAACACATTTTTTCTTGATGTTTTGGAGTGTTAAGCCTTGTCGCATCCATTTTTGAGATGCCTACGCCTGTCTTGAAACCTCTTCTGCCACCATGAGCAGTTGGTAAAAGGTTTAAAAGTTCAAAGGGGCACACCCCGAAAAACTGCCAAAGATTGTTTTGCATCTTTTTACCAATTGCAGCTTCTGTTTACCAAGGAATGAAGAGAGGGATGAAATATCACTTGATTTACGATATAAACGGACAAGAAATTGGCTAGGAAACAGCTATATCCTGAAAGTGGAAGTGATGTCGTCAACGTGACGTGACCAAAATGGGAAGTGGCCCTTAAACCCTTTTCGCCATGACGTTTTGTGTTTTATGCCTCTTTGCATCCATTTCTGGGCTTTTTTGATACCGTGTTGACACCTTTTACAACCCCCGAGCAGTTTTTGAAAGGTGTAAACATTTTAAGGGGCACAGGCCCAAAAACTGACATAAAATGTCTTTGCACCTTCTTTAACTATTGCAGTTTCTTTTTACCAAGGAATGAAGGAGGGATAAATAATCACTTGATTTCAGCTTTAAATACAAAAGAAAATGGCTTGGAAACTGCAGTCTTCTGTAAACAGAAGTGATGTCGTCTATGTGACGTGACCAAAACGGAAAGTAGCCATTAAACACAGTTTTTCTTGATGTTTTGGAGTGTTAAGCCTTGGTGCATCCATTTTTGAGATGCCTACGCCTGTCTTGACACCTCTTCTGCCACCTTGAGCAGTTGGTAAAAGGTTTAAAAGTTCAAAGGGGCACACCCCGAAAAACTGCCAAAGATTGTTTTGCATCTTTTTACCAATTGTAGCTTCTGTTTACCAAGGAATGAAGAGAGTGACGAAATATCACTTGATTTAAGCTTTAAACAGACAAGGAACCGGCAAGGAAACAGCTATATCCTGAAAGTGGAAGTGATGTCGTCAACGTGACGTGACCAAAACGGGAAGTGGCCCTTAAACCCTTTTCGCCATGACTTTTGGTGTTTTATGCCTCTTTGCATCCATTTCTGGGCTTTTTTGACGCCGTGTTGACACCCTTTACACCCCCGAGCAGTTTGTGAAAGGTGTAAACAGTTTAAGGGGCACAGGCCCAAAAACTGACATAAAATGTCTTTGCACCTTCTTTACCTATTGCAGTTTCTTTTTACCAAGGAAAGACAAGAGGGATAAATAATCACTTGATTTCAGCTTTAAATACAAAACTAAATGGCTGGGAAACTTCAGTCTTCTGAAAACAGAAGTGATGTCGTCTATGTGACGTGACCAAAACGGAAAGTAGCCTTTAAACACATTTTTTCTTGATGTTTTGGAGTGTTAAGCCTTGGCGCATCCATTTTTGAGATGCCTACGCCTGTCTTGACACCTCTTCTGCCACCTTGAGCAGTTGGTAAAAGGTTTAAAAGTTCAAAGGGGCACACCCCGAAAAACTGCCAAAGATTGTTTTGCATCTTTTTATCAATTGCAGCTTCTGTTTACCAAGGAATGAAGACAGGGATGAAATATCACTTGATTTACGATATAAACGGACAAGAAATTGGCTAGGAAACAGCTATATCCTGAAAGTGGAAGTGATGTCGTCAACGTGACATGACCAAAACGGGAAGTGGCCCTTAAACCCTTTTCGCCATGATGTTTTGTGTTTTATGCCTCTTTGCATCCATTTCTGGGCTTTTTTGACGCCGTGTTGACACCTTTTACACCCCCTGAGCAGTTTGTGAAAGGTGTAAATATTTTAAGGGGCACAGGCCCAAAAACTGACATCAGGGCCCTGATTCACTATTGGGCGTGGGCGCATATTTATGGGCTTAAGCCCAATTTTCATGGGCGTCCGTCATTTTTTACCCTGCAACCTAATTCACTATTGAGCAGAGCCCATAAGCAGACGCCCAATCTAATTCACAAAAAGACACACGCCCGAAATCAGACTCACAAAACAGACTTGCTAAGAAGCAAGTCTAAAACCATGAAAAATCACTGCAGAGACATGTTCACTTAGAAATTTGCTTTGCCAAATATCAGGACTTCACTTTAAACAATATCTGCTATTTCCAAAAAAATTAAAAATGTGTTAAAAATCGTTTTTTTCAAGGAAATCGACACAGTAAAAATCTAGAAGCCCGTGCAGTGTCTTTGGCAGATACAACTGAGCATGTGCAGAACACATTTTAGACTTCTGCCATGGGCGTTTGCTTTTTAGCCACTGACTAATAGTGAATCTGATTGTGGATTCCTCTGAGAGCCGGCACTCGCTCGCGACTATTGTGTTTAATAAACAGCACTCGGCATATCTTCATGTAATCTAACTAGATTTCCTTAGTTCTAGTGATTCTATTTTTGTTTATTATCCTTTATAATTATTTCTGTAATGATTTTACTTATTTCAAAGGTCTAGATAATATTTATTTTGACAGCTGAATGTAAAAATAAAGGTCCACAATAAAAAAAAACAAAAAAAAAACAGCGTGGGTCCCCCCTCTCATCCATACCAAGCCCTTCAGGTCTGGTATGGATATTAAGGGGGAACTCCACGCTGAAATTTAAAAAAAAAAACAGCGTGGGTCCCCCTCAATATCCATACCAGACCCTTATCCGAGCATGCAGCCCGGCAGGTCAGGAAAGGGGGGGGACGAGCGAGCGCCCCCCCCCTCCTGAACCATACCAGGCCACATGCCCTCAACATGGGGGGGTGCTTTGAGGCAGGGGGGCTCTCCCCCCCAAAGCACCTTGTCCCCATGTTGATGAGGACAAGGGCCTCTTCCCCACAACCCTGGCCGGTGGTTGTGGGGGTCTGCGGGCGGGGGGCTTATCAGAATCTGGAAGCCCCCTTTAACAAGGGGGCCCCCAGATCCCGGCCCCCCCCCTACGTGAACGAGTCTGCGGTAGATGCTCCCGCAGACTCCTTCACAAAAAAAAAAAGTGTGGTGTAAAAAAAACACAGTACAGGGTCTTTGACAAGTCCTTTATTAAAACAATGTCCCCCGAAGTAGATCCAACGTCAATCACGGCGGCGGCGGCAGGGACCTGAAAAAAGAAAAAAAAAAAAGGTTCCGCTCCCGTCGGAGGCTTCCAGCCATGTGAAGAAGAGGCTAGCTGACAGTTCTTATATAGGTATGGGGCGGGGCCAGCCGGGCACATCATCCCCGCCCCTTACCTATTTGAGAAATGTCACCCTGTCTCTCCGCTGAGGCTAACTAGCTGAATGCAGGAGACAGTCTGACATTTCTTATATAGCTATGGGGCGGGGCCAGCCGGGGACATCATCCGAGTGACCCGCCCCATGTCACATGCTTGCTGTTCCCGGCTGGCCCCGCCCCATAGCTATATAAGAAATGTCAGACTGTCTCCTGCATTCAGCTAGTTAGCCTCAGCGGAGAGACAGGGTGACATTTCTCAAATAGGTAAGGGGCGGGGATGATGTGCCCGGCTGGCCCCGCCCCATACCTATATAAGAACTGTCAGCTAGCCTCTTCTTCACAAGGCTGGGAGCCTCCGACGGGAGCGGAACCTTTTTTTTTTTTCTTTTTTCGGGTCCCTGCCGCCGCCGCCGCCGCCGCCGCCGTGATTGACGTTGGATCTACTTCGGGGGACATTGTTTTAATAAAGGACTTGTCAAAGACCCTGTACTGTGTTTTTTTTACACCACACTTAGTTTTTTTGTGAAGGAGTCTGCGGGACCATGTACCGCAGACTCGTTCACGTAGGGGGGGGGGCGGGATCTGGGGGCCCCCTTGTTAAAGGGGGCTTCCAGATTCTGATAAGCCCCCCGCCCGCAGACCCCCACAACCACCGGCCAGGGTTGTGGGGAAGAGGCCCTTGTCCTCATCAACATGGGGACAAGGTGCTTTGGGGGGGGAGCCCCCCCTGCCTCAAAGCACCCCCCCATGTTGAGGGCATGTGGCCTGGTATGGTTCAGGAGGGGGGGGGGGCGCTCGCTCGTCCCCCCCCCCTTTCCTGACCTGCCGGGCTGCATGCTCGGATAAGGGTCTGGTATGGATATTGAGGGGGACCCACGCTGTTTTTTTTTTAAATTTCAGCGTGGAGTTCCCCCTTAATACCCATACCAGACCTGAAGGGCTTGGTATGGATGAGAGGGGGGACCCACGCTGTTTTTTTTATTATTTATTTAATTCACGGAAATAATTTAAAATTCAGCTGTCAGTGGGAAACCCCGATGACAGCTGAAACATTCCTTCTGTCCCTGCAGAGAGCTCCGCTATTATATTTGACATTAAAAAGTATAGAGACTGCAACATTGTATCCATTTGTATCCATTCCGGATATAGATGTTTTTATTCGGATACAAATAGATACAATGTTGCAACCTTTATACTTTTTAATGTCAAATATAATAGCGCAGCTCTCTGCAGGGACAGAAGTAATTACTTCGCTATTATATTTGCAGGCCGTAGATGGGGCGAAAATCGAACAATTTTTTTGCCATTGGTGGTAACGTCGGCCCATTGAACAACCGATTTTTTTTTTTTAAAACGGTCAGTTTTCGCCCCATCTAAGGCCTGCATTTTTCTTTTTCTTATTCTTTTTTTTTATTCTTTTTCTTGCAGGTCATGGCTCATGTGCAGATTATTTATCTGTTAAAAGATCAGCCAATTTGCCGATCATTGCAGCTAAAATCGGCCGATCTGCAAAATCGGCCAATTTTTATCCAAATTTACCAATTAAAAAAAGTTGCAAAATCCCCAAAAATGGCTGACCAATTAACCCACTAACGGGCTGAAAATCAGCCGATTTTTTTTGCGGACGATTTTAGACCCATGTAAAGCAGGCCATAGATGGGTCTAAAATCGGCCGATTTTTCTGCCGAAAAGAAAATCGAACGATTTTCGGGCCGTTAGTGGGTTAATTGGTCAGCTGTTTTTCGGGATTTTGGCACATTTTTTTTATCAGTAAATTTGGAACAAAAAATTTTCAACTTTACTGGTAAACAAAATATGCTAAAATCCCAAAAAATGGCTGACCAATTATCCCAATAACGGAAGAGGCCCTTGTCCCCATTAACATGGGGACAAGATGCTTTGGGGGGGAGCCCCCCTTCCCCAAAGCACCCCCCCATGTTGAGGGCAGGTGGCCTGGTATAGTTCAGGAGGGGGGGCGCTCGCTCGCCCCCCCCCCTTTCCTGACCTGCCGGGCTGCATGCTCGGATAAGGGTCTGGTATGGATTTTGGGGGGATCCCCAAGCTGTTTTTTTTTATTTCAGCGTGGAGTTCCCCCTTAATATCCATACCAGATCCGAAGGGCTTGGTATGGATGGGAGGGGGGACCCCACGCTTTTTTTTTTTTTTTTACATTCAGCTGTCAGTGGGGAACCCCGCTGACAGTTGAAACATTAACACATGGCTGTCGCTGCTACAATCCCGCATGAGTTATGTTATCAACTCATGCAGCATTTTAGTAGCGAAAACCAATGCAGCGCTCATGTTTCAGCTGTCGGCGGAGTTCCCCACTGACAGTTGATGTAAAAGTATTGCAGGGAATTATAAACAATTTGTAAAAAACCCGGCGTGGGGTCCCCCCCTCATCCATACTAAGCCCTTCGGGTCTCGTATGGATGTTAAGGGGTAACTCCACGCTGAAATTAAATAAAAAACAGCATGGGGTACCCCCCAAAATCCATAACAGATACTTATCTGAGCATGCAGCCCAGCAGGTCAGGAAAGGGGGGGGGGGACAAGCGAGCGCCTCCTCCCCTCCTGAACCATACCAGGCCACATGTCCATACCAAATTATTCAAACATTTGTAAACAGACCAATTAACTGAAATGGTTTGGCATTTGTACCCCAAATATGACGTTCCCTGAGGCATTGGTAAACCGAGGTACGCCTGTATTAGTATTGCAATCCTTTGTATTGGGATACATAGAACCATCATACATGTGAATTGGCAACATAGCACAACATTTGTGTCACATTGGAGATATCTGGTAGTTACACTGAACTTGCCCAGGGACCTAAGATTGATTCACAGCACAGAAATACAGGCTGGATTAGCAATGTAGCTCCGTGGATTAGTGGTTAGCACTACTGCCTCATAAGTCTAGGGTTGTCGGTTTGAATCCCAACCACGGCAAGGAAGTAGTATGATCTCCGTGTGTGGCTGTCTTCAAATAGATGTTCTGGCAACATCTTTGCTTTCTGTCTAAGTGATCCCTAAAATGTGAATTAGAATGAGGCCTTGTCTGTTGAAACACCTTCAAAGCTGCACCTTATGTGAATGTCATACAATGGGATAAGATAAGAGCCTGGAGCACTAATAGATTTGATAATGATGGTTTACACTCAACCCACTTTTGTGAAGGATTTGGCAAGCAAAGAGCTGACAGAGAGAGAGAAGAGCGAGCCAGTGAGATGAAGAAGAGTGAGCGAGAAAAACATACTGAAGAGTGATAAAGAGAGACATACAGGAGAGAGAAGAGCAAGCCAGTGAGACAAAGAAGAGTGAGCGAGAGAGAAAAGACTTGGTTGGTGAATCCACACATCAAACTTGTCACAAATACTGGTATGGATTTTTCCACCAAATGCAAAGCAGACCGCACGCCTTCAAAGATTTATTTCCTTTGTTAATTCTCCTGCTTCGTTCACACTATATGCAAATGAAAATTACTGTTTAAGTTGCCAATTTTACTGTGTTTTCTAGAGAATTACTAACTAGTTGTGTTTTCAATTGTGTGTAGCATTGCGATTTCTATTTGAGTCTAGATGTTAAATTGCTAATAAATGGCCAAAATCTTCAAATACCTTTGAACTCTCACTGCAACAAATGGCGTACGTTAATACACTCACATTCACATTCATTATATCCAATATCAGGTACGATGTCAATTCACAAATCGCACCTGAAATTGCACACCCTGGATGCGACTTGTCATGCGATTGGCATGGCCAGCAACTTGCCCTTTGCATGGCAAATTGCACACAATGTTACTGGGGGCCAACACCACTGTCACATCTAATCCGATGCGGCAATTGCCCAACTTACAGTGAAGTTGCACGAGTTCACAATCCAATTGGATGTGAACAGAGCCTACAGTGGCCAATAGGGTGCGACTTGGTCTACGATTTGCAAGTCGCCTGTAATGCCAATTGCATGGCAATCGCAAACAATGTTACTGGGGGCTACCCGGTCACATTAAAGCAGATTTCTAAGTGGTGTTATTGACACCACAGTCACATCATGTGACTTGCATAGAAGTTGCATGATTTCAAAGTCGGGGTACATGGTGATTTCAAGTGCAATTTGCAAGACAATCGACACCGATCTCTCAGCAAATTGCATGAAAAGTAGTGTATTCATTACTCTATTATTACTTGCGGCTCCAACCAAGTTTGAACCACAACAATATGAACGCTCCAATAGCGTGCACATTGAGTGGGACTTGGCATGTGATTTGCACAACATGCAAGTTGTAAATCGTCTGCAAAGTCGCACCCTATTGTCTGCTATTAGAGCGACCACATGGGTGCGTTTCAAACATTGATTTCTATAGTAGTACATGTACTACTTTAGTGGCAATTTGCATAGAGATCTGTGTCAGATGTCTTGAAAATTGCATTGAAATGGTCAACTTTACTGTAAGTCGCAGGATTTGTAAATCAGCTTTGCCCAGAGTGTAATGTTTGGTGATGTTTGATTTCTGGAGTGTTTTGCCAATTGATGGGAAATTCACCATACTAGTCAAATCGATTTGTCATTTTCAGTATTGCATACAAGATGTGGTCATGTGACTGTCTTAACTCATGCGAGAATCTGGAGGGAATTGTGACCATAGTAGCAATAACGGTTCCAATTGGGGTTCCCTTTCACATCCCTGCTCAATGTTCTGTTGTATGCTGCACACGTACATTTCACTGTATATATCTTTCTGATTTGTGGGGCCTGTATACCAAGGGTTAATGCAGGTAGGAAGCGGATTCATCAGGTGAAAACACTTTCACTGACCAAATTAAGGTCAGTGGTGGGTGTGGCTTCATTGGGTGTGGGGCCTTGTTTGGCGTGCTCCAAATACAACCTAGCTTATATAAAGATGTGCAGTAGGGAGTGATTTGGCCTGTTACTAGGCCGGGTGGTTTGTGACTAAGTCCTTGCATGGTGTGGTTTGGGGGAAGAAGAGATTTTGTGCTGAATTGCCCCAGACACCACCCAGGCTGTGTTTGGAAGTGGGCTGGAAATGTTTGCATATTTTTCGCCTTGTAAAGTGTTTGTGTGTTATTGCACAATGATTGTGTTTTTTCTCTTTGCATTGAAAGCCTCACACATGTCAATCGTTTTGTTTAAAATCTGCCCTTGTTTTAATTTTGTTTGCTTATTTAGACTCCAATGCATTTTTCTGACAAACCTGCTGACAAATGTATGTGTAGGGGGTTTGTAGAGGTGGGAGGGGATTTGTAGAGGTGGGAGGGTTTTTTTTCACATGCTTTGTTTTCTTGATATTTTGATCTGAAGACTTTTTTTTTTGAATGGATCTTTATACTACGTGATTGTGTAAGTAAATCCTATGTGCATGAAAATGTTACTTGATTCATCTTCCCCTTTGTTTCCTGCTATAACCTGAGCACACACAGTTCACTAGAAGTATCTTTAGATTGTAAGCTCTTATGAGCAGGAGTGTTTTATTTTTGCCACATCAATCCTATTTTTGTGACTCACCAAGATATTGACTGTACCTACTTGTTCCTGCTGACCAAATAAATGACGATATATTTGATCAATAAATATTTGACCGATGTTTTTGTGTTTATTTTATGTTCAATATATGAACAACCTTAATAGTTACTTTGTATACTTATATAATCTGCTCAAATGTAGCTTGTAAGAGCGTGAATATGCAAGTGTGTGCAAACTGGCTTTTTCAAAACCAAAAAAAAAAAACCCACTTGCACCACAATATTGTTATGTACTAATGAATGTCACATTCACTGTGCAGCCAGCTACAGGTTTTCTACAATTCGATTTACAGTAATAAAATAGTTCACACTTTGTTTATTTTTGGCCTTTGGCAACAAATATTAGCCAAGGTTAAAAAAAACAAATCAATAAGAAACACACATTTGCGAAAGCTATCATAGCCGCACATAAAAATGCGCGATTGCAAACAAATAAGCACCAAACAGGTGTCCGCATGGCGCATGAACGGCTATCCTGGCAGTCCGTCATCACGTGCGCGCGCACCCGGAAGTGGTTGTGGGGAGTGTAAGTGGATGAGAAGTGGTTGGAGGTTTTGTGTTGGTTGAAAATTTTGATAACTTTATTGGCATTTGGACATGGCGAGAGCACAGTTATCAACTGAGGAGATGATCCTTATATGTACAGTAAGTGTGGCCATTGCAAACATGTTTATAACATGTGAGGGACAGGTAATTGCAATTTTGTGGGTGGGGCCTAGCAGAATCTCACTTGGTGCACATGCTACTTATCTGTACATTAGCTCCTGGGTATTGATGGGTCAATGATATTAACCACTTGCCTACTGGGTACTCCTACCCCCTTCCTGTCCTGGCCAATTTTCATCTTTCTGCACTGTTACCCTTTGAATGACAATTGTGCGGTCATGCCACATTGTACCCATCTTAAATTTATATCAGTTTTTTCAGACAAATAGAGCTTTCTTTGGGTGGTATTGACTTGCTGCTGTGTGTTTTACTTTTTGCTCGATAAACCACAAAATAGCTCATAATGAATAAAAGTCTGTTTATATTATAACATTTGGTAAACTGGTAATTTAGCAACACTGATGTGCGTTGATGAGGCAGCACTGGTGGGTGGCACTGCTGGCCACAGGTGGGCGTAACTGTTGGGTGGCACTGGTGGGCACTGATCATCGGGGCCGACCCCTGCTTTGATAACTGCTGGTTCTCGGCAGTACTTTCCACACATTCTGATAGCGTGATGAAAGTGCAGCCAAGACCCGGCAAATGCATTTCCCGGTGATCAGCGTGTCATTGGACATGGCTGATCACATGGTAAAAAGCCGCTGTGATTGGCCTTTACCACATCACGTGATCAGCTGTGTCCTTAGGACACAGCAATCACGGAGAGCGCGTTCTGCCAGGATGTCATATGACACCCTCCCAGAGCTGCCTGGATGCAGTGTAGCGTTATTCGGCTATCTGCGGTCGCCCAATAGGTAACCAGCTAGGCCTTCATGGCTAATCTTTGAATATCTGGACATGTATACTGCGTATAATGCATTACATTCTACAATGTGTTGGTGTACATGGTATTACAGTGTGCAATGCGTTGCTGGATTCTGCATGACAGTGGACAGCGTATCACAGTGTGCAATGCGTAGCTCCATCCTGCATGACAGTGTACAGTGCATTACAGTCTACAATGTGTGGGTGTACACGGTATCACAGTGTACAATGCGTTGCTCCATCCTGCATGACAGTGTACAGTGCATTACAGTCTACAATGTGTGGGTGTACACGGTATTACAGTGTATTACAGTGTGCAATGCGTTGTACACTGCAGTGTGCACTAAAGCATTTTACACTCATGCACTGTACACACTAAAGCATTTTACACTCATGCACTGTACACACTAACGTATTTGACATTTTTAGTGTGCAATGCGTTAGTGTGCAATGCCTTGGACAGTACAATACATGTGCATACCCTGAAAAAGGGTCCTGCACATTTTTGGCCCGGATGCGGTGCAATTTGAGGTGTGCAAAATGTTTGTCTCTAATTGCAACGCACACAAATTGCATGTGATTTGCCCAGGAGTGCGGTGTTAGACCACAATGCATGTATGTGAAGCCAGAATAAAAGGATGTGGATTTTGTCTACTTTTACTTGCGCATGTTAACATTATGTAAGTGCATTTTTTTTCTGTTTAACATGCTATAGAAATGCAACATGCATTTGGATGGAGTGTTTTTGTATGTGCATTTTGGAAGTATTCTAAACACACATTGACCCTAGGGCCACACCATATCTTATGCAGGCCATAGATGGGTCGAAAATTGGCCGATTTTTCGTCCGAAAATAAAATCGGCCGATTTTCGGATCGTTAGTGGGCTATTTGTTCGGCTGTTTTTCGGTATTTTGGCAGATTTTTTTTTTTCGGTAAAGTTGGAAAAAAAAACGGCCGAATTTGCCGATCGGCCGATTTTCGCGGCAATGATGGGCAAATTGGCCGATTTTTTACTGATAAAAAATCTGCACATGAGCAGTGACCTGCAAGAGGAAGACAAAAAGAAGAAAAAGAAGAAGAGGATGAAGAAGAGGATGATGATGAAGAAGAAGAAGAGGATGATGATGATGAAGAAGAAGAAGAGGATGAAGAAGAAGAAGAAGAGGATGATGATGAAGAAGAAGAAGAAGAGGATGATGATGAAGAAGAAGAAGAAGAAGATGATGATGAAGAGGATGATGATGATGAAGAAGAATAAGAGGATGATGATGATGAAGAAGAAGAAGAGGATGATGATGATCAAGATGATGAAGAAGAAGAGGATGAAGAAGAAGAGGATGAAGATGATGAAGAAGAAGAGGATGAAGAAGAAGAGGATGATGATGAAAAAGAAGAAGAGGATGATGATGAAGAAGAAGAAGAAGAAGAGGATGAAAAATGAGAGGAATTCCAGTATGGCAAAAAGTGTCCCTGCAGAGAGCTCCGCTATTTCTTTGACAGTTCCTTGACATTTACAGCGGTTGCAACATTGTATCTATTTGTTTCTGAATAAAAACATCTGTATCCTAAATGGATACAAATAGATACATTGTTGCAACCGCTGTAAATGTCAAGGAACTGTCAAAGAAATAGCGGAGCTCTCTGCAGAGACACTTTTTGCCGGCTGTAGACGGGATGAAAATCGGCCGATTTTTTTTTTACCATTGCTGGCAACGTCGGCCGCTTGAACAACCAATTTTTCATTTTTTAAAAGAAAAATCGGCCGTTTTTCTCCCCGTCTATGGCCTGCATAAGCATTAGTGTGCCTGGGGGAGGGGGGGACCTTTGGCCTTTCCAAACACAGTAGATGCTCCAAGAATGTTTCCTTGAACTCTTGAAATGGTTAAAAAGGAAAGACACTCTAGATAGCCTGCACTGAGAATTGACTGTCATGATGACGTGTCAATGATTATTTGCTCTCATTTTTCAGGAGTGGTACTGCTTGCGGTTGAAGCTGGTAGAAATCCACCTTCACGTCCTCCACTCACCTTCACTTGTGGCCAGTGGATATTTTGTGGCCGCAGGCAAGAACTGGCATCGAGGACCTGCATAATGACCCTGGCATGCCAGAGGTGGTTTGGAAGCAGCACAGCAATTTGACCATCCCTTTCCTCTATGTTGGTTTTAGGGGTGCAGAATTGCTTCTCGTTCATGAACGGACTGTCGCCGGATATCAGAGTCCCCATATTTTCAAGATATGTTTTAGCCATGTTGGCTTATTTTTATGTTATTTTCCAAGTGTGTCGCACCTAACCGCACAGTAGTGTGGTGCCATGCGTATTTGTGGCTGTGAATGGGGCTGTTTTTAATAGACGTGTGTAGGTGCAACAACGTTTTCATCATGGTACCTGCGCACATCTACATAGGGCATTGCATTTCTTTGCTGTGCTGGAAAATGTGTGTTCTTGCATGCGTTTCTGCACCACCAATGGTGTGAACAAGTCCTAAGGGCTGGTTCACACTATAGAAACAGTCTAGATGTGTTCCTGATGGGTTTTTTTCATGCCCTTTTGGCATGCATGTTTAGTGTGTTCCAGTACATTTTGAATGCGTTTTGGACATGTTTACATTGCATTTTTATATCCCTTCCACTTATTTTTTTCTATTTTCTTTGTATTCAATGTAGTTAGGGACATGTGCGTTTTAGTACATTCAAGGACGTTTCAATGTGTTCCAGTACAGTTCTGTGCAGAAACAATGCAGCGTGGTCAGCTTTGTTTACAGCACCTGCAATGCACTGAAAATGCAAGTGCTGATGTGAACTATGACATTGACAACCATATAACCTTCTTTCTGTGCGTTTGTGATGCCGAAAAAGCAACTGAAACACATGTAGTGTGAACTGGCCCTAAAGTTTATTAGAGGTCAGGGAACGGGACTGACCAGGAATTGTGAATTCAATCAGACTAGTGGTGAGATACAATCAGCAATTGTATAATAATGTGAGATCTGAGCTGTAGCTGATAGAAAATGAGACACATTCACTTGATCAGTAAATAGATAGTTAAAGAGTGGGGCGGTGATCCATAGATTTGCATATGGGACAGGTGATGGCGGGGTGGGGGAGGGGGTCAAGTTGTATAAGGAGACAGATTTAAAAGAGAAAAATGTTACAATGAAATATACACGGCATGAAACTTGCACATTTCCTAATTGGCAGAAGAGTACATTCATCCACTTTCTAGTCATTAGGCAAAATCATAATTGTTTGATCAATATTCCTGGCACTGACACAACCCAGAAAATTGATCTCCATTTTTTAGGATGTAGCCATGACCGGGATTAGAACCCATGACCCAAGTGCTGTAAGTTCTGAGCTCTAACCACTAAACCACTGTGGGAGACACAGTTTGAGCTATAATGTAGAATAGTTACATTGTTTGAAAATGATAAAGCGAGCGCTGGTCAAATTATATAGACTAGTAAAATGGTATTACACAAGATAAATATAACCACGAACAGTAGTGCATGAACTCGTGAAAGGTCATCCACCCCTGTGACAGTGTACTACACTATTGAGCACCTTTCTGGCTCCTGTGGCTGAGCTAATTCCTCCCCAGGACCATTTGGGCACCCACCCTGATGGATGGATGGATGGAGCTGGATGACTAACCCATAACTGCCAGCATACCGCTGCACCCCCAGATGTGTGGAGTGTATAACCCATACACATTAATACTTTTGTTCTGGTGAGTGTAGACCAGTCCCAAGGGTGGTTTACCTTTCACGAGTTCATGCACTACTGTCCGTCACGGAGAGACCACACGTGCCATTCATAGGCACTCTCTGAGTTGGTACTCTCACACCAAGGACATTCCATTATTCAGGAATGATTCTATGAACTTATTTTAGCACCATTTACAATATTACATCATTGTTGCAATTCTTTGCACTTTTTGGTTTTTACATGCGTTCATTATTGATCACATGCATTTATAGCGCTGCACTTGTCTTTACCATAGAATAGTTACGTGATTAAAGAGAATGAAGATATATAATTATATTGGGAAATTAGAAGTATATAAATTATTTGAGATATAAGTGTGTAAATGTTTAACATTTGAGTACAGAATGTTTGACATTCATTAGTAAATGCATTAGTTTCCTGATCATTTTGGAGACACAGCAAGAAAATAAATAGAAGAAAATAGAAAATTCTAATACAGGTGTACAGGTGTATTTAAAACATTCTAAGAATTCTTTTGCCATCATGAAAACGCCAATGTAAATAAAGCCCGCGCTTGTGCACCATCTAGCGAACATATCCGGTATTGCACCTAAAAATGTGCCAGTGATAGCAAAGTAGTCAATAGACGCTCGTCAATGAGCTTGCTAGACGCTGGTCAGACGACTGATTGATTGACCGGAGTCTGCCTGAATGGTCAGTCTCTGCTATTACACTCACATCTTAGTGAATCAGGGCCAAAATGTCTTTGCACCTTCTTTACCTATTGCAGTTTCTTTTTACCAAGGAGTGACAAGAGGGATAAATATTCACTTGATTTCAGCTTTAAATACAAAAGAAAATGGCTGGGAAACTGCAGTCTTCTGTAAACAGAAGTGATGTTGTCTATGTGACGTGACCAAAACGGGAAGTAGCCTTTAAACACATTTTCTCTTGATGTTTTGGAGTGTTAAGCCTTGGCGCATCCATTTTTGAGATGCCTACGCCTGTCTTGACACCTCTTCTGCCACCTTGAGCAGTTGGTAAAAGGTTTAAAAGTTCAAAGGGGCACACCCCGAAAAACTGCCAAAGATTGTTTTGCATCTTTTTACCAATTGCAGCTTCTGTTTACCAAGGAATGAAGAGAGTGACGAAATATCACTTGATTTAAGCTTTAAACAGACAAGGAACCGGCAAGGAAACAGCTATATCCTGAAAGTGGAAGTGATGTCGTCAACGTGACGTGACCAAAACGGGATGTGGCCCTTAAACCCTTTTCGCCATGACTTTTGGTGTTTTATGCCTCTTTGCATCTATTTCTGGGCTTTTTTGACGCCGTGTTGACACCTTTTACACCCCCCGAGCAGTTTGTGAAAGGTGTAAACATTTTAAGGGGCACAGGCCCAAAAACTGACATAAAATGTCTTTGCACCTTCTTTACCTATTGCAGTTTCTTTTTACCAAGGAATGACAAGAGGGATAAATAATCACTTGATTTCAGCTTTAAATACAAAAGTAAATGGCTGGGAAACTTCAGTCTTCTGTAAACAGAAGTGATGTCGTCTATGTGACGTGACCAAAACGGAAAGTAGCCATTAAACACATTTTTTCTTGATGTTTTGGAGTGTTAAGCCTTGGCGCATCCATTTTTGAGATGCCTACGCCTGTCTTGACACCTCTTCTGCCACCTTGAGCAGTTGGTAAAAGGTTTAAAAGTTCAAAGGGGCACACCCCGAAAAACTGCCAAAGATTTTTTTGCATCTTTTTACCAATTGCAGCTTCTGTTTACCAAGGGATGAAGAGAGGGATGAAATATCACTTGATTTACGCTATAAACGGTCAAGAAATTGGCTAGGAAACAGCTATATAATGAAAGTGGAAGTGATGTCGTCAATGGGACGTGACCAACACAGGAAGTAGCCCTTAAGCCCTTTTTTCAGGACTTTTTGGAGTTTAAAGCCTTGTTGCATCCATTGTTGGGATTTGTGAACCCATTTTGACACCTTTTCTGCCACCTTGAGCAGTTGGTGAAAGGTTTAAAAGTTCAAAGGGGCACACCGCAAAAAAAGTGGCCCAAAAAATTGTTGCATTGTTTTTCCCATTGCCGCTTTTCTTTTTACCAAGGAATCACTAGATGGATGAAGTATGATTCGATTTCAGATTTTAACGGGCAAGAAATTAGCTGGAAAACATCCATCTTCTGAAAACATGGGATGTCATCAATGTGACGTGACCTAAACAGGCAGTGGCCTTTCGACACTTTTCTCCTTGACTCTTTGCAGTTTTTAGCATCGTTGAATCCATTTTTGAGCTTTCTAAGCCCGTTTTCACACATTTTCTGCTTCCTTGAGCAGTTGGTAAAAGGTTGAAAAGCTAAAAGGGGCACACCCTGAAAAACTGCCAAAAATTGTCTTGCATTTTTTTTTTTACTTATTGCAGCTTCATTTTACCAAGGAATGAAGAGAGTGACGAAATATCACTTGATTTAAGCTTTAAACAGACAAGGAACCGGCAAGGAAACAGCTATATCCTGAAAGTGGAAGTGATGTCGTCAACGTGACGTGACCAAAACGGGAAGTGGCCCTTAAACCCTTTTCGCCATGACTTTTGGTGTTTCATGCATCTTTGCATCCATTTCTGGGCTTTTTTGACGCCGTGTTGACACCTTTTACACCCCCCGAGCAGTTTGTGAAAGGTGGAAACATTTTAAGGGGCACAGGCCCAAAAACTGACATAAAATGTCTTTGCACCTTATTTACCTATTGCAGTTTCTTTTTACCAAGGAATGACAAGAGGGATAAATAATCACTTGATTTCAGCTTTAAATACAAAAGAAAATGGCTGGGAAACTGCAGTCTTCTGTAAACAGAAGTGATGTCGTCTATGTGACGTGACCAAAACGGGAAGTAGCCTTTAAACACATTTTTTCATGATGTTTTGGAGTGTTAAGCCTTAGCACATCCATTTTTGAGATGCCTACGCCTGTCTTGACACCTCTTCTGCCACCTTGAGCAGTTGGTAAAAGGTTTAAAAGTTCAAAGGGGCACACCCCGAAAAACTGCCAAAGATTGTTTTGCATCTTTTTACCAATTGCAGCTTCTGTTTACCAAGGAATGAAGAGAGTGACGAAATATCACTTGATTTAAGCTTTAAACAGACAAGGAACCGGCAAGGAAACAGCTATATCCTGAAAGTGGAAGTGATGTCGTCAACGTGACGTGACCAAAACGGGATGTGGCCTTTAAACCCTTTTCGCCATGACTTTTGGTGTTTTATGCCTCTTTGCATCTATTTCTGGGCTTTTTTGATGCCGTGTTGACACCTTTTACACCCCCCGAGCAGTTTGTGAAAGGTGTAAACATTTTAAGGGGCACAGGCCCAAAAACTGACATAAAATGTCTTTGCACCTTCTTTACCTATTGCAGTTTCTTTTTACCAAGGAATGATAAGAGGGATAAATAATCACTTGATTTCAGCTTTAAATACAAAAGTAAATGGCTGGGAAACTTCAGTCTTCTGTAAACAGAAGTGATGTCGTCTATGTGACGTGACCAAAACGGAAAGTAGCCATTAAACACATTTTTTCTTGCTGTTTTGGAGTGTTAAGCCTTGGCGCATCCATTTTTGAGATGCCTACGCCTGTCTTGACACCTCTTCTGCCACCTTGAGCAGTTGGTAAAAGGTTTAAAAGTTCAAAGGGGCACACCCCGAAAAACTGCCAAAGATTGTTTTGCATCTTTTTACCAATTGCAGCTTCATTTTACCAAGGAATGAAGAGAGTGACGAAATATCACTTGATTTAAGCTTTAAACAGACAAGGAACCGGCAAGGAAACAGCTATATCCTGAAAGTGGAAGTGATGTCGTCAATGTGACGTGACCAAAACGGGAAGTGGCCCTTTAACCCTTTTCGCCATGACTTTTGGAGTTTTATGCCTCTTTGCATCCATTTCTGGGCTTTTTTGACGCCGTGTTGACACCTTTTACACCCCCCTAGCAGTTTGTGAAAGGTGTAAACATTTTAAGGGGCACAGGCCCAAAAACTGACATAAAATGTCTTTGCACCTTCTTTACCTATTGCAGTTTCTTTTTACCAAGGAATGACAAGAGGGATAAATAATCACTTGATTTCAGCTTTAAATACAAAAGAAAATGGCTGGGAAACTGCAGTCTTCTGTAAACAGAAGTGATGTCGTCTATGTGACGTGACCAAAACGGGAAGTAGCCTTTAAACACATTTTTTCTTGATGTTTTGGAGTGTTAAGCCTTGGCGCATCCATTTTTGAGATGCCTACGCCTGTCTTGACACCTCTTCTGCCACCTTGAGCAGTTGGTAAAAGGTTTAAAAGTTCAAAGGGGCACACCCCGAAAAACTGCCAAAGATTGTTTTGCATCTTTTTACCAATTGCAGCTTCTGTTTACCAAGGAATGAAGAGAGTGACGAAATATCACTTGATTTAAGCTTTAAACAGACAAGGAACCGGCAAGGAAACAGCTATATCCTGAAAGTGGAAGTGATGTCGTCAACGTGACGTGACAAAAATGGGAAGTGACCTTTAAACCCTTTTCGCCATGACTTTTGGTGTTTTATGCCTCTTTGCATCCATTTCTGGGCTTTTTTGACGCCGTGGTGACACCTTTTACACCCCCCGAGCAGTTTGTGAAAGGTGTAAACATTTTAAGGGGCATAGGCCCAAAAACTGACATAAAATGTCTTTGCACCTTCTTTACCTATTGCAGTTTCTTTTTACCAAGGAATGACAAGAGGGATAAATAATCACTTGATTTCAGCTTTAAATACAAAAGTAAATGGCTGGGAAACTTCAGTCTTCTGTAAACAGAAGTGATGTCGTCTATGTGACGTGACCAAAACGGGAAGTAGCCTTTAAACACATTTTTTCTTGATGTTTTGGAGTGTTAAGCCTTGGCGCATCCATTTTTGAGATGCCTACGCCTGTCTTGAAACCTCTTCTGCCACCTTGAGCAGTTGGTAAAAGGTTTAAAAGTTCAAAGGGGCACACCCCGAAAAACTGCCAAAGATTGTTTTGCATCTTTTTTACCAATTGCAGCTTCTGTTTACCAAGAAATGAAGAGAGGGATGAAATATCACTTGATTACGTTATAAACGGACAAGAAATTGGCTAGGAAACAGCTATATAATGAAAGTGGAAGTGATGTCGTCAATGGGACGTGACCAACACAGGAAGTAGCCCTTAAGCCCTTTTTTCAGGACTTTTTGGAGTTTAAAGCCTTGTTGCATCCATTGTTGGGATTTGTGAACCCATTTTGACACCTTTTCTGCCACCTTGAGCAGTTGGTGAAAGGTTTAAAAGTTCAAAGGGGCACACCGCAAAAAAAGTGGCCCAAAAAATTGTTGCATTGTTTTTCCCATTGCCGCTTTTCTTTTTACCAAGGAATCACTAGATGGATGAAGTATGATTCGATTTCAGATTTTAACGGGCAAGAAATTAGCTGGAAAACATCCATCTTCTGAAAACATGGGATGTCATCAATGTGACGTGACCGAAACAGGCAGTGGCCTTTCGACACTTTTCTCCTTGACTCTTTGCAGTTTTTAGCATCCTTGAATCCATTTTTGAGCTTTCTAAGCCCGTTTTCACACATTTTCTGCCTCCTTGAGCAGTTGGTAAAAGGTTGAAAAGCTAAAAGGGGCACACCCCGAAAAACTGTCAAAAATTGTCTTGCATTTTTTTTTTTACTTATTGGAGCTTCATTTTACCAAGGAATGAAGAGAGTGAAGAAATATCACTTGATTTAAGCTTTAAGCAGACAAGGAACCGACAAGGAAACAGCTATATCCTGAAAGTGGAAGTGATGTCGTCAACGTGACGTGACCAAAACGGGAAGTGGCCCTTAAACCCTTTTCGCCATGACTTTTGGTGTTTTATGCCTCTTTGCATCCATTTCTGGGCTTTTTTGACGCCGTGTTGACACCTTTTACACCCCCCGAGCAGTTTGTGAAAGGTGTAAACATTTTAAGGGGCACAGGCCCAAAAACTGACATAAAATGTCTTTGCACCTTCTTTACCTATTGCAGTTTCTTTTTACCAAGGAATGACAAGAGGGATAAATAATCACTTGATTTCAGCTTTAAATACAAAAGAAAATGGATGGGAAACTGCAGTCTTCTGTAAACAGAAGTGATGTCGTCTATGTGACGTGACCAAAACGGGAAGTAGCCTTTAAACACATTTTTTCTTGATGTTTTGGAGTGTTAAGCCTTGGCGCATCCATTTTTGAGATGCCTACGCCTGTCTTGACACCTCTTCTGCCACCTTGAGCAGTTGTTAAAAGGTTTAAAAGTTCAAAGGGGCACACCCCGAAAAACTGCCAAAGATTGTTTTGCATCTTTTTACTAATTGCAGCTTCTGTTTACCAAGGAATGAAGAGAGGGATGAAATATCACTTGATTTACGATATAAACGGACAAGAAATTGGCTAGGAAACAGCTATATACTGAAAGTGGATGTGATGTCGTCAACGTGACGTGACCAAAACGGGAAGTGGCCCTTAAACCCTTTTCGCCATGACGTTTTGTGTTTTATGCCTCTTTGCATCCATTTCTGGGCTTTTTTGACGCCGTGTTGACACCTTTTACACCCCCCGAGCAGTTTGTGAAAGGTGTAAACATTTTAAGGGGCACAGGCCCAAAAACTGACATAAAATGTCTTTGCACCTTCTTTACCTATTGCAGTTTCTTTTTACCAAGGAATGACAAGAGGGAAAAATAATCACTTGATTTCAGCTTTAAATACAAAAGAAAATGGCTGGGAAACTGCAGTCTTCTGTAAACAGAAGTGATGTCGTCTATGTGACGTGCCCAAAACGGGAAGTAGCCTTTAAACACATTTTTTCTTGATGTTTTGGAGTGTTAAGCCTTGGCGCATCCATTTTTGAGATGCCTACGCCTGTCTTGACACCTCTTCTGCCACCTTGAGCAGTTGGTAAAAGGTTTAAAAGTTCAAAGGGGCACACCCCGAAAAACTGCCAAAGATTGTTTTGCATCTTTTTACCAATTGCAGCTTCTGTTTACCAAGGAATGAAGAGAGTGACGAAATATCACTTGATTTAAGCTTTAAACAGACAAGGAACCGGCAAGGAAACAGCTATATCCTCAAAGTGGAAGTGATGTCGTCAACGTGACGTGACCAAAATGGGAAGTGGCCCTTAAACCCTTTTCGCCATGACTTTTGGTGTTTTATGCCTCTTTGAATCCATTTCTGGGCTTTTTTGACGCCGTGGTGACACCTTTTACACCCCCCGAGCAGTTTGTGAAAGGTGTAAACATTTTAAGGGGCATAGGCCCAAAAACTGACATAAAATGTCTTTGCACCTTCTTTACCAATTGCAGTTACTTTTTACCAAGGAATGACAAGAGGGATAAATAATCACTTGATTTCAGCTTTAAATACAAAAGAAAATGGCTGGCAAACTGCAGTCTTCTGTAAACAGAAGTGATGTCGTCTATGTGACATGACCAAAACGGAAAGTAGCCATTAAACACATTTTTTTCTTGATGTTTTGGAGTGTTAAGCCTTGGCGCATCCATTTTTGAGATGCCTACGCCTGTCTTGACACCTCTTCTGCCACCTTGAGCAGTTGGTAAAAGGTTTAAAAGTTCAAAGGGGCACACCCCGAAAAAATGCCAAAGATTGTTTTGCATCTTTTTACCAATTGCAGCTTCTGTTTACCAAGTAATGAAGAGAGGGATGAAATATCACTTGATTTACGATATAAACGGACAAGAAATTGGCTAGGAAACAGCTATATCCTGAAAGTGGAAGTGATGTCGTCAACGTGACGTGACCAAAACGGGAAGT
Source organism: Staurois parvus (assembly GCF_062004578.1). NCBI lineage: Eukaryota > Metazoa > Chordata > Amphibia > Anura > Ranidae > Staurois > Staurois parvus. The sequence goes on from NW_028317877.1 coordinate 10,945,532, forward strand.
GGCCCTTAAACCCTTTTCGCCATGACTTTTGGTGTTTTATGCCTCTTTGCATCCATTTCTGGGCTTTTTTGACGCCGTGTTGACACCTTTTACACCCCCCGAGCAGTTTGTGAAAGGTGTAAACATTTTAAGGGGCACAGGCCCAAAAACTGACATAAAATGTCTTTGCACCTTCTTTACCTATTGCAGTTTCTTTTTACTAAGGAATGACAAGAGGGATAAATAATCACTTGATTTCAGCTTTAAATACAAAAGAAAATGGCTGGGAAACTGCAGTCTTCTGTAAACAGAAGTGATGTCGTCTATGTGACGTAACCAAAACGGGAAGTAGCCTTTAAACACATTTTTTCTTGATGTTTTGGAGAGTTAAGCCTTGGCGCATCCATTTTTGAGATGACTACGCCTGTCTTGACACCTCTTCTGCCACCTTGAGCAGTTGGTAAAAGGTTTAAAAGTTCAAAGGGGCACACCCCGAAAAACTGCCAAAGATTGGTTTGCATCTTTTTACCAATTGCAGCTTCTGTTTACCAAGGAATGAAGAGAGGGATGAAAAATCACTTGATTTACGATATAAACGGACAAGAAATTGGCTAGGAAACAGCTATATCCTGAAAGTGGAAGTGATGTCGTCAACGTGACATGACTAAAACGGGAAGTGGCCCTTAAACCCTTTTCGCCATGATGTTTTGTGTTTTATGCCTCTGTGCATCCATTTCTGGGCTTTTTTGACGCCGTGTTGACACCTTTTACACCCCCCGAGCAGTTTGTGAAAGGTGTAAATATTTTAAGGGGCACAGGCCCAAAAACTGACATAAAATGTCTTTGCACCTTCTTTACCTATTGCAGTTTCTTTTTACCAAGGAGTGACAAGAGGGATAAATAATCACTTGATTTCAGCTTAAATACAAAAGAAAATGGCTGGGAAACTTCAGTCTTCTGTAAACAGAAGTGATGTCGTCTATGTGACGTGACCAAAACGGGAAGTAGCCTTTAAACACATTTGTTCTTGATGTTTTGGAGTGTTAAGCCTTGGCGCATCCATTTTTCAGATGCCTACGCCTGTCTTGAAACCTCTTCTGCCACCTTGAGCAGTTGGTAAAAGGTTTAAAAGTTCAAAGGGGCACACCCCGAAAAACTGCCAAAGATTGTTTTGCATCTTTTTATCAATTGCAGCTTCTGCTTACCAAGGAATGAAGAGAGGGATGAAATATCACTTGATTTACGTTATAAACGTACAAGAAATTGGCTAGGAAACAGCGATATAATGAAAGTGGAAGTGATGTCGTCAATGGGACGCGACCAACACAGGAAGTAGCCCTTAAGCCCTTTTTTCAGGACTTTTTGGAGTTAAAAGCCATGTTGCATCCATTGTTGGGATTTGTGAACCCATTTTGACACCTTTTCTGCCACCTTGAGCAGTTGGTGAAAGGTTTAAAAGTTCAAAGGGGCACACCCCGAAAAACTGCCAAAGATTGTTTTGCATCTTTTTACCAATTGCAGCTTCTGTTTACCAAGGAATGAAGAGAGTGACGAAATATCACTTGATTTAAGCTTTAAACAGACAAGGAACTGGCATGGAAACAGCTATATCCTGAAAGTGGAAGTGATGTCGTCTATGTGACGTGACCAAAACGGGAAGTAGCCTTTAAACACATTTTTTCTTGATGTTTTGGAGTGTTAAGCCTTGGAGCATCCATTTTTGAGATGCCTACGCCTGTCTTGACACCTCTTCTGCCACCTTGAGCAGTTGGTAAAAAGGTTTAAAAGTTTAAAGGGGCACACCCCGAAAAACTGCCAAAGATTGTTTTGCATTTTTTTATTCCAATTGCAGCTTCTGTTTACCAAGGAATGAAGAGAGGGATGAAATATCACTTGATTTACGATAAAAAAGGAAAGAAATTGGCTAGGAAACAGCTATATCCTGAAAGTGGAAGTGATGTCGTCAACGTGACGTGACCAAAGCGGGAAGTGGCCCTTAAACCCTTTTTGCCATGACGTTTTATGTTTTATGCCTCTTTGCATCCATTTCTGGGCTTTTTTGACGCCGTGTTGACACCTTTTACACCCCCCGAGCAGTTTGTGAAAGGTGTAAACATTTTAAGGGGCACAGGCCCAAAAACTGACATAAAATGTCTTTGCACCTTCTTTACCTATTGCAGTTTCTTTTTACCAAGGAATGACAAGAGGGATAAATAATCACTTGATTTCAGCTTTAAATACAAAAGTAAATGGCTGGGAAACTTCAGTCTTCTGTAAACAGAAGTGATGTCGTCTATGTGACGTGACCAAAACGGGAAGTAGCCTTTAAACACATTTTTTCTTGATGTTTTGGAGTGTTAAGCCTTGGCGCATCCATTTTTGAGATGCCTACGCCTGTCTTGACACCTCTTCTGCCACCTTGAGCAGTTGGTAAAAGTTTTAAAAGTTCAAAGGGGCACACCCCGAAAAACTGCCAAAGATTGTTTTGCATCTTTTTACCAATTGCAGCTTCTGTTTACCAAGGAATGAAGAGAGTGACGAAATATCACTTGATTTAAGCTTTAAACAGACAAGGAACCGGCAAGGAAACAGCTATATCCTGAAAGTGGAAGTGATGTCGTCAACGTGACGTGACCAAAACGGGAAGTGGCCCTTAAACCCTTTTCGCCATGACTTTTGGTGTTTCATGCATCTTTGCATCCATTTCTGGGCTTTTTTGACGCCGTGTTGACACCTTTTACACCCCCCGAGCAGTTTGTGAAAGGTGGAAACATTTTAAGGGGCACAGGCCCAAAAACTGACATAAAATGTCTTTGCACCTTATTTACCTATTGCAGTTTCTTTTTACCAAGGAATGACAAGAGGGATAAATAATCACTTGATTTCAGCTTTAAATACAAAAGAAAATGGCTGGGAAACTGCAGTCTTCTGTAAACAGAAGTGATGTCGTCTATGTGACGTGACCAAAACGGGAAGTAGCCTTTAAACACATTTTTTCATGATGTTTTGGAGTGTTAAGCCTTAGCACATCCATTTTTGAGATGCCTACGCCTGTCTTGACACCTCTTCTGCCACCTTGAGCAGTTGGTAAAAGGTTTAAAAGTTCAAAGGGGCACACCCCGAAAAACTGCCAAAGATTGTTTTGCATCTTTTTACCAATTGCAGCTTCTGTTTACCAAGGAATGAAGAGAGTGACGAAATATCACTTGATTTAAGCTTTAAACAGACAAGGAACCGGCAAGGAAACAGCTATATCCTGAAAGTGGAAGTGATGTCGTCAACGTGACGTGACCAAAACGGGATGTGGCCTTTAAACCCTTTTCGCCATGACTTTTGGTGTTTTATGCCTCTTTGCATCTATTTCTGGGCTTTTTTGATGCCGTGTTGACACCTTTTACACCCCCCGAGCAGTTTGTGAAAGGTGTAAACATTTTAAGGGGCACAGGCCCAAAAACTGACATAAAATGTCTTTGCACCTTCTTTACCTATTGCAGTTTCTTTTTACCAAGGAATGATAAGAGGGATAAATAATCACTTGATTTCAGCTTTAAATACAAAAGTAAATGGCTGGGAAACTTCAGTCTTCTGTAAACAGAAGTGATGTCGTCTATGTGACGTGACCAAAACGGAAAGTAGCCATTAAACACATTTTTTCTTGCTGTTTTGGAGTGTTAAGCCTTGGCGCATCCATTTTTGAGATGCCTACGCCTGTCTTGACACCTCTTCTGCCACCTTGAGCAGTTGGTAAAAGGTTTAAAAGTTCAAAGGGGCACACCCCGAAAAACTGCCAAAGATTGTTTTGCATCTTTTTACCAATTGCAGCTTCATTTTACCAAGGAATGAAGAGAGTGACGAAATATCACTTGATTTAAGCTTTAAACAGACAAGGAACCGGCAAGGAAACAGCTATATCCTGAAAGTGGAAGTGATGTCGTCAATGTGACGTGACCAAAACGGGAAGTGGCCCTTTAACCCTTTTCGCCATGACTTTTGGAGTTTTATGCCTCTTTGCATCCATTTCTGGGCTTTTTTGACGCCGTGTTGACACCTTTTACACCCCCCTAGCAGTTTGTGAAAGGTGTAAACATTTTAAGGGGCACAGGCCCAAAAACTGACATAAAATGTCTTTGCACCTTCTTTACCTATTGCAGTTTCTTTTTACCAAGGAATGACAAGAGGGATAAATAATCACTTGATTTCAGCTTTAAATACAAAAGAAAATGGCTGGGAAACTGCAGTCTTCTGTAAACAGAAGTGATGTCGTCTATGTGACGTGACCAAAACGGGAAGTAGCCTTTAAACACATTTTTTCTTGATGTTTTGGAGTGTTAAGCCTTGGCGCATCCATTTTTGAGATGCCTACGCCTGTCTTGACACCTCTTCTGCCACCTTGAGCAGTTGGTAAAAGGTTTAAAAGTTCAAAGGGGCACACCCCGAAAAACTGCCAAAGATTGTTTTGCATCTTTTTACCAATTGCAGCTTCTGTTTACCAAGGAATGAAGAGAGTGACGAAATATCACTTGATTTAAGCTTTAAACAGACAAGGAACCGGCAAGGAAACAGCTATATCCTGAAAGTGGAAGTGATGTCGTCAACGTGACGTGACAAAAATGGGAAGTGACCTTTAAACCCTTTTCGCCATGACTTTTGGTGTTTTATGCCTCTTTGCATCCATTTCTGGGCTTTTTTGACGCCGTGGTGACACCTTTTACACCCCCCGAGCAGTTTGTGAAAGGTGTAAACATTTTAAGGGGCATAGGCCCAAAAACTGACATAAAATGTCTTTGCACCTTCTTTACCTATTGCAGTTTCTTTTTACCAAGGAATGACAAGAGGGATAAATAATCACTTGATTTCAGCTTTAAATACAAAAGTAAATGGCTGGGAAACTTCAGTCTTCTGTAAACAGAAGTGATGTCGTCTATGTGACGTGACCAAAACGGGAAGTAGCCTTTAAACACATTTTTTCTTGATGTTTTGGAGTGTTAAGCCTTGGCGCATCCATTTTTGAGATGCCTACGCCTGTCTTGAAACCTCTTCTGCCACCTTGAGCAGTTGGTAAAAGGTTTAAAAGTTCAAAGGGGCACACCCCGAAAAACTGCCAAAGATTGTTTTGCATCTTTTTTACCAATTGCAGCTTCTGTTTACCAAGAAATGAAGAGAGGGATGAAATATCACTTGATTACGTTATAAACGGACAAGAAATTGGCTAGGAAACAGCTATATAATGAAAGTGGAAGTGATGTCGTCAATGGGACGTGACCAACACAGGAAGTAGCCCTTAAGCCCTTTTTTCAGGACTTTTTGGAGTTTAAAGCCTTGTTGCATCCATTGTTGGGATTTGTGAACCCATTTTGACACCTTTTCTGCCACCTTGAGCAGTTGGTGAAAGGTTTAAAAGTTCAAAGGGGCACACCGCAAAAAAAGTGGCCCAAAAAATTGTTGCATTGTTTTTCCCATTGCCGCTTTTCTTTTTACCAAGGAATCACTAGATGGATGAAGTATGATTCGATTTCAGATTTTAACGGGCAAGAAATTAGCTGGAAAACATCCATCTTCTGAAAACATGGGATGTCATCAATGTGACGTGACCGAAACAGGCAGTGGCCTTTCGACACTTTTCTCCTTGACTCTTTGCAGTTTTTAGCATCCTTGAATCCATTTTTGAGCTTTCTAAGCCCGTTTTCACACATTTTCTGCCTCCTTGAGCAGTTGGTAAAAGGTTGAAAAGCTAAAAGGGGCACACCCCGAAAAACTGTCAAAAATTGTCTTGCATTTTTTTTTTTACTTATTGGAGCTTCATTTTACCAAGGAATGAAGAGAGTGAAGAAATATCACTTGATTTAAGCTTTAAGCAGACAAGGAACCGACAAGGAAACAGCTATATCCTGAAAGTGGAAGTGATGTCGTCAACGTGACGTGACCAAAACGGGAAGTGGCCCTTAAACCCTTTTCGCCATGACTTTTGGTGTTTTATGCCTCTTTGCATCCATTTCTGGGCTTTTTTGACGCCGTGTTGACACCTTTTACACCCCCCGAGCAGTTTGTGAAAGGTGTAAACATTTTAAGGGGCACAGGCCCAAAAACTGACATAAAATGTCTTTGCACCTTCTTTACCTATTGCAGTTTCTTTTTACCAAGGAATGACAAGAGGGATAAATAATCACTTGATTTCAGCTTTAAATACAAAAGAAAATGGATGGGAAACTGCAGTCTTCTGTAAACAGAAGTGATGTCGTCTATGTGACGTGACCAAAACGGGAAGTAGCCTTTAAACACATTTTTTCTTGATGTTTTGGAGTGTTAAGCCTTGGCGCATCCATTTTTGAGATGCCTACGCCTGTCTTGACACCTCTTCTGCCACCTTGAGCAGTTGTTAAAAGGTTTAAAAGTTCAAAGGGGCACACCCCGAAAAACTGCCAAAGATTGTTTTGCATCTTTTTACTAATTGCAGCTTCTGTTTACCAAGGAATGAAGAGAGGGATGAAATATCACTTGATTTACGATATAAACGGACAAGAAATTGGCTAGGAAACAGCTATATACTGAAAGTGGATGTGATGTCGTCAACGTGACGTGACCAAAACGGGAAGTGGCCCTTAAACCCTTTTCGCCATGACGTTTTGTGTTTTATGCCTCTTTGCATCCATTTCTGGGCTTTTTTGACGCCGTGTTGACACCTTTTACACCCCCCGAGCAGTTTGTGAAAGGTGTAAACATTTTAAGGGGCACAGGCCCAAAAACTGACATAAAATGTCTTTGCACCTTCTTTACCTATTGCAGTTTCTTTTTACCAAGGAATGACAAGAGGGAAAAATAATCACTTGATTTCAGCTTTAAATACAAAAGAAAATGGCTGGGAAACTGCAGTCTTCTGTAAACAGAAGTGATGTCGTCTATGTGACGTGCCCAAAACGGGAAGTAGCCTTTAAACACATTTTTTCTTGATGTTTTGGAGTGTTAAGCCTTGGCGCATCCATTTTTGAGATGCCTACGCCTGTCTTGACACCTCTTCTGCCACCTTGAGCAGTTGGTAAAAGGTTTAAAAGTTCAAAGGGGCACACCCCGAAAAACTGCCAAAGATTGTTTTGCATCTTTTTACCAATTGCAGCTTCTGTTTACCAAGGAATGAAGAGAGTGACGAAATATCACTTGATTTAAGCTTTAAACAGACAAGGAACCGGCAAGGAAACAGCTATATCCTCAAAGTGGAAGTGATGTCGTCAACGTGACGTGACCAAAATGGGAAGTGGCCCTTAAACCCTTTTCGCCATGACTTTTGGTGTTTTATGCCTCTTTGAATCCATTTCTGGGCTTTTTTGACGCCGTGGTGACACCTTTTACACCCCCCGAGCAGTTTGTGAAAGGTGTAAACATTTTAAGGGGCATAGGCCCAAAAACTGACATAAAATGTCTTTGCACCTTCTTTACCAATTGCAGTTACTTTTTACCAAGGAATGACAAGAGGGATAAATAATCACTTGATTTCAGCTTTAAATACAAAAGAAAATGGCTGGCAAACTGCAGTCTTCTGTAAACAGAAGTGATGTCGTCTATGTGACATGACCAAAACGGAAAGTAGCCATTAAACACATTTTTTTCTTGATGTTTTGGAGTGTTAAGCCTTGGCGCATCCATTTTTGAGATGCCTACGCCTGTCTTGACACCTCTTCTGCCACCTTGAGCAGTTGGTAAAAGGTTTAAAAGTTCAAAGGGGCACACCCCGAAAAAATGCCAAAGATTGTTTTGCATCTTTTTACCAATTGCAGCTTCTGTTTACCAAGTAATGAAGAGAGGGATGAAATATCACTTGATTTACGATATAAACGGACAAGAAATTGGCTAGGAAACAGCTATATCCTGAAAGTGGAAGTGATGTCGTCAACGTGACGTGACCAAAACGGGAAGTGGCCCTTAAACCCTTTTCGCCATGACTTTTGGTGTTTTATGCCTCTTTGCATCCATTTCTGGGCTTTTTTGACGCCGTGTTGACACCTTTTACACCCCCCGAGCAGTTTGTGAAAGGTGTAAACATTTTAAGGGGCACAGGCCCAAAAACTGACATAAAATGTCTTTGCACCTTCTTTACCTATTGCAGTTTCTTTTTACTAAGGAATGACAAGAGGGATAAATAATCACTTGATTTCAGCTTTAAATACAAAAGAAAATGGCTGGGAAACTGCAGTCTTCTGTAAACAGAAGTGATGTCGTCTATGTGACGTAACCAAAACGGGAAGTAGCCTTTAAACACATTTTTTCTTGATGTTTTGGAGAGTTAAGCCTTGGCGCATCCATTTTTGAGATGACTACGCCTGTCTTGACACCTCTTCTGCCACCTTGAGCAGTTGGTAAAAGGTTTAAAAGTTCAAAGGGGCACACCCCGAAAAACTGCCAAAGATTGGTTTGCATCTTTTTACCAATTGCAGCTTCTGTTTACCAAGGAATGAAGAGAGGGATGAAAAATCACTTGATTTACGATATAAACGGACAAGAAATTGGCTAGGAAACAGCTATATCCTGAAAGTGGAAGTGATGTCGTCAACGTGACATGACTAAAACGGGAAGTGGCCCTTAAACCCTTTTCGCCATGATGTTTTGTGTTTTATGCCTCTGTGCATCCATTTCTGGGCTTTTTTGACGCCGTGTTGACACCTTTTACACCCCCCGAGCAGTTTGTGAAAGGTGTAAATATTTTAAGGGGCACAGGCCCAAAAACTGACATAAAATGTCTTTGCACCTTCTTTACCTATTGCAGTTTCTTTTTACCAAGGAGTGACAAGAGGGATAAATAATCACTTGATTTCAGCTTAAATACAAAAGAAAATGGCTGGGAAACTTCAGTCTTCTGTAAACAGAAGTGATGTCGTCTATGTGACGTGACCAAAACGGGAAGTAGCCTTTAAACACATTTGTTCTTGATGTTTTGGAGTGTTAAGCCTTGGCGCATCCATTTTTCAGATGCCTACGCCTGTCTTGAAACCTCTTCTGCCACCTTGAGCAGTTGGTAAAAGGTTTAAAAGTTCAAAGGGGCACACCCCGAAAAACTGCCAAAGATTGTTTTGCATCTTTTTATCAATTGCAGCTTCTGCTTACCAAGGAATGAAGAGAGGGATGAAATATCACTTGATTTACGTTATAAACGTACAAGAAATTGGCTAGGAAACAGCGATATAATGAAAGTGGAAGTGATGTCGTCAATGGGACGCGACCAACACAGGAAGTAGCCCTTAAGCCCTTTTTTCAGGACTTTTTGGAGTTAAAAGCCATGTTGCATCCATTGTTGGGATTTGTGAACCCATTTTGACACCTTTTCTGCCACCTTGAGCAGTTGGTGAAAGGTTTAAAAGTTCAAAGGGGCACACCCCGAAAAACTGCCAAAGATTGTTTTGCATCTTTTTACCAATTGCAGCTTCTGTTTACCAAGGAATGAAGAGAGTGACGAAATATCACTTGATTTAAGCTTTAAACAGACAAGGAACTGGCATGGAAACAGCTATATCCTGAAAGTGGAAGTGATGTCGTCTATGTGACGTGACCAAAACGGGAAGTAGCCTTTAAACACATTTTTTCTTGATGTTTTGGAGTGTTAAGCCTTGGAGCATCCATTTTTGAGATGCCTACGCCTGTCTTGACACCTCTTCTGCCACCTTGAGCAGTTGGTAAAAAGGTTTAAAAGTTTAAAGGGGCACACCCCGAAAAACTGCCAAAGATTGTTTTGCATTTTTTTATTCCAATTGCAGCTTCTGTTTACCAAGGAATGAAGAGAGGGATGAAATATCACTTGATTTACGATAAAAAAGGAAAGAAATTGGCTAGGAAACAGCTATATCCTGAAAGTGGAAGTGATGTCGTCAACGTGACGTGACCAAAGCGGGAAGTGGCCCTTAAACCCTTTTTGCCATGACGTTTTATGTTTTATGCCTCTTTGCATCCATTTCTGGGCTTTTTTGACGCCGTGTTGACACCTTTTACACCCCCCGAGCAGTTTGTGAAAGGTGTAAACATTTTAAGGGGCACAGGCCCAAAAACTGACATAAAATGTCTTTGCACCTTCTTTACCTATTGCAGTTTCTTTTTACCAAGGAATGACAAGAGGGATAAATAATCACTTGATTTCAGCTTTAAATACAAAAGTAAATGGCTGGGAAACTTCAGTCTTCTGTAAACAGAAGTGATGTCGTCTATGTGACGTGACCAAAACGGGAAGTAGCCTTTAAACACATTTTTTCTTGATGTTTTGGAGTGTTAAGCCTTGGCGCATCCATTTTTGAGATGCCTACGCCTGTCTTGACACCTCTTCTGCCACCTTGAGCAGTTGGTAAAAGTTTTAAAAGTTCAAAGGGGCACACCCCGAAAAACTGCCAAAGATTGTTTTGCATCTTTTTACCAATTGCAGCTTCTGTTTACCAAGGAATGAAGAGAGTGACGAAATATCACTTGATTTAAGCTTTAAACAGACAAGGAACCGGCAAGGAAACAGCTATATCCTGAAAGTGGAAGTGATGTCGTCAACGTGACGTGACCAAAACGGGAAGTGGCCCTTAAACCCTTTTCGCCATGACTTTTGGTGTTTTATGCCTCTTTGCATCCATTTCTGGGCTTTTTTGACGCCGTGGTGACACCTTTTACACCCCCCGAGCAGTTTGTGAAAGGAGTAAACATTTTAAGGGGCATAGGCCCAAAAACTGACATAAAATGTCTTTGCACCTTCTTTAACTATTGCAGTTTCTTTTTACCAAGGAATGACAAGAGGGATAAATAATCACTTGATTTCAGCTTTAAATACAAAAGAAAATGGCTGGGAAACTTCAGTCTTCTGTAAACAGAAGTGATGTCATCTATGTGACGTGACCAAAACGGAAAGTAGCCATTAAACACATTTTTTCTTGATGTTTTGGAGTGTTAAGCCTTGGCGCATCCATTTTTGAGATGCCTACGCCTGTCTTGACAAGTCTTCTGCCACCTTGAGCAGTTGGTAAAAGGTTTAAAAGTTCAAAGGGGCACACCCCGAAAAACTGCCAAAGATTGTTTTGCATCTTTTTACCAATTGCAGCTTCTGTTTACCAAGGAATGAAGAGAGGGATGAAATATCACTTGATTTACGATATAAACGGACAAGAAATTGGCTAGCAAAAAGCTATATCCTGAAAGTGGAAGTGATGTCGTCAACGTGACGTGACCAAAGTGGGAAGTGGCCCTTAAACCCTTTTCGCCATGACGTTTTGTGTTTTATGCCTCTTTGCATCCATTTCTGGGCTTTTTTGATGCCGTGTTGACACCTTTTACAACCCCCGAGCAGCTTTTGAAAGGTGTAAACATTTTAAGGGGCACAGGCCCAAAAGCTGACATAAAATGTCTTTGCACCTTCTTAACCTATTGCAGTTTCTTTTTACCAAGGAATGACAAGAGGGATAAATAATCACTTGATTTCAGCTTTAAATACAAAAGAAAATGGCTGGGAAACTGCAGTCTTCTGTAAACAGAAGTGATGTCGTCTATGTGACGTGACCAAAACGGAAAGTAGCCATTAAACACAGTTTTTCTTGATGTTTTGGAGTGTTAAGCCTTGGCGCATCCATTTTTGAGATGCCTACGTCTGTCTTGACACCTCTTCTGCCACCTTGAGCAGTTGGTAAAAAGTTTAAAAGTTCAAAGGGGCACACCCCGAAAAACTGCCAAAGATTGTTTTGCATCTTTTTACCAATTGCGGCTTCTGTTTACCAAGGAATGAAGAGAGTGACGAAATAACACTTGATTTAAGCTTTAAACAGACAAGGAACCGGCAAGGAAACAGCTATATCCTGAAAGTGGAAGTGATGTCGTCAACGTGACGTGACCAAAATGGGAAGTGGCCCTTAAACCCTTAACGCCATGACTTTTGGTGTTTTATGCATCCATTTCTGGGCTTTGTTGACGCCGTTTTGACACCTTTTACACCCCCCGAGCAGTTTGTGAAAGGTGTAAACATTTTTAGGGGTACAGGCCCAAAAACTGACATAAAATGTCTTTGCACCTTCTTTACCTATTGCAGTTTCTTTTTACCAAGGAATGACAAGAGGGATAAATAATCACTTGATTTCAGCTTTAAATACAAAAGAAAATGGCTGGGAAACTGCAGTCTTCTGTAAACAGAAGTGATGTCGTCTATGTGACGTGACCAAATTGGAAAGTAGCCTTTAAACACATTTTTTCTTGATGTTTTGGAGTGTTAAGCCTTGGCGCATCCATTTTTGAGATGCCTACGCCTGTCTTGACACCTCTTCTGCCACCTTGAGCAGTTGGTAAAAAGTTTAAAAGTTCAAAGGGGCACACCCCGAAAAACTGCCAAAGATTGTTTTGCATCTTTTTATCAATTGCAGCTTCTGTTTACCAAGGAATGAAGACAGGGATGAAATATCACTTGATTTACGATATAAACGGACAAGAAATTGGCTAGGAAACAGCTATATCCTGAAAGTGGAAGTGATGTCGTCAACGTGACATGACCAAAACGGGAAGTGGCCCTTAAACCCTTTTTGCCATGATGTTTTGTGTTTTATGCCTCTTTGCATCCATTTCTGGGCTTTTTTGACGCCGTGTTGACACCTTTTACACCCCCTGAGCAGTTTGTGAAAGGTGTAAATATTTTAAGGGGCACAGGCCCAAAAACTGACATAAAATGTCTTTGCACCTTCTTTACCTATTGCAGTTTCTTTTTACCAAGGAGTGACAAGAGGGATAAATATTCACTTGATTTCAGCTTTAAATACAAAAGAAAATGGCTGGGAAACTTCAGTCTTCTGTAAACAGAAGTGATGTCGTCTATGTGACGTGACCAAAACGGGAAGTAGCCTTTAAACACATTTTTTCTTGATGTTTTGGAGTGTTAAGCCTTGGCGCATCCATTTTTCAGATGCCTACGCCTGTCTTGAAACCTCTTATGCCACCTTGAGCAGTTGGTAAAAGGTTTAAAAGTTCAAAGGGGCACACCCCGAAAAACTGCCAAAGATTGTTTTGCATCTTTTTACCAATTGCAGCTTCTGTTTACCAAGGAATGAAGAGAGTGACGAAATATCACTTGATTTAAGCTTTAAACAGACAAGGAACTGGCAAGGAAACAGCTATATCCTGAAAGTGGAAGTGATGTCGTCAACGTGACGTGACCAAAATGGGAAGTGGCCCTTAAACCCTTTTCGCCATGACTTTTGGTGTTTTATGCCTCTTTGCATCCATTTCTGGGCTTTTTTGACGCCGTGGTGACACCTTTTACACCCCCCGAGCAGTTTGTGAAAGGTGTAAACATTTTAAGGGGCATAGGCCCAAAAACTGACATAAAATGTCTTTGCACCTTCTTTACCTATTGCAGTTTCTTTTTACCAAGGAATGACAAGAGGGATAAATAATCACTTGATTTCAGCTTTAAATACAAAAGAAAATGGCTGGGAAACTGCAGTCTTCTGTAAACAGAAGTGATGTCGTCTATGTGACGTGACCAAAACGGAAAGTAGCCATTAAACACATTTTTTCTTGATATTTTGGAGTGTTAAGCCTTGGTGCATCCATTTTTGAGATGCCTACGCCTGTCTTGACACCTCTTCTGCCACCTTGAGCAGTTGGTAAAAGGTTTAAAAGTTCAAAGGGGCACACCCCGAAAAACTGCCAAAGATTGTTTTGCATCTTTTTATCAATTGTAGCTTCTGTTTACCAAGGAATGAAGAGAGGGATGAAATATCACTTGATTTACGATATAAACGGACAAGAAATTGGCTAGGAAACAGCTATATCCTGAAAGTGGAAGTGATGTCGTCAACGTGACATGACCAAAACGGGAAGTGGCCCTTAAACCCTTTTCGCCATGACGTTTTGTATTTTATGCCTCTTTGCATCCATTTCTGGGCTTTTTTGATGCCGTGTTGACACCTTTTACAACCCCCGAGCAGTTTTTGAAAGGTGTAAACATTTTAAGGGGCACAGGCCCAAAAACTGACATAAAATGTCTTTGCACCTTCTTTACCTATTGCAGTTTCTTTTTACCAAGGAATGACAAGAGGGATAAATAATCACTTGATTTCAGCTTTAAATACAAAAGAAAATGGCTGGGAAACTGCAGTCTTCTGTAAACAGAAGTGATGTCGTCTATGTGACGTGACCAAAACGGAAAGTAACCATTAAACACAGTTTTTCTTGATGTTTTGGAGTGTTAAGCCTTGGCGCATCCATTTTTGAGATGCCTACGCCTGTCTTGACACCTCTTCTGCCACCTTGAGCAGTTGGTAAAAGGTTTAAAAGTTCAAAGGGGCACACCCCGAAAAACTGCCAAAGATTGTTTTGCATCTTTTTATCAATTGTAGCTTCTGTTTACCAAGGAATGAAGAGAGGGATGAAATATCACTTGATTTACGATATAAACGGACAAGAAATTGGCTAGGAAACAGCTATATCCTGAAAGTGGAAGTGATGTCGTCAACGTGACATGACCAAAATGGGAAGTGGCCCTTAAACCCTTTTCGCCATGATGTTTTGTGTTTTATGCCTCTTTGCATCCATTTCTGGGCTTTTTTGATGCCGTGTTGACACCTTTTACACCCCCCGAGCAGTTTGTGAAAGGTGTAAATATTTTAAGGGGCACAGGCCCAAAAACTGACATAAAATGTCTTTGCACCTTCTTTACCTATTGCAGTTTCTTTTTACCAAGGAATGACAAGAGGGATAAATAATCACTTGATTTTAGCTTTAAATACAAAAGAAAATGGCTGGGAAACTTCAGTCTTCTGTAAACAGAAGTGATGTCGTCTATGTGACGTGACCAAAACGGGAAGTAGCCTTTAAACACATTTTTTCTTGATGTTTTGGAGTGTTAAGCCTTGTCGCATCCATTTTTGAGATGCCTACGCCTGTCTTGAAACCTCTTCTGCCACCATGAGCAGTTGGTAAAAGGTTTAAAAGTTCAAAGGGGCACACCCCGAAAAACTGCCAAAGATTGTTTTGCATCTTTTTACCAATTGCAGCTTCTGTTTACCAAGGAATGAAGAGAGGGATGAAATATCACTTGATTTACGATATAAACGGACAAGAAATTGGCTAGGAAACAGCTATATCCTGAAAGTGGAAGTGATGTCGTCAACGTGACGTGACCAAAATGGGAAGTGGCCCTTAAACCCTTTTCGCCATGACGTTTTGTGTTTTATGCCTCTTTGCATCCATTTCTGGGCTTTTTTGATACCGTGTTGACACCTTTTACAACCCCCGAGCAGTTTTTGAAAGGTGTAAACATTTTAAGGGGCACAGGCCCAAAAACTGACATAAAATGTCTTTGCACCTTCTTTACCTATTGCAGTTTCTTTTTACCAAGGAATGAAGGAGGGATAAATAATCACTTGATTTCAGCTTTAAATACAAAAGAAAATGGCTTGGAAACTGCAGTCTTCTGTAAACAGAAGTGATGTCGTCTATGTGACGTGACCAAAACGGAAAGTAGCCATTAAACACAGTTTTTCTTGATGTTTTGGAGTGTTAAGCCTTGGTGCATCCATTTTTGAGATGCCTACGCCTGTCTTGACACCTCTTCTGCCACCTTGAGCAGTTGGTAAAAGGTTTAAAAGTTCAAAGGGGCACACCCCGAAAAACTGCCAAAGATTGTTTTGCATCTTTTTACCAATTGTAGCTTCTGTTTACCAAGGAATGAAGAGAGTGACGAAATATCACTTGATTTAAGCTTTAAACAGACAAGGAACCGGCAAGGAAACAGCTATATCCTGAAAGTGGAAGTGACGTCGTCAACGTGACGTGACCAAAACGGGAAGTGGCCCTTAAACCCTTTTCGCCATGACTTTTGGTGTTTTATGCCTCTTTGCATCCATTTCTGGGCTTTTTTGACGCCGTGTTGACACCTTTTACACCCCCGAGCAGTTTGTGAAAGGTGTAAACAGTTTAAGGGGCACAGGCCCAAAAACTGACATAAAATGTCTTTGCACCTTCTTTACCTATTGCAGTTTCTTTTTACCAAGGAAAGACAAGAGGGATAAATAATCACTTGATTTCAGCTTTAAATACAAAAGAAAATGGCTGGGAAACTGCAGTCTTCTGTAAACAGAAGTGATGTCGTCTATGTGACATGACCAAAACGGAAAGTAGCCATTAAACACAGTTTTTCTTGATGTTTTGGAGTGTTAAGCCTTGGTGCATCCATTTTTGAGATGCCTACGCCTGTCTTGACACCTCTTCTGCCACCTTGAGCAGTTGGTAAAAGGTTTAAAAGTTCAAAGGGGCACACCCCGAAAAACTGCCAAAGATTGTTTTGCATCTTTTTACCAATTGTAGCTTCTGTTTACCAAGGAATGAAGAGAGTGACGAAATATCACTTGATTTAAGCTTTAAACAGACAAGGAACCGGCAAGGAAACAGCTATATCCTGAAAGTGGAAGTGATGTCGTCAACGTGACGTGACCAAAATGGGAAGTGGCCCTTAAACCCTTTTCGCCATGACTTTTGGTGTTTTATGCCTCTTTGCATCCATTTCTGGGCTTTTTTGACGCCGTGTTGACACCTTTTACACCCCCGAGCAGTTTGTGAAAGGTGTAAACAGTTTAAGGGGCACAGGCCCAAAAACTGACATAAAATGTCTTTGCACCTTCTTTACCTATTGCAGTTTCTTTTTACCAAGGAATGACAAGAGGGATAAATAATCACTTGATTTCAGCTTTAAATACAAAAGAAAATGGCTGGGAAACTGCAGTCTTCTGTAAACAGAAGTGATGTCGTCTATGTGACATGACCAAAACGGGAAGTAGCCTTTAAACACATTTGTTCTTGATGTTTTGGAGTGTTAAGCCTTGGCGCATCCATTTTTGAGATGCCTACGCCTGTCTTGACACCTCTTCTGCCACCTTGAGCAGTTGGTAAAAGGTTTAAAAGTTCAAAGGGGCACACCCCGAAAAACTGCCAAAGATTGTTTTGCATCTTTTTACCAATTGCAGCTTCTGTTTACCAAGGAATGAAGAGAGGGATGAAATATCACTTGATTTACGATATAAACGGACAAGAAATTGGCTAGGAAATAGCTATATCCTGAAAGTGGAAGTGATGTCGTCAACGTGACGTGACCAAAACGGGAAGTGGCCCTTAAACCCTTTTCGCCATGACTTTTGGTGTTTTATGCCTCTTTGCATCCATTTCTGGGCTTTTTTGATGCCGTGTTGACACCTTTTACACCCCCCGAGCAGTTTGTGAAAGGTGTAAACATTTTAAGGGGCACAGGCCCAAAAACTGACATAAAATGTCTTTGCACCTTCTTTACCTATTGCAGTTTCTTTTTACCAAGGAATGACAAGAGGGATAAATAATCACTTGATTTCAGCTTTAAATACAAAAGAAAATGGTTGGGAAACTTCAGTCTTCTGTAAACAGAAGTGATGTCGTCTATGTGACGTGACCAAAACGGGAAGTAGCCTTTAAACACATTTTTTCTTGATGTTTTGGAGTGTTAAGCCTTGGCGCATCCATTTTTGAGATGCCTACGCCTGTCTTGAAACCTCTTCTGCCACCTTGAGCAGTTGGTAAAAGGTTTAAAAGTTCAAAGGGGCACACCCCGAAAAACTGCCAAAGATTGTTTTGCATCTTTTTTATCAATTGCAGCTTCTGTTTACCAAGAAATGAAGAGAGGGATGAAATATCACTTGATTACGTTATAAACGGACAAGAAATTGGCTAGGAAACAGCTATATAATGAAAGTGGAAGTGATGTCGTCAATGGGACCTGACCAACACAGGAAGTAGCCCTTAAGCCCTTTTTTCAGGACTTTTTGGAGTTTAAAGCCTTGTTGCATCCATTGTTGGGATTTGTGAACCCATTTTGACACCTTTTCTGCATCCTTGAGCAGTTGGTGAAAGGTTTAAAAGTTCAAAGGGGCACACCGCAAAAAAAGTGGCCCAAAAAATTGTTGCATCGTTTTTCCCATTGCCGCTTTTCTTTTTACCAAGGAATCACTAGATGGATGAAGTATGATTCGATTTCAGATTTTAACGGGCAAGAAATTAGCTGGAAAACATCCATCTTCTGAAAACATGGGATGTCATCAATGTGACGTGACCGAAACAGGCAGTGGCCTTTCGACACTTTTCTCCTTGACTCTTTGCAGTTTTTAGCATCGTTGAATCCATTTTTGAGCTTTCTAAGCCCGTTTTCACACATTTTCTGCTTCCTTGAGCAGTTGGTAAAAGGTTGAAAAGCTAAAAGGGGCACACCCTGAAAAACTGCCAAAAATTGTCTTGCATTTTTTTTTTACTTATTGCAGCTTCATTTTACCAAGGAATGAAGAGAGTGACGAAATATCACTTGATTTAAGCTTTAAACAGACAAGGAACCGGCAAGGAAACAGCTATATCCTGAAAGTGGAAGTGATGTCGTCAACGTGACGTGACCAAAACGGGATGTGGCCTTTAAACCCTTTTCGCCATGACTTTTGGTGTTTTATGCCTCTTTGCATCTATTTCTGGGCTTTTTTGACGCCGTGTTGACACCTTTTACACCCCCCGAGCAGTTTGTGAAAGGTGTAAACATTTTAAGGGGCACAGGCCCAAAAACTGACATAAAATGTCTTTGCACCTTCTTTACCTATTGCAGTTTCTTTTTACCAAGGAATGATAAGAGGGATAAATAATCACTTGATTTCAGCTTTAAATACAAAAGTAAATGGCTGGGAAACTTCAGTCTTCTGTAAACAGAAGTGATGTCGTCTATGTGACGTGACCAAAACGGAAAGTAGCCATTAAACACATTTTTTCTTGCTGTTTTGGAGTGTTAAGCCTTGGCGCATCCATTTTTGAGATGCCTACGCCTGTCTTGACACCTCTTCTGCCACCTTGAGCAGTTGGTAAAAGGTTTAAAAGTTCAAAGGGGCACACCCCGAAAAACTGCCAAAGATTGTTTTGCATCTTTTTACCAATTGCAGCTTCTGTTTACCAAGGAATGAAGAGAGGGATGAAATATCACTTGAT
Organism: Staurois parvus; assembly: GCF_062004578.1. NCBI lineage: Eukaryota > Metazoa > Chordata > Amphibia > Anura > Ranidae > Staurois > Staurois parvus. The sequence goes on from NW_028317877.1 coordinate 10,964,486, forward strand.
TTACGATATAAACGGACAAGAAATTGGCTAGGAAACAGCTATATCCTGAAAGTGGAAGTGATGTCGTCAACGTGACGTGACCAAAACAGGAAGTGGCCCTTAAACCCTTTTCGCCATGACGTTTTGTGTTTTATGCCTCTTTGCATCCATTTCTGGGCTTTTTTGACGCCGTGTTGACACCTTTTACACCCCCCGAGCAGTTTGTGAAAGGTGTAAACATTTTAAGGGGCACAGGCCCAAAAACTGACATAAAATGTCTTTGCACCTTCTTTACCTATTGCAGTGTCTTTTTACCAAGGAATGACAAGAGGGATAAATAATCACTTGATTTCAGCTTTAAATACAAAAGAAAATGGCTGGGAAACTGCAGTCTTCTGTAAACAGAAGTGATGTTGTCTATGTGACGTGACCAAAACGGGAAGTAGCCTTTAAACACATTTTCTCTTGATGTTTTGGAGTGTTAAGCCTTGGCGCATCCATTTTTGAGATGCCTACGCCTGTCTTGACACCTCTTCTGCCACCTTGAGCAGTTGGTAAAAGGTTTAAAAGTTCAAAGGGGCACACCCCGAAAAACTGCCAAAGATTGTTTTGCATCTTTTTACCAATTGCAGCTTCTGTTTACCAAGGAATGAAGAGAGTGAGGAAATATCACTTGATTTAAGCTTTAAACAGACAAGGAACCGGCAAGGAAACAGCTATATCCTGAAAGTGGAAGTGATGTCGTCAACGTGACGTGACCAAAACGGGATGTGGCCCTTAAACCCCTTTCGCCATGACTTTTGGTGTTTTATGCCTCTTTGCATCTATTTCTGGGCTTTTTTGACGCCGTGTTGACACCTTTTACACCCCCCGAGCAGTTTGTGAAAGGTGTAAACATTTTAAGGGGCACAGGCCCAAAAACTGACATAAAATGTCTTTGCACCTTCTTTACCTATTGCAGTTTCTTTTTACCAAGGAATGACAAGAGGGATAAATAATCACTTGATTTCAGCTTTAAATACAAAAGTAAATGGCTGGGAAACTTCAGTCTTCTGTAAACAGAAGTGATGTCGTCTATGTGACGTGACCAAAACGGAAAGTAGCCATTAAACACATTTTTTCTTGATGTTTTGGAGTGTTAAGCCTTGGCGCATCCATTTTTGAGATGCCTACGCCTGTCTTGACACCTCTTCTGCCACCTTGAGCAGTTGGTAAAAGGTTTAAAAGTTCAAAGGGGCACACCCCGAAAAACTGCCAAAGATTTTTTTGCATCTTTTTACCAATTGCAGCTTCTGTTTACCAAGGAATGAAGAGAGGGATGAAATATCACTTGATTTACGCTATAAACGGTCAAGAAATTGGCTAGGAAACAGCTATATAATGAAAGTGGAAGTGATGTCGTCAATGGGACGTGACCAACACAGGAAGTAGCCCTTAAGCCCTTTTTTCAGGACTTTTTGGAGTTTAAAGCCTTGTTGCATCCATTGTTGGGATTTGTGAACCCATTTTGACACCTTTTCTGCCACCTTGAGCAGTTGGTGAAAGGTTTAAAAGTTCAAAGGGGCACACCACAAAAAAAGTGGCCCAAAAAATTGTTGCATTGTTTTTCCCATTGCCGCTTTTCTTTTTACCAAGGAATCACTAGATGGATGAAGTATGATTCGATTTCAAATTTTAACAGGCAAGAAATTAGCTGGAAAACATCCATCTTCTGAAAACATGGGATGTCATCAATGTGACGTGACCGAAAAAGGCAGTGGCCTTTCGACACTTTTCTCCTTGACTCTGCAGTTTTTAGCATCGTTGAATCCATTTTTGAGCTTTCTAAGCCCGTTTTCACACATTTTCTGCCTCCTTGAGCAGTTGGTAAAAGGTTGAAAAGCTAAAAGGGGCACACCCCGAAAAACTGCCAAAAATTGTCTTGCATTTTTTTTTTTACTTATTGCAGCTTCATTTTACCAAGGAATGAAGAGAGTGACGAAATATCACTTGATTTAAGCTTTAAACAGACAAGGAACCGGCAAGGAAACAGCTATATCCTGAAAGTGGAAGTGATGTCGTCAACGTGACATGACCAAAACGGGAAGAGGCCCTTAAACCCTTTTCGCCATGACTTTTGGTGTTTTATGCCTCTTTGCATCCATTTCTGGGCTTTTTTGACGCCGTGTTGACACCTTTTACACCCCCCGAGCAGTTTGTGAAAGGTGTAAACATTTTAAGGGGCACAGGCCCAAAAACTGACATAAAATGTCTTTGCACCTTCTTTACCTATTGCAGTTTCTTTTTACCAAGGAATGACAAGAGGGATAAATAATCACTTGATTTCAGCTTTAAATACAAAAGTAAATGGCTGGGAAACTTCAGTCTTCTGTAAACAGAAGTGATGTCGTCTATGTGACGTGACCAAAACGGAAAGTAGCCATTAAACACATTTTTTCTTGATGTTTTGGAGTGTTAAGCCTTGGCGCATCCATTTTTGAGATGCCTACGCCTGTCTTGACACCTCTTCTGCCACCTTGAGCAGTTGGTAAAAGGTTTAAAAGTTCAAAGGGGCACACCCCGAAAAACTGCCAAAGATTTTTTTGCATCTTTTTACCAATTGCAGCTTCTGTTTACCAAGGAATGAAGAGAGGGATGAAATATCACTTGATTTACGCTATAAACGGTCAAGAAATTGGCTAGGAAACAGCTATATAATGAAAGTGGAAGTGATGTCGTCAATGGGACGTGACCAACACAGGAAGTAGCCCTTAAGCCCTTTTTTCAGGACTTTTTGGAGTTTAAAGCCTTGTTGCATCCATTGTTGGGATTTGTGAACCCATTTTGACACCTTTTCTGCCACCTTGAGCAGTTGGTGAAAGGTTTAAAAGTTCAAAGGGGCACACCACAAAAAAAGTGGCCCAAAAAATTGTTGCATTGTTTTTCCCATTGCCGCTTTTCTTTTTACCAAGGAATCACTAGATGGATGAAGTATGATTCGATTTCAAATTTTAACAGGCAAGAAATTAGCTGGAAAACATCCATCTTCTGAAAACATGGGATGTCATCAATGTGACGTGACCGAAAAAGGCAGTGGCCTTTCGACACTTTTCTCCTTGACTCTTTGCAGTTTTTAGCATCGTTGAATCCATTTTTGAGCTTTCTAAGCCCGTTTTCACACATTTTCTGCCTCCTTGAGCAGTTGGTAAAAGGTTGAAAAGCTAAAAAAGGGAACACCCCGAAAAACTGCCAAAAATTGTCTTGCATTTTTTTTTTTACTTATTGCAGCTTCATTTTACCAAGGAATGAAGAGAGTGACGAAATATCACTTGATTTAAGCTTTAAACAGACAAGGAACCGGCAAGGAAAAAGCTATATCCTGAAAGTGGAAGTGATGTCGTCAACGTGACATGACCAAAACGGGAAGAGGCCCTTAAACCCTTTTCGCCATGACTTTTGGTGTTTTATGCCTCTTTGCATCCATTTCTGGGCTTTTTTGACGCCGTGTTGACACCTTTTACACCCCCCGAGCAGTTTGTGAAAGGTGTAAACATTTTAAGGGGCACAGGCCCAAAAACTGACATAAAATGTCTTTGCACCTTCTTTACCTATTGCAGTTTCTTTTTACCAAGGAATGACAAGAGGGATAAATAATCACTTGATTTCAGCTTTAAATACAAAAGAAAATGGCTGGGAAACTGCAGTCTTCTGTAAACAGAAGCGATGTCGTCTATGTGACATGACCAAATCGGGAAGTAGCCTTTAAACACATTTTTTCATGATGTTTTGGAGTGTTAAGCCTTGGCGCATCCATTTTTGAGATGCCTACGCCTGTCTTGACACCTCTTCTGCCACCTTGAGCAGTTGGTAAAAGGTTTAAAAGTTCAAAGGGGCACACCCCGAAAAACTGCCAAAGATTGTTTTGCATCTTTTTACCAATTGCAGCTTCTGTTTACCAAGGAATGAAGAGAGTGACGAAATATCACTTGATTTAAGCTTTAAACAGACAAGGAACCGGCAAGGAAACAGCTATATTCTGAAAGTGGAAGTGATGTCGTCAACGTGACGTGACCAAAACGGGAAGTGGCCCTTAAACCCTTTTCGCCATGACTTTTGGTGTTTTATGCCTCTTTGCATCCATTTCTGGGCTTTTTTGACGCCGTGTTGACACCTTTTACACCCCCCGAGCAGTTTGTGAAAGGTGTAAACATTTTAAGGGGCATAGGCCCAAAAACTGACATAAAATGTCTTTGCACCTTCTTTACCTATTGCAGTTTCTTTTTACCAAGGAATGACAAGAGGGATAAATAATCACTTGATTTCAGCTTTAAATACAAAAGAAAATGGCTGGGAAACTGCAGTCTTCTGTAAACAGAAGTGATGACGTCTATGTGACGTGACCAAAACGGAAAGTAGCCATTAAACACATTTTTTCTTGATGTTTTGGAGTGTTAAGCCTTGGCGCATCCATTTTTGAGATGCCTACGCCTGTCTTGACACCTCTTCTGCCACCTTGAGCAGTTGGTAAAAGGTTTAAAAGTTCAAAGGGGCACACCCCGAAAAACTGCCAAAGATTGTTTTGCATCTTTTTACCAATTGTAGCTTCTGTTTACCAAGGAATGAAGAGAGTGACGAAATATCACTTGATTTAAGCTTTAAACAGACAAGGAACCGGCAAGGAAACAGCTATATCCTGAAAGTGGAAGTGATGTCGTCAACGTGACGTGACCAAAATGGGAAGTGGCCCTTAAACCCTTTTCGCCATGACTTTTGGTGTTTTATGCCTCTTTGCATCCATTTCTGGGCTTTTTTGATGCCGTGTTGACACCTTTTACACCCCCCGAGCAGTTTGTGAAAGGTGTAAACATTTTAAGGGGCACAGGCCCAAAAACTGACATAAAATGTCTTTGCACCTTCTTTACCTATTGCAGTTTCTTTTTACCAAGGAATGACAAGAGGGATAAATAATCACTTGATTTCAGCTTTAAATACAAAAGAAAATGGCTGGGAAACTGCAGTCTTCTGTAAACAGAAGTGATGTCGTCTATGTGACGTGACCAAAACGGAAAGTAGCCATTAAACACATTTTTTCTTGATGTTTTGGAGTGTTTAGCCTTGGCGCATCCATTTTTGAGATGCCTACGCCTGTCTTGACACCTCTTCTGCCACCTTGAGCAGTTGGTAAAAGGTTTAAAAGTTCAAAGGGGCACACCCCGAAAAACTGCCAAAGATTGTTTTGCATCTTTTTACCAATTGCAGCTTCTGTTTACCAAGGAATGAAGAGAGGGATGAAATATCACTTGATTTACGATATAAACGGACAAGAAATTGGCTAGGAAACAGCTATATCCTGAAAGTGGATTTGATGTCGTCAACGTGACGTGACCAAAACGGGAAGTGGCCCTTAAACCCTTTTCGCCATGACTTTTGGTGTTTTATGCCTCTGCATCTATTTCTGGGCTTTTTTGATGCCGTGTTGACACCTTTTACACCCCCCGAGCAGTTTGTGAAAGGTGTAAACATTTTAAGGGGCACAGGCCCAAAAACTGACATAAAATGTCTTTGCACCTTCTTTACCTATTGCAGTTTCTTTTTACCAAGGAATGACAGGAGGGATAAATAATCACTTGATTTCAGCTTTAAATACAAAAGAAAATGGCTGGGAAACTGCAGTCTTCTGTAAACAGAAGTGATGTCGTCTATGTGACTTTGCCAAAACGGAAAGTAGCCATTAAACACATTTTTTCTTGATGTTTTGGAGTGTTAAGCCTTGGCGCATCCATTTTTGAGATGCCTACGCCTGTCTTGACACCTCTTCTGCCACCTTGAGCAGTTGGTAAAAGGTTTAAAAGTTCAAAGAGGCACACCCCGAAAAACTGCCAAAGATTGTTTTGCATCTTTTTACCAATTGTAGCTTCTGTTTACCAAGGAATGAAGAGAGTGACGAAATATCACTTGATTTAAGCTTTAAACAGACAAGGAACCGGCAAGGAAACAGCTATATCCTGAAAGTGGAAGTGATGTCGTCAACGTGACGTGACCAAAATGGGAAGTGGCCCTTAAACCCTTTTCGCCATGACTTTTGGTGTTTTATGCCTCTTTGCATCCATTTCTGGGCTTTTTTGACGCCGTGTTGACACCTTTTACACCCCCCGAGCAGTTTGTGAAAGGTGTAAACATTTTAAGGGGCACAGGCCCAAAAACTGACATAAAATGTCTTTGCACCTTCTTTACCTATTGCAGTTTCTTTTTACCAAGGAATGACAAGAGGGATAAATAATCACTTGATTTCAGCTTTAAATACAAAAGAAAATGGCTGGGAAACTGCAGTCTTCTGTAAACAGAAGTGATGTCGTCTATGTGACGTGACCAAAACGGAAAGTAGCCATTAAACACATTTTTTCTTGATGTTTTGGAGTGTTTAGCCTTGGCGCATCCATTTTTGAGATGCCTACGCCTGTCTTGACACCTCTTCTGCCACCTTGAGCAGTTGGTAAAAGGTTTAAAAGTTCAAAGGGGCACACCCCGAAAAACTGCCAAAGATTGTTTTGCATCTTTTTACCAATTGCAGCTTCTGTTTACCAAGGAATGAAGAGAGGGATGAAATATCACTTGATTTACGATATAAACGGACAAGAAATTGGCTAGGAAACAGCTATATCCTGAAAGTGGATTTGATGTCGTCAACGTGACGTGACCAAAACGGGAAGTGGCCCTTAAACCCTTTTCGCCATGACTTTTAGTGTTTTATGCCTCTGCATCTATTTCTGGGCTTTTTTGATGCCGTGTTGACACCTTTTACACCCCCCGAGCAGTTTGTGAAAGGTGTAAACATTTTAAGGGGCACAGGCCCAAAAACTGACATAAAATGTCTTTGCACCTTCTTTACCTATTGCAGTTTCTTTTTACCAAGGAATGACAGGAGGGATAAATAATCACTTGATTTCAGCTTTAAATACAAAAGAAAATGGCTGGGAAACTGCAGTCTTCTGTAAACAGAAGTGATGTCGTCTATGTGACGTGACCAAAACGGGAAGTAGCCTTTAAACACATTTTTTCTTGATGTTTTGGAGTGTTAAGCCTTGGCGCATCCATTTTTGAGATGCCTACGCCTGTCTTGACACCTCTTCTGCCACCTTGAGCAGTTGGTAAAAGGTTTAAAAGTTCAAAGGAGCACACCCCGAAAAACTGCCAAAGATTGTTTTGCATCTTTTTACCAATTGCAGCTTCTGTTTACCAAGGAATGAAGAGAGGGATGAAATATCACTTGATTTACAATATAAACGGACAAGAAATTGGCTAGGAAACAGCTATATCCTGAAAGTGGAAGTGATGTCGTCAACGTGACGTGACCAAAACGGGAAGTGGCCCTAAACCCTTTTCGCCATGACTTTTGGTGTTTTATGCCTCTTTGCATCCATTTCTGGGCTTTTTTGACGCCGTGTTGACACCTTTTACACCCCCCGAGCAGTTTGTGAAAGGTGTAAACATTTTAAGGGGCACAGGCCCAAAAACTGACATAAAATGTCTTTGCACCTTCTTTACCTATTGCAGTTTCTTTTTACCAAGGAATGACAAGAGGGATAAATAATCACTTGATTTCAGCTTTAAATACAAAAGAAAATGGCTGGGAAACTGCAGTCTTCTGTAAAAAGAAGTGATGTCGTCTATGTGACTTTGCCAAAACGGAAAGTAGCCATTAAACACATTATTTCTTGATGTTTTGGAGTGTTAAGCCTTGGCGCATCCATTTTTGAGATGCCTACGCCTGTCTTGACACCTCTTCTGCCACCTTGAGCAGTTGGTAAAAGGTTTAAAAGTTCAAAGAGGCACACCCCGAAAAACTGCCAAAGATTGTTTTGCATCTTTTTACCAATTGTAGCTTCTGTTTACCAAGGAATGAAGAGAGTGACGAAATATCACTTGATTTAAGCTTTAAACAGACAAGGAACCGGCAAGGAAACAGCTATATCCTGAAAGTGGAAGTGATGTCGTCAACGTGACGTGACCAAAATGGGAAGTGGCCCTTAAACCCTTTTCGCCATGACTTTTGGTGTTTTATGCCTCTTTGCATCCATTTCTGGGCTTTTTTGACGCCGTGTTGACACCTTTTACACCCCCCGAGCAGTTTGTGAAAGGTGTAAACATTTTAAGGGGCACAGGCCCAAAAACTGACATAAAATGTCTTTGCACCTTCTTTACCTATTGCAGTTTCTTTTTACCAAGGAATGACAAGAGGGATAAATAATCACTTGATTTCAGCTTTAAATACAAAAGAAAATGGTTGGGAAACTTCAGTCTTCTGTAAACAGAAGTGATATCGTCTATGTGACGTGACCAAAACGGGAAGTAGCCTTTAAACACATTTTTTCTTGATGTTTTGGAGTGTTAAGCCTTGGCGCATCCATTTTTGAGATGCCTACGCCTGTCTTGAAACCTCTTCTGCCACCTTGAGCAGTTGGTAAAAGGTTTAAAAGTTCAAAGGGGCACACCCCGAAAAACTGCCAAAGATTGTTTTGCATCTTTTTTATCAATTGCAGCTTCTGTTTACCAAGAAATGAAGAGAGGGATGAAATATCACTTGATTACGTTATAAACGGACAAGAAATTGGCTAGGAAACAGCTATATAATGAAAGTGGAAGTGATGTCGTCAATGGGACCTGACCAACACAGGAAGTAGCCCTTAAGCCCTTTTTCAGGACTTTTTGGAGTTTAAAGCCTTGTTGCATCCATTGTTGGGATTTGTGAACCCATTTTGACACCTTTTCTGCATCCTTGAGCAGTTGGTGAAAGGTTTAAAAGTTCAAAGGGGCACACCGCAAAAAAAGTGGCCCAAAAAATTGTTGCATCGTTTTTCCCATTGCCGCTTTTCTTTTTACCAAGGAATCACTAGATGGATGAAGTATGATTCGATTTCAGATTTTAACGGGCAAGAAATTAGCTGGAAAACATCCATCTTCTGAAAACATGGGATGTCATCAATGTGACGTGACCGAAACAGGCAGTGGCCTTTCGACACTTTTCTCCTTGACTCTTTGCAGTTTTTAGCATCGTTGAATCCATTTTTGAGCTTTCTAAGCCCGTTTTCACACATTTTCTGCTTCCTTGAGCAGTTGGTAAAAGGTTGAAAAGCTAAAAGGGGCACACCCTGAAAAACTGCCAAAAATTGTCTTGCATTTTTTTTTTACTTATTGCAGCTTCATTTTACCAAGGAATGAAGAGAGTGATGAAATATCACTTGATTTAAGCTTTAAACAGACAAGGAACCGGCAAGGAAACAGCTATATCCTGAAAGTGGAAGTGATGTCGTCAACGTGACGTGACCAAAACGGGATGTGGCCTTTAAACCCTTTTCGCCATGACTTTTGGTGTTTTATGCCTCTTTGCATCTATTTCTGGGCTTTTTTGACGCCGTGTTGACACCTTTTACACCCCCCGAGCAGTTTGTGAAAGGTGTAAACATTTTAAGGGGCACAGGCCCAAAAACTGACATAAAATGTCTTTGCACCTTCTTTACCTATTGCAGTTTCTTTTTACCAAGGAATGATAAGAGGGATAAATAATCACTTGATTTCAGCTTTAAATACAAAAGTAAATGGCTGGGAAACTTCAGTCTTCTGTAAACAGAAGTGATGTCGTCTATGTGACGTGACCAAAACGGAAAGTAGCCATTAAACACATTTTTTCTTGCTGTTTTGGAGTGTTAAGCCTTGGCGCATCCATTTTTGAGATGCCTACGCCTGTCTTGACACCTCTTCTGCCACCTTGAGCAGTTGGTAAAAGGTTTAAAAGTTCAAAGGGGCACACCCCGAAAAACTGCCAAAGATTGTTTTGCATCTTTTTACCAATTGCAGCTTCTGTTTACCAAGGAATGAAGAGAGGGATGAAATATCACTTGATTTACGATATAAACGGACAAGAAATTGGCTAGGAAACAGCTATATCCTGAAAGTGGAAGTGATGTCGTCAACGTGACGTGACCAAAACAGGAAGTGGCCCTTAAACCCTTTTCGCCATGACGTTTTGTGTTTTATGCCTCTTTGCATCCATTTCTGGGCTTTTTTGACGCCGTGTTGACACCTTTTACACCCCCCGAGCAGTTTGTGAAAGGTGTAAACATTTTAAGGGGCATAGGCCCAAAAACTGACATAAAATGTCTTTGCACCTTCTTTACCTATTGCAGTTTCTTTTTACCAAGGAATGACAAGAGGGATAAATAATCACTTGATTTCAGCTTTAAATACAAAAGAAAATGGCTGGGAAACTGCAGTCTTCTGTAAACAGAAGTGATGACGTCTATGTGACGTGACCAAAACGGAAAGTAGCCATTAAACACATTTTTTCTTGATGTTTTGGAGTGTTAAGCCTTGGCGCATCCATTTTTGAGATGCCTACGCCTGTCTTGACACCTCTTCTGCCACCTTGAGCAGTTGGTAAAAGGTTTAAAAGTTCAAAGGGGCACACCCCGAAAAACTGCCAAAGATTGTTTTGCATCTTTTTACCAATTGTAGCTTCTGTTTACCAAGGAATGAAGAGAGTGACGAAATATCACTTGATTTAAGCTTTAAACAGACAAGGAACCGGCAAGGAAACAGCTATATCCTGAAAGTGGAAGTGATGTCGTCAACGTGACGTGACCAAAATGGGAAGTGGCCCTTAAACCCTTTTCGCCATGACTTTTGGTGTTTTATGCCTCTTTGCATCCATTTCTGGGCTTTTTTGATGCCGTGTTGACACCTTTTACACCCCCCGAGCAGTTTGTGAAAGGTGTAAACATTTTAAGGGGCACAGGCCCAAAAACTGACATAAAATGTCTTTGCACCTTCTTTACCTATTGCAGTTTCTTTTTACCAAGGAATGACAAGAGGGATAAATAATCACTTGATTTCAGCTTTAAATACAAAAGAAAATGGCTGGGAAACTGCAGTCTTCTGTAAACAGAAGTGATGTCGTCTATGTGACGTGACCAAAACGGAAAGTAGCCATTAAACACATTTTTTCTTGATGTTTTGGAGTGTTTAGCCTTGGCGCATCCATTTTTGAGATGCCTACGCCTGTCTTGACACCTCTTCTGCCACCTTGAGCAGTTGGTAAAAGGTTTAAAAGTTCAAAGGGGCACACCCCGAAAAACTGCCAAAGATTGTTTTGCATCTTTTTACCAATTGCAGCTTCTGTTTACCAAGGAATGAAGAGAGGGATGAAATATCACTTGATTTACGATATAAACGGACAAGAAATTGGCTAGGAAACAGCTATATCCTGAAAGTGGATTTGATGTCGTCAACGTGACGTGACCAAAACGGGAAGTGGCCCTTAAACCCTTTTCGCCATGACTTTTGGTGTTTTATGCCTCTGCATCTATTTCTGGGCTTTTTTGATGCCGTGTTGACACCTTTTACACCCCCCGAGCAGTTTGTGAAAGGTGTAAACATTTTAAGGGGCACAGGCCCAAAAACTGACATAAAATGTCTTTGCACCTTCTTTACCTATTGCAGTTTCTTTTTACCAAGGAATGACAGGAGGGATAAATAATCACTTGATTTCAGCTTTAAATACAAAAGAAAATGGCTGGGAAACTGCAGTCTTCTGTAAACAGAAGTGATGTCGTCTATGTGACTTTGCCAAAACGGAAAGTAGCCATTAAACACATTTTTTCTTGATGTTTTGGAGTGTTAAGCCTTGGCGCATCCATTTTTGAGATGCCTACGCCTGTCTTGACACCTCTTCTGCCACCTTGAGCAGTTGGTAAAAGGTTTAAAAGTTCAAAGAGGCACACCCCGAAAAACTGCCAAAGATTGTTTTGCATCTTTTTACCAATTGTAGCTTCTGTTTACCAAGGAATGAAGAGAGTGACGAAATATCACTTGATTTAAGCTTTAAACAGACAAGGAACCGGCAAGGAAACAGCTATATCCTGAAAGTGGAAGTGATGTCGTCAACGTGACGTGACCAAAATGGGAAGTGGCCCTTAAACCCTTTTCGCCATGACTTTTGGTGTTTTATGCCTCTTTGCATCCATTTCTGGGCTTTTTTGACGCCGTGTTGACACCTTTTACACCCCCCGAGCAGTTTGTGAAAGGTGTAAACATTTTAAGGGGCACAGGCCCAAAAACTGACATAAAATGTCTTTGCACCTTCTTTACCTATTGCAGTTTCTTTTTACCAAGGAATGACAAGAGGGATAAATAATCACTTGATTTCAGCTTTAAATACAAAAGAAAATGGCTGGGAAACTGCAGTCTTCTGTAAACAGAAGTGATGTCGTCTATGTGACGTGACCAAAACGGGAAGTAGCCTTTAAACACATTTGTTCTTGATGTTTTGGAGTGTTAAGCCTTGGCGCATCCATTTTTGAGATGCCTACGCCTGTCTTGACACCTCTTCTGCCACCTTGAGCAGTTGGTAAAAGGTTTAAAAGTTCAAAGGGGCACACCCCGAAAAACTGCCAAAGATTGTTTTGCATCTTTTTACCAATTGCAGCTTCTGTTTACCAAGGAATGAAGAGAGGGATGAAATATCACTTGATTTACGATATAAACGGACAAGAAATTGGCTAGGAAACAGCTATATCCTGAAAGTGGAAGTGATGTCGTCAACGTGATGTGACCAAAACGGGAAGTGGCCCTTAAACCCTTTTCGCCATGACTTTTGGTGTTTTATGCCTCTTTGCATCCATTTCTGGGCTTTTTTGATGCCGTGTTGACACCTTTTACACCCCCCGAGCAGTTTGTGAAAGGTGTAAACATTTTAAGGGGCACAGGCCCAAAAACTGACATGAAATGTCTTTGCACCTTCTTTACCTATTGCAGTTTCTTTTTACCAAGGAATGACAAGAGGGATAAATAATCACTTGATTTCAGCTTTAAATACAAAAGAAAATGGTTGGGAAACTTCAGTCTTCTGTAAACAGAAGTGATGTCGTCTATGTGACGTGACCAAAACGGGAAGTAGCCTTTAAACACATTTTTTCTTGATGTTTTGGAGTGTTAAGCCTTGGCGCATCCATTTTTGAGATGCCTACGCCTGTCTTGAAACCTCTTCTGCCACCTTGAGCAGTTGGTAAAAGGTTTAAAAGTTCAAAGGGGCACACCCCGAAAAACTGCCAAAGATTGTTTTGCATCTTTTTTATCAATTGCAGCTTCTGTTTACCAAGAAATGAAGAGAGGGATGAAATATCACTTGATTACGTTATAAACGGACAAGAAATTGGCTAGGAAACAGCTATATAATGAAAGTGGAAGTGATGTCGTCAATGGGACCTGACCAACACAGGAAGTAGCCCTTAAGCCCTTTTTTCAGGACTTTTTGGAGTTTAAAGCCTTGTTGCATCCATTGTTGGGATTTGTGAACCCATTTTGACACCTTTTCTGCATCCTTGAGCAGTTGGTGAAAGGTTTAAAAGTTCAAAGGGGCACACCGCAAAAAAAGTGGCCCAAAAAATTGTTGCATCGTTTTTCCCATTGCCGCTTTTCTTTTTACCAAGGAATCACTAGATGGATGAAGTATGATTCGATTTCAGATTTTAACGGGCAAGAAATTAGCTGGAAAACATCCATCTTCTGAAAACATGGGATGTCATCAATGTGACGTGACCGAAACAGGCAGTGGCCTTTCGACACTTTTCTCCTTGACTCTTTGCAGTTTTTAGCATCGTTGAATCCATTTTTGAGCTTTCTAAGCCCGTTTTCACACATTTTCTGCTTCCTTGAGCAGTTGGTAAAAGGTTGAAAAGCTAAAAGGGGCACACCCTGAAAAACTGCCAAAAATTGTCTTGCATTTTTTTTTTACTTATTGCAGCTTCATTTTACCAAGGAATGAAGAGAGTGACGAAATATCACTTGATTTAAGCTTTAAACAGACAAGGAACCGGCAAGGAAACAGCTATATCCTGAAAGTGGAAGTGATGTCGTCAACGTGACGTGACCAAAACGGGATGTGGCCTTTAAACCCTTTTCGCCATGACTTTTGGTGTTTTATGCCTCTTTGCATCTATTTCTGGGCTTTTTTGACGCCGTGTTGACACCTTTTACACCCCCCGAGCAGTTTGTGAAAGGTGTAAACATTTTAAGGGGCACAGGCCCAAAAACTGACATAAAATGTCTTTGCACCTTCTTTACCTATTGCAGTTTCTTTTTACCAAGGAATGATAAGAGGGATAAATAATCACTTGATTTCAGCTTTAAATACAAAAGTAAATGGCTGGGAAACTTCAGTCTTCTGTAAACAGAAGTGATGTCGTCTATGTGACGTGACCAAAACGGAAAGTAGCCATTAAACACATTTTTTCTTGCTGTTTTGGAGTGTTAAGCCTTGGCGCATCCATTTTTGAGATGCCTACGCCTGTCTTGACACCTCTTCTGCCACCTTGAGCAGTTGGTAAAAGGTTTAAAAGTTCAAAGGGGCACACCCCGAAAAACTGCCAAAGATTGTTTTGCATCTTTTTACCAATTGCAGCTTCTGTTTACCAAGGAATGAAGAGAGGGATGAAATATCACTTGATTTACGATATAAACGGACAAGAAATTGGCTAGGAAACAGCTATATCCTGAAAGTGGAAGTGATGTCGTCAACGTGACGTGACCAAAACAGGAAGTGGCCCTTAAACCCTTTTCGCCATGACGTTTTGTGTTTTATGCCTCTTTGCATCCATTTCTGGGCTTTTTTGACGCCGTGCTGACACCTTTTACACCCCCCGAGCAGTTTGTGAAAGGTGTAAACATTTTAAGGGGCACTGGCCCAAAAACTGACATAAAATGTCTTTGCACCTTCTTTACCTATTGCAGTGTCTTTTTACCAAGGAATGACAAGAGGGATAAATAATCACTTGATTTCAGCTTTAAATACAAAAGAAAATGGCTGGGAAACTGCAGTCTTCTGTAAACAGAAGTGATGTTGTCTATGTGACGTGACCAAAACGGGAAGTAGCCTTTAAACACATTTTCTCTTGATGTTTTGGAGTGTTAAGCCTTGGCGCATCCATTTTTGAGATGCCTACGCCTGTCTTGACACCTCTTCTGCCACCTTGAGCAGTTGGTAAAAGGTTTAAAAGTTCAAAGGGGCACACCCCGAAAAACTGCCAAAGATTGTTTTGCATCTTTTTACCAATTGCAGCTTCTGTTTACCAAGGAATGAAGAGAGTGACGAAATATCACTTCATTTAAGCTTTAAACAGACAAGGAACCGGCAAGGAAACAGCTATATCCTGAAAGTGGAAGTGATGTCGTCAACGTGACGTGACCAAAACGGGATGTGGCCCTTAAACCCTTTTCGCCATGACTTTTGGTGTTTTATGCCTCTTTGCATCTATTTCTGGGCTTTTTTGACGCCGTGTTGACACCTTTTACACCCCCCGAGCAGTTTGTGAAAGGTGTAAACATTTTAAGGGGCACAGGCCCAAAAACTGACATAAAATGTCTTTGCACCTTCTTTACCTATTGCAGTTTCTTTTTACCAAGGAATGACAAGAGGGATAAATAATCACTTGATTTCAGCTTTAAATACAAAAGTAAATGGCTGGGAAACTGCAGTCTTCTGTAAACAGAAGTGATGTCGTCTATGTGACGTGACCAAAACGGAAAGTAGCCATTAAACACATTTTTTCTTGATGTTTTGGAGTGTTAAGCCTTGGCGCATCCATTTTTGAGATGCCTACGCCTGTCTTGACACCTCTTCTGCCACCTTGAGCAGTTGGTAAAAGGTTTAAAAGTTCAAAGGGGCACACCCCGAAAAACTGCCAAAGATTTTTTTGCATCTTTTTACCAATTGCAGCTTCTGTTTACCAAGGAATGAAGAGAGGGATGAAATATCACTTGATTTACGCTATAAACGGTCAAGAAATTGGCTAGGAAACAGCTATATAATGAAAGTGGAAGTGATGTCGTCAATGGGACGTGACCAACACAGGAAGTAGCCCTTAAGCCCTTTTTTCAGGACTTTTTGGAGTTTAAAGCCTTGTTGCATCCATTGTTGGGATTTGTGAACCCATTTTGACACCTTTTCTGCCACCTTGAGCAGTTGGTGAAAGGTTTAAAAGTTCAAAGGGGCACACCACAAAAAAAGTGGCCCAAAAAATTGTTGCATTGTTTTTCCCATTGCCGCTTTTCTTTTTACCAAGGAATCACTAGATGGATGAAGTATGATTCGATTTCAAATTTTAACAGGCAAGAAATTAGCTGGAAAACATCCATCTTCTGAAAACATGGGATGTCATCAATGTGACGTGACCGAAAAAGGCAGTGGCCTTTCGACACTTTTCTCCTTGACTCTTTGCAGTTTTTAGCATCGTTGAATCCATTTTTGAGCTTTCTAAGCCCGTTTTCACACATTTTCTGCCTCCTTGAGCAGTTGGTAAAAGGTTGAAAAGCTAAAAGGGGCACACCCCGAAAAACTGCCAAAAATTGTCTTGCATTTTTTTTTTTACTTATTGCAGCTTCATTTTACCAAGGAATGAAGAGAGTGACGAAATATCACTTGATTTAAGCTTTAAACAGACAAGGAACCGGCAAGGAAACAGCTATATCCTGAAAGTGGAAGTGATGTCGTCAACGTGACATGACCAAAACGGGAAGAGGCCCTTAAACCCTTTTCGCCATGACTTTTGGTGTTTTATGCCTCTTTGCATCCATTTCTGGGCTTTTTTGACGCCGTGTTGACACCTTTTACACCCCCCGAGCAGTTTGTGAAAGGTGTAAACATTTTAAGGGGCACAGGCCCAAAAACTGACATAAAATGTCTTTGCACCTTCTTTACCTATTGCAGTTTCTTTTTACCAAGGAATGACAAGAGGGATAAATAATCACTTGATTTCAGCTTTAAATACAAAAGAAAATGGCTGGGAAACTGCAGTCTTCTGTAAACAGAAGCGATGTCGTCTATGTGACATGACCAAATCGGGAAGTAGCCTTTAAACACATTTTTTCATGATGTTTTGGAGTGTTAAGCCTTGGCGCATCCATTTTTGAGATGCCTACGCCTGTCTTGACACCTCTTCTGCCACCTTGAGCAGTTGGTAAAAGGTTTAAAAGTTCAAAGGGGCACACCCCGAAAAACTGCCAAAGATTGTTTTGCATCTTTTTACCAATTGCAGCTTCTGTTTACCAAGGAATGAAGAGAGTGACGAAATATCACTTGATTTAAGCTTTAAACAGACAAGGAACCGGCAAGGAAACAGCTATATTCTGAAAGTGGAAGTGATGTCGTCAACGTGACGTGACCAAAACGGGAAGTGGCCCTTAAACCCTTTTCGCCATGACTTTTGGTGTTTTATGCCTCTTTGCATCCATTTCTGGGCTTTTTTGACGCCGTGTTGACACCTTTTACACCCCCCGAGCAGTTTGTGAAAGGTGTAAACATTTTAAGGGGCATAGGCCCAAAAACTGACATAAAATGTCTTTGCACCTTCTTTACCTATTGCAGTTTCTTTTTACCAAGGAATGACAAGAGGGATAAATAATCACTTGATTTCAGCTTTAAATACAAAAGAAAATGGCTGGGAAACTGCAGTCTTCTGTAAACAGAAGTGATGACGTCTATGTGACGTGACCAAAACGGAAAGTAGCCATTAAACACATTTTTTCTTGATGTTTTGGAGTGTTAAGCCTTGGCGCATCCATTTTTGAGATGCCTACGCCTGTCTTGACACCTCTTCTGCCACCTTGAGCAGTTGGTAAAAGGTTTAAAAGTTCAAAGGGGCACACCCCGAAAAACTGCCAAAGATTGTTTTGCATCTTTTTACCAATTGTAGCTTCTGTTTACCAAGGAATGAAGAGAGTGACGAAATATCACTTGATTTAAGCTTTAAACAGACAAGGAACCGGCAAGGAAACAGCTATATCCTGAAAGTGGAAGTGATGTCGTCAACGTGACGTGACCAAAATGGGAAGTGGCCCTTAAACCCTTTTCGCCATGACTTTTGGTGTTTTATGCCTCTTTGCATCCATTTCTGGGCTTTTTTGATGCCGTGTTGACACCTTTTACACCCCCCGAGCAGTTTGTGAAAGGTGTAAACATTTTAAGGGGCACAGGCCCAAAAACTGACATAAAATGTCTTTGCACCTTCTTTACCTATTGCAGTTTCTTTTTACCAAGGAATGACAAGAGGGATAAATAATCACTTGATTTCAGCTTTAAATACAAAAGAAAATGGCTGGGAAACTGCAGTCTTCTGTAAACAGAAGTGATGTCGTCTATGTGACGTGACCAAAACGGAAAGTAGCCATTAAACACATTTTTTCTTGATGTTTTGGAGTGTTTAGCCTTGGCGCATCCATTTTTGAGATGCCTACGCCTGTCTTGACACCTCTTCTGCCACCTTGAGCAGTTGGTAAAAGGTTTAAAAGTTCAAAGGGGCACACCCCGAAAAACTGCCAAAGATTGTTTTGCATCTTTTTACCAATTGCAGCTTCTGTTTACCAAGGAATGAAGAGAGGGATGAAATATCACTTGATTTACGATATAAACGGACAAGAAATTGGCTAGGAAACAGCTATATCCTAAAAGTGGATTTGATGTCGTCAACGTGACGTGACCAAAACGGGAAGTGGCCCTTAAACCCTTTTCGCCATGACTTTTGGTGTTTTATGCCTCTGCATCTATTTCTGGGCTTTTTTGATGCCGTGTTGACACCTTTTACACCCCCCGAGCAGTTTGTGAAAGGTGTAAACATTTTAAGGGGCACAGGCCCAAAAACTGACATAAAATGTCTTTGCACCTTCTTTACCTATTGCAGTTTCTTTTTACCAAGGAATGACAGGAGGGATAAATAATCACTTGATTTCAGCTTTAAATACAAAAGAAAATGGCTGGGAAACTGCAGTCTTCTGTAAACAGAAGTGATGTCGTCTATGTGACTTTGCCAAAACGGAAAGTAGCCATTAAACACATTTTTTCTTGATGTTTTGGAGTGTTAAGCCTTGGCGCATCCATTTTTGAGATGCCTACGCCTGTCTTGACACCTCTTCTGCCACCTTGAGCAGTTGGTAAAAGGTTTAAAAGTTCAAAGAGGCACACCCCGAAAAACTGCCAAAGATTGTTTTGCATCTTTTTACCAATTGTAGCTTCTGTTTACCAAGGAATGAAGAGAGTGACGAAATATCACTTGATTTAAGCTTTAAACAGACAAGGAACCGGCAAGGAAACAGCTATATCCTGAAAGTGGAACTGATGTCGTCAACGTGACGTGACCAAAATGGGAAGTGGCCCTTAAACCCTTTTCGCCATGACTTTTGGTGTTTTATGCCTCTTTGCATCCATTTCTGGGCTTTTTTGACGCCGTGTTGACACCTTTTACACCCCCCGAGCAGTTTGTGAAAGGTGTAAACATTTTAAGGGGCACAGGCCCAAAAACTGACATAAAATGTCTTTGCACCTTCTTTACCTATTGCAGTTTCTTTTTACCAAGGAATGACAAGAGGGATAAATAATCACTTGATTTCAGCTTTAAATACAAAAGAAAATGGCTGGGAAACTGCAGTCTTCTGTAAACAGAAGTGATGTCGTCTATGTGACGTGACCAAAACGGGAAGTAGCCTTTAAACACATTTGTTCTTGATGTTTTGGAGTGTTAAGCCTTGGCGCATCCATTTTTGAGATGCCTACGCCTGTCTTGACACCTCTTCTGCCACCTTGAGCAGTTGGTAAAAGGTTTAAAAGTTCAAAGGGGCACACCCCGAAAAACTGCCAAAGATTGTTTTGCATCTTTTTACCAATTGCAGCTTCTGTTTACCAAGGAATGAAAAGAGGGATGAAATATCACTTTATTTACGATATAAACGGACAAGAAATTGGCTAGGAAACAGCTATATCCTGAAAGTGGAAGTGATGTCGTCAACGTGACGTGACCAAAACGGGAAGTGGCCCTTAAACCCTTTTCGCCATGACTTTTGGTGTTTTATTCCTCTTTGCATCCATTTCTGGGCTTTTTTGATGCCGTGTTGACACCTTTTACACCCCCCGAGCAGTTTGTGAAAGGTGTAAACATTTTAAGGGGCACAGGCCCAAAAACTGACATAAAATGTCTTTGCACCTTCTTTACCTATTGCAGTTTCTTTTTACCAAGGAATGACAAGAGGGATAAATAATCACTTGATTTCAGCTTTAAATACAAAAGAAAATGGTTGGGAAACTTCAGTCTTCTGTAAACAGAAGTGATGTCGTCTATGTGACGTGACCAAAACGGGAAGTAGCCTTTAAACACATTTTTTCTTGATGTTTTGGAGTGTTAAGCCTTGGCGCATCCATTTTTGAGATGCCTACGCCTGTCTTGAAACCTCTTCTGCCACCTTGAGCAGTTGGTAAAAGGTTTAAAAGTTCAAAGGGGCACACCCCGAAAAACTGCCAAAGATTGTTTTGCATCTTTTTTATCAATTGCAGCTTCTGTTTACCAAGAAATGAAGAGAGGGATGAAATATCACTTGATTACGTTATAAACGGACAAGAAATTGGCTAGGAAACAGCTATATAATGAAAGTGGAAGTGATGTCGTCAATGGGACCTGACCAACACAGGAAGTAGCCCTTAAGCCCTTTTTTCAGGACTTTTTGGAGTTTAAAGCCTTGTTGCATCCATTGTTGGGATTTGTGAACCCATTTTGACACCTTTTCTGCCACCTTGAGCAGTTGGTGAAAGGTTTAAAAGTTCAAAGGGCACACCGCAAAAAAAGTGGCCCAAAAAATTGTTGCATCGTTTTTCCCATTGCCGCTTTTCTTTTTACCAAGGAATCACTAGATGGATGAAGTATGATTCGATTTCAGATTTTAACGGGCAAGAAATTAGCTGGAAAACATCCATCTTCTGAAAACATGGGATGTCATCAATGTGACGTGACCGAAACAGGCAGTGGCCTTTCGACACTTTTCTCCTTGACTCTTTGCAGTTTTTAGCATCGTTGAATCCATTTTTGAGCTTTCTAAGCCCGTTTTCACACATTTTCTGCTTCCTTGAGCAGTTGGTAAAAGGTTGAAAAGCTAAAAGGGGCACACCCTGAAAAACTGCCAAAAATTGTCTTGCATTTTTTTTTTACTTATTGCAGCTTCATTTTACCAAGGAATGAAGAGAGTGACGAAATATCACTTGATTTAAGCTTTAAACAGACAAGGAACCGGCAAGGAAACAGCTATATCCTGAAAGTGGAAGTGATGTCGTCAGCGTGACGTGACCAAAACGGGATGTGGCCTTTAAACCCTTTTCGCCATGACTTTTGGTGTTTTATGCCTCTTTGCATCTATTTCTGGGCTTTTTTGACGCCGTGTTGACACCTTTTACACCCCCCGAGCAGTTTGTGAAAGGTGTAAACATTTTAAGGGGCACAGGCCCAAAAACTGACATAAAATGTCTTTGCACCTTCTTTACCTATTGCAGTTTCTTTTTACCAAGGAATGATAAGAGGGATAAATAATCACTTGATTTCAGCTTTAAATACAAAAGTAAATGGCTGGGAAACTTCAGTCTTCTGTAAACAGAAGTGATGTCGTCTATGTGACGTGACCAAAACGGAAAGTAGCCATTAAACACATTTTTTCTTGATGTTTTGGAGTGTTAAGCCTTGGCGCATCCATTTTTGAGATGCCTACGCCTGTCTTGACACCTCTTCTGCCACCTTGAGCAGTTGGTAAAAGGTTTAAAAGTTCAAAGGGGCACACCCCGAAAAACTGCCAAAGATTTTTTTGCATCTTTTTACCAATTGCAGCTTCTGTTTACCAAGGAATGAAGAGAGGGATGAAATATCACTTGATTTACGCTATAAACGGTCAAGAAATTGGCTAGGAAACAGCTATATAATGAAAGTGGAAGTGATGTCGTCAATGGGACGTGACCAACACAGGAAGTAGCCCTTAAGCCCTTTTTTCAGGACTTTTTGGAGTTTAAAGCCTTGTTGCATCCATTGTTGGGATTTGTGAACCCATTTTGACACCTTTTCTGCCACCTTGAGCAGTTGGTGAAAGGTTTAAAAGTTCAAAGGGGCACACCACAAAAAAAGTGGCCCAAAAAATTGTTGCATTGTTTTTCCCATTGCCGCTTTTCTTTTTACCAAGGAATCACTAGATGGATGAAGTATGATTCGATTTCAAATTTTAACAGGCAAGAAATTAGCTGGAAAACATCCATCTTCTGAAAACATGGGATGTCATCAATGTGACGTGACCGAAAAAGGCAGTGGCCTTTCGACACTTTTCTCCTTGACTCTTTGCAGTTTTTAGCATCGTTGAATCCATTTTTGAGCTTTCTAAGCCCGTTTTCACACATTTTCTGCCTCCTTGAGCAGTTGGTAAAAGGTTGAAAAGCTAAAAGGGGCACACCCCGAAAAACTGCCAAAAATTGTCTTGCATTTTTTTTTTTACTTATTGCAGCTTCATTTTACCAAGGAATGAAGAGAGTGACGAAATATCACTTGATTTAAGCTTTAAACAGACAAGGAACCGGCAAGGAAACAGCTATATCCTGAAAGTGGAAGTGATGTCGTCAACGTGACATGACCAAAACGGGAAGAGGCCCTTAAACCCTTTTCGCCATGACTTTTGGTGTTTTATGCCTCTTTGCATCCATTTCTGGGCTTTTTTGACGCCGTGTTGACACCTTTTACACCCCCCGAGCAGTTTGTGAAAGGTGTAAACATTTTAAGGGGCACAGGCCCAAAAACTGACATAAAATGTCTTTGCACCTTCTTTACCTATTGCAGTTTCTTTTTACCAAGGAATGACAAGAGGGATAAATAATCACTTGATTTCAGCTTTAAATACAAAAGAAAATGGCTGGGAAACTGCAGTCTTCTGTAAACAGAAGCGATGTCGTCTATGTGACATGACCAAATCGGGAAGTAGCCTTTAAACACATTTTTTCATGATGTTTTGGAGTGTTAAGCCTTGGCGCATCCATTTTTGAGATGCCTACGCCTGTCTTGACACCTCTTCTGCCACCTTGAGCAGTTGGTAAAAGGTTTAAAAGTTCAAAGGGGCACACCCCGAAAAACTGCCAAAGATTGTTTTGCATCTTTTTACCAATTGCAGCTTCTGTTTACCAAGGAATGAAGAGAGTGACGAAATATCACTTGATTTAAGCTTTAAACAGACAAGGAACCGGCAAGGAAACAGCTATATTCTGAAAGTGGAAGTGATGTCGTCAACGTGACGTGACCAAAACGGGAAGTGGCCCTTAAACCCTTTTCGCCATGACTTTTGGTGTTTTATGCCTCTTTGCATCCATTTCTGGGCTTTTTTGACGCCGTGTTGACACCTTTTACACCCCCCGAGCAGTTTGTGAAAGGTGTAAACATTTTAAGGGGCATAGGCCCAAAAACTGACATAAAATGTCTTTGCACCTTCTTTACCTATTGCAGTTTCTTTTTACCAAGGAATGACAAGAGGGATAAATAATCACTTGATTTCAGCTTTAAATACAAAAGAAAATGGCTGGGAAACTGCAGTCTTCTGTAAACAGAAGTGATGACGTCTATGTGACGTGACCAAAACGGAAAGTAGCCATTAAACACATTTTTTCTTGATGTTTTGGAGTGTTAAGCCTTGGCGCATCCATTTTTGAGATGCCTACGCCTGTCTTGACACCTCTTCTGCCACCTTGAGCAGTTGGTAAAAGGTTTAAAAGTTCAAAGGGGCACACCCCGAAAAACTGCCAAAGATTGTTTTGCATCTTTTTACCAATTGTAGCTTCTGTTTACCAAGGAATGAAGAGAGTGACGAAATATCACTTGATTTAAGCTTTAAACAGACAAGGAACCGGCAAGGAAACAGCTATATCCTGAAAGTGGAAGTGATGTCGTCAACGTGACGTGACCAAAATGGGAAGTGGCCCTTAAACCCTTTTCGCCATGACTTTTGGTGTTTTATGCCTCTTTGCATCCATTTCTGGGCTTTTTTGATGCCGTGTTGACACCTTTTACACCCCCCGAGCAGTTTGTGAAAGGTGTAAACATTTTAAGGGGCACAGGCCCAAAAACTGACATAAAATGTCTTTGCACCTTCTTTACCTATTGCAGTTTCTTTTTACCAAGGAATGACAAGAGGGATAAATAATCACTTGATTTCAGCTTTAAATACAAAAGAAAATGGCTGGGAAACTGCAGTCTTCTGTAAACAGAAGTGATGTCGTCTATGTGACGTGACCAAAACGGAAAGTAGCCATTAAACACATTTTTTCTTGATGTTTTGGAGTGTTTAGCCTTGGCGCATCCATTTTTGAGATGCCTACGCCTGTCTTGACACCTCTTCTGCCACCTTGAGCAGTTGGTAAAAGGTTTAAAAGTTCAAAGGGGCACACCCCGAAAAACTGCCAAAGATTGTTTTGCATCTTTTTACCAATTGCAGCTTCTGTTTACCAAGGAATGAAGAGAGGGATGAAATATCACTTGATTTACGATATAAACGGACAAGAAATTGGCTAGGAAACAGCTATATCCTAAAAGTGGATTTGATGTCGTCAACGTGACGTGACCAAAACGGGAAGTGGCCCTTAAACCCTTTTCGCCATGACTTTTGGTGTTTTATGCCTCTGCATCTATTTCTGGGCTTTTTTGATGCCGTGTTGACACCTTTTACACCCCCCGAGCAGTTTGTGAAAGGTGTAAACATTTTAAGGGGCACAGGCCCAAAAACTGACATAAAATGTCTTTGCACCTTCTTTACCTATTGCAGTTTCTTTTTACCAAGGAATGACAGGAGGGATAAATAATCACTTGATTTCAGCTTTAAATACAAAAGAAAATGGCTGGGAAACTGCAGTCTTCTGTAAACAGAAGTGATGTCGTCTATGTGACTTTGCCAAAACGGAAAGTAGCCATTAAACACATTTTTTCTTGATGTTTTGGAGTGTTAAGCCTTGGCGCATCCATTTTTGAGATGCCTACGCCTGTCTTGACACCTCTTCTGCCACCTTGAGCAGTTGGTAAAAGGTTTAAAAGTTCAAAGAGGCACACCCCGAAAAACTGCCAAAGATTGTTTTGCATCTTTTTACCAATTGTAGCTTCTGTTTACCAAGGAATGAAGAGAGTGACGAAATATCACTTGATTTAAGCTTTAAACAGACAAGGAACCGGCAAGGAAACAGCTATATCCTGAAAGTGGAACTGATGTCGTCAACGTGACGTGACCAAAATGGGAAGTGGCCCTTAAACCCTTTTCGCCATGACTTTTGGTGTTTTATGCCTCTTTGCATCCATTTCTGGGCTTTTTTGACGCCGTGTTGACACCTTTTACACCCCCCGAGCAGTTTGTGAAAGGTGTAAACATTTTAAGGGGCACAGGCCCAAAAACTGACATAAAATGTCTTTGCACCTTCTTTACCTATTGCAGTTTCTTTTTACCAAGGAATGACAAGAGGGATAAATAATCACTTGATTTCAGCTTTAAATACAAAAGAAAATGGCTGGGAAACTGCAGTCTTCTGTAAACAGAAGTGATGTCGTCTATGTGACGTGACCAAAACGGGAAGTAGCCTTTAAACACATTTGTTCTTGATGTTTTGGAGTGTTAAGCCTTGGCGCATCCATTTTTGAGATGCCTACGCCTGTCTTGACACCTCTTCTGCCACCTTGAGCAGTTGGTAAAAGGTTTAAAAGTTCAAAGGGGCACACCCCGAAAAACTGCCAAAGATTGTTTTGCATCTTTTTACCAATTGCAGCTTCTGTTTACCAAGGAATGAAAAGAGGGATGAAATATCACTTTATTTACGATATAAACGGACAAGAAATTGGCTAGGAAACAGCTATATCCTGTAAGTGGAAGTGATGTCGTCAACGTGACGTGACCAAAACGGGAAGTGGCCCTTAAACCCTTTTCGCCATGACTTTTGGTGTTTTATTCCTCTTTGCATCCATTTCTGGGCTTTTTTGATGCCGTGTTGACACCTTTTACACCCCCCGAGCAGTTTGTGAAAGGTGTAAACATTTTAAGGGGCACAGGCCCAAAAACTGACATAAAATGTCTTTGCACCTTCTTTACCTATTGCAGTTTCTTTTTACCAAGGAATGACAAGAGGGATAAATAATCACTTGATTTCAGCTTTAAATACAAAAGAAAATGGTTGGGAAACTTCAGTCTTCTGTAAACAGAAGTGATGTCGTCTATGTGACGTGACCAAAACGGGAAGTAGCCTTTAAACACATTTTTTCTTGATGTTTTGGAGTGTTAAGCCTTGGCGCATCCATTTTTGAGATGCCTACGCCTGTCTTGAAACCTCTTCTGCCACCTTGAGCAGTTGGTAAAAGGTTTAAAAGTTCAAAGGGGCACACCCCGAAAAACTGCCAAAGATTGTTTTGCATCTTTTTTATCAATTGCAGCTTCTGTTTACCAAGAAATGAAGAGAGGGATGAAATATCACTTGATTACGTTATAAACGGACAAGAAATTGGCTAGGAAACAGCTATATAATGAAAGTGGAAGTGATGTCGTCAATGGGACCTGACCAACACAGGAAGTAGCCCTTAAGCCCTTTTTTCAGGACTTTTTGGAGTTTAAAGCCTTGTTGCATCCATTGTTGGGATTTGTGAACCCATTTTGACACCTTTTCTGCCACCTTGAGCAGTTGGTGAAAGGTTTAAAAGTTCAAAGGGCACACCGCAAAAAAAGTGGCCCAAAAAATTGTTGCATCGTTTTTCCCATTGCCGCTTTTCTTTTTACCAAGGAATCACTAGATGGATGAAGTATGATTCGATTTCAGATTTTAACGGGCAAGAAATTAGCTGGAAAACATCCATCTTCTGAAAACATGGGATGTCATCAATGTGACGTGACCGAAACAGGCAGTGGCCTTTCGACACTTTTCTCCTTGACTCTTTGCAGTTTTTAGCATCGTTGAATCCATTTTTGAGCTTTCTAAGCCCGTTTTCACACATTTTCTGCTTCCTTGAGCAGTTGGTAAAAGGTTGAAAAGCTAAAAGGGGCACACCCTGAAAAACTGCCAAAAATTGTCTTGCATTTTTTTTTTACTTATTGCAGCTTCATTTTACCAAGGAATGAAGAGAGTGACGAAATATCACTTGATTTAAGCTTTAAACAGACAAGGAACCGGCAAGGAAACAGCTATATCCTGAAAGTGGAAGTGATGTCGTCAGCGTGACGTGACCAAAACGGGATGTGGCCTTTAAACCCTTTTCGCCATGACTTTTGGTGTTTTATGCCTCTTTGCATCTATTTCTGGGCTTTTTTGACGCCGTGTTGACACCTTTTACACCCCCCGAGCAGTTTGTGAAAGGTGTAAACATTTTAAGGGGCACAGGCCCAAAAACTGACATAAAATGTCTTTGCACCTTCTTTACCTATTGCAGTTTCTTTTTACCAAGGAATGATAAGAGGGATAAATAATCACTTGATTTCAGCTTTAAATACAAAAGTAAATGGCTGGGAAACTTCAGTCTTCTGTAAACAGAAGTGATGTCGTCTATGTGACGTGACCAAAACGGAAAGTAGCCATTAAACACATTTTTTCTTGCTGTTTTGGAGTGTTAAGCCTTGGCGCATCCATTTTTGAGATGCCTACGCCTGTCTTGACACCTCTTCTGCCACCTTGAGCAGTTGGTAAAAGGTTTAAAAGTTCAAAGGGGCACACCCCGAAAAACTGCCAAAGATTGTTTTGCATCTTTTTACCAATTGCAGCTTCTGTTTACCAAGGAATGAAGAGAGGGATGAAATATCACTTGATTTACGATATAAACGGACAAGAAATTGGCTAGGAAACAGCTATATCCTGAAAGTGGAAGTGATGTCGTCAACGTGACGTGACCAAAACAGGAAGTGGCCCTTAAACCCTTTTCGCCATGACGTTTTGTGTTTTATGCCTCTTTGCATCCATTTCTGGGCTTTTTTGACGCCGTGTTGACACCTTTTACACCCCCCGAGCAGTTTGTGAAAGGTGTAAACATTTTAAGGGGCACAGGCCCAAAAACTGACATAAAATGTCTTTGCACCTTCTTTACCTATTGCAGTGTCTTTTTACCAAGGAATGACAAGAGGGATAAATAATCACTTGATTTCAGCTTTAAATACAAAAGAAAATGGCTGGGAAACTGCAGTCTTCTGTAAACAGAAGTGATGTTGTCTATGTGACGTGACCAAAACGGGAAGTAGCCTTTAAACACATTTTCTCTTGATGTTTTGGAGTGTTAAGCCTTGGCGCATCCATTTTTGAGATGCCTACGCCTGTCTTGACACCTCTTCTGCCACCTTGAGCAGTTGGTAAAAGGTTTAAAAGTTCAAAGGGGCACACCCCGAAAAACTGCCAAAGATTGTTTTGCATCTTTTTACCAATTGCAGCTTCTGTTTACCAAGGAATGAAGAGAGTGACGAAATATCACTTGATTTAAGCTTTAAACAGACAAGGAACCGGCAAGGAAACAGCTATATCCTGAAAGTGGAAGTGATGTCGTCAACGTGACGTGACCAAAACGGGATGTGGCCCTTAAACCCTTTTTGCCATGACTTTTGGTGTTTTATGCCTCTTTGCATCTATTTCTGGGCTTTTTTGACGCCGTGTTGACACCTTTTACACCCCCCGAGCAGTTTGTGAAAGGTGTAAACATTTTAAGGGGCACAGGCCCAAAAACTGACATAAAATGTCTTTGCACCTTCTTTACCTATTGCAGTTTCTTTTTACCAAGGAATGACAAGAGGGATAAATAATCACTTGATTTCAGCTTTAAATACAAAAGTAAATGGCTGGGAAACTTCAGTCTTCTGTAAACAGAAGTGATGTCGTCTATGTGACGTGACCAAAACGGAAAGTAGCCATTAAACACATTTTTTCTTGATGTTTTGGAGTGTTAAGCCTTGGCGCATCCATTTTTGAGATGCCTACGCCTGTCTTGACACCTCTTCTGCCACCTTGAGCAGTTGGTAAAAGGTTTAAAAGTTCAAAGGGGCACACCCCGAAAAACTGCCAAAGATTTTTTTGCATCTTTTTACCAATTGCAGCTTCTGTTTACCAAGGAATGAAGAGAGGGATGAAATATCACTTGATTTACGCTATAAACGGTCAAGAAATTGGCTAGGAAACAGCTATATAATGAAAGTGGAAGTGATGTCGTCAATGGGACGTGACCAACACAGGAAGTAGCCCTTAAGCCCTTTTTTCAGGACTTTTTGGAGTTTAAAGCCTTGTTGCATCCATTGTTGGGATTTGTGAACCCATTTTGACACCTTTTCTGCCACCTTGAGCAGTTGGTGAAAGGTTTAAAAGTTCAAAGGGGCACACCACAAAAAAAGTGGCCCAAAAAATTGTTGCATTGTTTTTCCCATTGCCGCTTTTCTTTTTACCAAGGAATCACTAGATGGATGAAGTATGATTCGATTTCAAATTTTAACAGGCAAGAAATTAGCTGGAAAACATCCATCTTCTGAAAACATGGGATGTCATCAATGTGACGTGACCGAAAAAGGCAGTGGCCTTTCGACACTTTTCTCCTTGACTCTTTGCAGTTTTTAGCATCGTTGAATCCATTTTTGAGCTTTCTAAGCCCGTTTTCACACATTTTCTGCCTCCTTGAGCAGTTGGTAAAAGGTTGAAAAGCTAAAAGGGGCACACCCCGAAAAACTGCCAAAAATTGTCTTGCATTTTTTTTTTTACTTATTGCAGTTTCATTTTACCAAGGAATGAAGAGAGTGACGAAATATCACTTGATTTAAGCTTTAAACAGACAAGGAACCGGCAAGGAAACAGCTATATCCTGAAAGTGGAAGTGATGTCGTCAACGTGACATGACCAAAACGGGAAGAGGCCCTTAAACCCTTTTCGCCATGACTTTTGGTGTTTTATGCCTCTTTGCATCCATTTCTGGGCTTTTTTGACGCCGTGTTGACACCTTTTACACCCCCCGAGCAGTTTGTGAAAGGTGTAAACATTTTAAGGGGCACAGGCCCAAAAACTGACATAAAATGTCTTTGCACCTTCTTTACCTATTGCAGTTTCTTTTTACCAAGGAATGACAAGAGGGATAAATAATCACTTGATTTCAGCTTTAAATACAAAAGAAAATGGCTGGGAAACTGCAGTCTTCTGTAAACAGAAGCGATGTCGTCTATGTGACATGACCAAATCGGGAAGTAGCCTTTAAACACATTTTTTCATGATGTTTTGGAGTGTTAAGCCTTGGCGCATCCATTTTTGAGATGCCTACGCCTGTCTTGACACCTCTTCTGCCACCTTGAGCAGTTGGTAAAAGGTTTAAAAGTTCAAAGGGGCACACCCCGAAAAACTGCCAAAGATTGTTTTGCATCTTTTTACCAATTGCAGCTTCTGTTTACCAAGGAATGAAGAGAGTGACGAAATATCACTTGATTTAAGCTTTAAACAGACAAGGAACCGGCAAGGAAACAGCTATATTCTGAAAGTGGAAGTGATGTCGTCAACGTGACGTGACCAAAACGGGAAGTGGCCCTTAAACCCTTTTCGCCATGACTTTTGGTGTTTTATGCCTCTTTGCATCCATTTCTGGGCTTTTTTGACGCCGTGTTGACACCTTTTACACCCCCCGAGCAGTTTGTGAAAGGTGTAAACATTTTAGGGGCATAGGCCCAAAAACTGACATAAAATGTCTTTGCACCTTCTTTACCTATTGCAGTTTCTTTTTACCAAGGAATGACAAGAGGGATAAATAATCACTTGATTTCAGCTTTAAATACAAAAGAAAATGGCTGGGAAACTGCAGTCTTCTGTAAACAGAAGTGATGACGTCTATGTGACGTGACCAAAACGGAAAGTAGCCATTAAACACATTTTTTCTTGATGTTTTGGAGTGTTAAGCCTTGGCGCATCCATTTTTGAGATGCCTACGCCTGTCTTGACACCTCTTCTGCCACCTTGAGCAGTTGGTAAAAGGTTTAAAAGTTCAAAGGGGCACACCCCGAAAAACTGCCAAAGATTGTTTTGCATCTTTTTACCAATTGTAGCTTCTGTTTACCAAGGAATGAAGAGAGTGACGAAATATCACTTGATTTAAGCTTTAAACAGACAAGGAACCGGCAAGGAAACAGCTATATCCTGAAAGTGGAAGTGATGTCGTCAACGTGACGTGACCAAAATGGGAAGTGGCCCTTAAACCCTTTTCGCCATGACTTTTGGTGTTTTATGCCTCTTTGCATCCATTTCTGGGCTTTTTTGATGCCGTGTTGACACCTTTTACACCCCCCGAGCAGTTTGTGAAAGGTGTAAACATTTTAAGGGGCACAGGCCCAAAAACTGACATAAAATGTCTTTGCACCTTCTTTACCTATTGCAGTTTCTTTTTACCAAGGAATGACAAGAGGGATAAATAATCACTTGATTTCAGCTTTAAATACAAAAGAAAATGGCTGGGAAACTGCAGTCTTCTGTAAACAGAAGTGATGTCGTCTATGTGACGTGACCAAAACGGAAAGTAGCCATTAAACACATTTTTTCTTGATGTTTTGGAGTGTTTAGCCTTGGCGCATCCATTTTTGAGATGCCTACGCCTGTCTTGACACCTCTTCTGCCACCTTGAGCAGTTGGTAAAAGGTTTAAAAGTTCAAAGGGGCACACCCCGAAAAACTGCCAAAGATTGTTTTGCATCTTTTTACCAATTGCAGCTTCTGTTTACCAAGGAATGAAGAGAGGGATGAAATATCACTTGATTTACGATATAAACGGACAAGAAATTGGCTAGGAAACAGCTATATCCTGAAAGTGGATTTGATGTCGTCAACGTGACGTGACCAAAACGGGAAGTGGCCCTTAAACCCTTTTCGCCATGACTTTTGGTGTTTTATGCCTCTGCATCTATTTCTGGGCTTTTTTGATGCCGTGTTGACACCTTTTACACCCCCCGAGCAGTTTGTGAAAGGTGTAAACATTTTAAGGGGCACAGGCCCAAAAACTGACATAAAATGTCTTTGCACCTTCTTTACCTATTGCAGTTTCTTTTTACCAAGGAATGACAGGAGGGATAAATAATCACTTGATTTCAGCTTTAAATACAAAAGAAAATGGCTGGGAAACTGCAGTCTTCTGTAAACAGAAGTGATTTCGTCTATGTGACTTTGCCAAAACGGAAAGTAGCCATTAAACACATTTTTTCTTGATGTTTTGGAGTGTTAAGCCTTGGCGCATCCATTTTTGAGATGCCTACGCCTGTCTTGACACCTCTTCTGCCACCTTGAGCAGTTGGTAAAAGGTTTAAAAGTTCAAAGAGGCACACCCCGAAAAACTGCCAAAGATTGTTTTGCATCTTTTTACCAATTGTAGCTTCTGTTTACCAAGGAATGAAGAGAGTGACGAAATATCACTTGATTTAAGCTTTAAACAGACAAGGAACCGGCAAGGAAACAGCTATATCCTGAAAGTGGAAGTGATGTCGTCAACGTGACGTGACCAAAATGGGAAGTGGCCCTTAAACCCTTTTCGCCATGACTTTTGGTGTTTTATGCCTCTTTGCATCCATTTCTGGGCTTTTTTGACGCCGTGTTGACACCTTTTACACCCCCCGAGCAGTTTGTGAAAGGTGTAAACATTTTAAGGGGCACAGGCCCAAAAACTGACATAAAATGTCTTTGCACCTTCTTTACCTATTGCAGTTTCTTTTTACCAAGGAATGACAGGAGGGATAAATAATCACTTGATTTCAGCTTTAAATACAAAAGAAAATGGCTGGGAAACTGCAGTCTTCTGTAAACAGAAGTGATTTCGTCTATGTGACTTTGCCAAAACGGAAAGTAGCCATTAAACACATTTTTTCTTGATGTTTTGGAGTGTTAAGCCTTGGCGCATCCATTTTTGAGATGCCTACGCCTGTCTTGACACCTCTTCTGCCACCTTGAGCAGTTGGTAAAAGGTTTAAAAGTTCAAAGAGGCACACCCCGAAAAACTGCCAAAGATTGTTTTGCATCTTTTTACCAATTGTAGCTTCTGTTTACCAAGGAATGAAGAGAGT
The DNA here is from genome assembly GCF_062004578.1 of Staurois parvus. Classification (NCBI taxonomy): domain Eukaryota; kingdom Metazoa; phylum Chordata; class Amphibia; order Anura; family Ranidae; genus Staurois; species Staurois parvus. Next base: position 10,997,332 of record NW_028317877.1, read on the forward strand.
GACGAAATATCACTTGATTTAAGCTTTAAACAGACAAGGAACCGGCAAGGAAACAGCTATATCCTGAAAGTGGAAGTGATGTCGTCAACGTGACGTGACCAAAATGGGAAGTGGCCCTTAAACCCTTTTCGCCATGACTTTTGGTGTTTTATGCCTCTTTGCATCCATTTCTGGGCTTTTTTGACGCCGTGTTGACACCTTTTACACCCCCCGAGCAGTTTGTGAAAGGTGTAAACATTTTAAGGGGCACAGGCCCAAAAACTGACATAAAATGTCTTTGCACCTTCTTTACCTATTGCAGTTTCTTTTTACCAAGGAATGACAAGAGGGATAAATAATCACTTGATTTCAGCTTTAAATACAAAAGAAAATGGCTGGGAAACTGCAGTCTTCTGTAAACAGAAGTGATGTCGTCTATGTGACGTGACCAAAACGGGAAGTAGCCTTTAAACACATTTGTTCTTGATGTTTTGGAGTGTTAAGCCTTGGCGCATCCATTTTTGAGATGCCTACGCCTGTCTTGACACCTCTTCTGCCACCTTGAGCAGTTGGTAAAAGGTTTAAAAGTTCAAAGGGGCACACCCCGAAAAACTGCCAAAGATTGTTTTGCATCTTTTTACCAATTGCAGCTTCTGTTTACCAAGGAATGAAGAGAGGGATGAAATATCACTTGATTTACGATATAAACGGACAAGAAATTGGCTAGGAAACAGCTATATCCTGAAAGTGGAAGTGATGTCGTCAACGTGACGTGACCAAAACGGGAAGTGGCCCTTAAACCCTTTTCGCCATGACTTTTGGTGTTTTATGCCTCTTTGCATCCATTTCTGGGCTTTTTTGATGCCGTGTTGACACCTTTTACACCCCCCGAGCAGTTTGTGAAAGGTGTAAACATTTTAAGGGGCACAGGCCCAAAAACTGACATAAAATGTCTTTGCACCTTCTTTACCTATTGCAGTTTCTTTTTACCAAGGAATGACAAGAGGGATAAATAATCACTTGATTTCAGCTTTAAATACAAAAGAAAATGGTTGGGAAACTTCAGTCTTCTGTAAACAGAAGTGATGTCGTCTATGTGACGTGACCAAAACGGGAAGTAGCCTTTAAACACATTTTTTCTTGATGTTTTGGAGTGTTAAGCCTTGGCGCATCCATTTTTGAGATGCCTACGCCTGTCTTGAAACCTCTTCTGCCACCTTGAGCAGTTGGTAAAAGGTTTAAAAGTTCAAAGGGGCACACCCCGAAAAACTGCCAAAGATTGTTTTGCATCTTTTTTATCAATTGCAGCTTCTGTTTACCAAGAAATGAAGAGAGGGATGAAATATCACTTGATTATGTTATAAACGGACAAGAAATTGGCTAGGAAACAGCTATATAATGAAAGTGGAAGTGATGTCGTCAATGGGACGTGACCAACACAGGAAGTAGCCCTTAAGCCCTTTTTTCAGGACTTTTTGGAGTTTAAAGCCTTGTTGCATCCATTGTTGGGATTTGTGAACCCATTTTGACACCTTTTCTGCATCCTTGAGCAGTTGGTGAAAGGTTTAAAAGTTCAAAGGGGCACACCGCAAAAAAAGTGGCCCAAAAAATTGTTGCATCGTTTTTCCCATTGCCGCTTTTCTTTTTACCAAGGAATCACTAGATGGATGAAGTATGATTCGATTTCAGATTTTAACGGGCAAGAAATTAGCTGGAAAACATCCATCTTCTGAAAACATGGGATGTCATCAATGTGACGTGACCGAAACAGGCAGTGGCCTTTCGACACTTTTCTCCTTGACTCTTTGCAGTTTTTAGCATCGTTGAATCCATTTTTGAGCTTTCTAAGCCCGTTTTCACACATTTTCTGTTTCCTTGAGCAGTTGGTAAAAGGTTGAAAAGCTAAAAGGGGCACACCCTGAAAAACTGCCAAAAATTGTCTTGCATTTTTTTTTTACTTATTGCAGCTTCATTTTACCAAGGAATGAAGAGAGTGACGAAATATCACTTGATTTAAGCTTTAAACAGACAAGGAACCGGCAAGGAAACAGCTATATCCTGAAAGTGGAAGTGATGTCGTCAACGTGACGTGACCAAAACGGGATGTGGCCTTTAAACCCTTTTCGCCATGACTTTTGGTGTTTTATGCCTCTTTGCATCTATTTCTGGGCTTTTTTGACGCCGTGTTGACACCTTTTACACCCCCCGAGCAGTTTGTGAAAGGTGTAAACATTTTAAGGGGCACAGGCCCAAAAACTGACATAAAATGTCTTTGCACCTTCTTTACCTATTGCAGTTTCTTTTTACCAAGGAATGACAGGAGGGATAAATAATCACTTGATTTCAGCTTTAAATACAAAAGAAAATGGCTGGGAAACTGCAGTCTTCTGTAAACAGAAGTGATTTCGTCTATGTGACTTTGCCAAAACGGAAAGTAGCCATTAAACACATTTTTTCTTGATGTTTTGGAGTGTTAAGCCTTGGCGCATCCATTTTTGAGATGCCTACGCCTGTCTTGACACCTCTTCTGCCACCTTGAGCAGTTGGTAAAAGGTTTAAAAGTTCAAAGAGGCACACCCCGAAAAACTGCCAAAGATTGTTTTGCATCTTTTTACCAATTGTAGCTTCTGTTTACCAAGGAATGAAGAGAGTGACGAAATATCACTTGATTTAAGCTTTAAACAGACAAGGAACCGGCAAGGAAACAGCTATATCCTGAAAGTGGAAGTGATGTCGTCAACGTGACGTGACCAAAATGGGAAGTGGCCCTTAAACCCTTTTCGCCATGACTTTTGGTGTTTTATGCCTCTTTGCATCCATTTCTGGGCTTTTTTGACGCCGTGTTGACACCTTTTACACCCCCCGAGCAGTTTGTGAAAGGTGTAAACATTTTAAGGGGCACAGGCCCAAAAACTGACATAAAATGTCTTTGCACCTTCTTTACCTATTGCAGTTTCTTTTTACCAAGGAATGACAAGAGGGATAAATAATCACTTGATTTCAGCTTTAAATACAAAAGAAAATGGCTGGGAAACTGCAGTCTTCTGTAAACAGAAGTGATGTCGTCTATGTGACGTGACCAAAACGGGAAGTAGCCTTTAAACACATTTGTTCTTGATGTTTTGGAGTGTTAAGCCTTGGCGCATCCATTTTTGAGATGCCTACGCCTGTCTTGACACCTCTTCTGCCACCTTGAGCAGTTGGTAAAAGGTTTAAAAGTTCAAAGGGGCACACCCCGAAAAACTGCCAAAGATTGTTTTGCATCTTTTTACCAATTGCAGCTTCTGTTTACCAAGGAATGAAGAGAGGGATGAAATATCACTTGATTTACGATATAAACGGACAAGAAATTGGCTAGGAAACAGCTATATCCTGAAAGTGGAAGTGATGTCGTCAACGTGACGTGACCAAAACGGGAAGTGGCCCTTAAACCCTTTTCGCCATGACTTTTGGTGTTTTATGCCTCTTTGCATCCATTTCTGGGCTTTTTTGATGCCGTGTTGACACCTTTTACACCCCCCGAGCAGTTTGTGAAAGGTGTAAACATTTTAAGGGGCACAGGCCCAAAAACTGACATAAAATGTCTTTGCACCTTCTTTACCTATTGCAGTTTCTTTTTACCAAGGAATGACAAGAGGGATAAATAATCACTTGATTTCAGCTTTAAATACAAAAGAAAATGGTTGGGAAACTTCAGTCTTCTGTAAACAGAAGTGATGTCGTCTATGTGACGTGACCAAAACGGGAAGTAGCCTTTAAACACATTTTTTCTTGATGTTTTGGAGTGTTAAGCCTTGGCGCATCCATTTTTGAGATGCCTACGCCTGTCTTGAAACCTCTTCTGCCACCTTGAGCAGTTGGTAAAAGGTTTAAAAGTTCAAAGGGGCACACCCCGAAAAACTGCCAAAGATTGTTTTGCATCTTTTTTATCAATTGCAGCTTCTGTTTACCAAGAAATGAAGAGAGGGATGAAATATCACTTGATTATGTTATAAACGGACAAGAAATTGGCTAGGAAACAGCTATATAATGAAAGTGGAAGTGATGTCGTCAATGGGACGTGACCAACACAGGAAGTAGCCCTTAAGCCCTTTTTTCAGGACTTTTTGGAGTTTAAAGCCTTGTTGCATCCATTGTTGGGATTTGTGAACCCATTTTGACACCTTTTCTGCATCCTTGAGCAGTTGGTGAAAGGTTTAAAAGTTCAAAGGGGCACACCGCAAAAAAAGTGGCCCAAAAAATTGTTGCATCGTTTTTCCCATTGCCGCTTTTCTTTTTACCAAGGAATCACTAGATGGATGAAGTATGATTCGATTTCAGATTTTAACGGGCAAGAAATTAGCTGGAAAACATCCATCTTCTGAAAACATGGGATGTCATCAATGTGACGTGACCGAAACAGGCAGTGGCCTTTCGACACTTTTCTCCTTGACTCTTTGCAGTTTTTAGCATCGTTGAATCCATTTTTGAGCTTTCTAAGCCCGTTTTCACACATTTTCTGTTTCCTTGAGCAGTTGGTAAAAGGTTGAAAAGCTAAAAGGGGCACACCCTGAAAAACTGCCAAAAATTGTCTTGCATTTTTTTTTTACTTATTGCAGCTTCATTTTACCAAGGAATGAAGAGAGTGACGAAATATCACTTGATTTAAGCTTTAAACAGACAAGGAACCGGCAAGGAAACAGCTATATCCTGAAAGTGGAAGTGATGTCGTCAACGTGACGTGACCAAAACGGGATGTGGCCTTTAAACCCTTTTCGCCATGACTTTTGGTGTTTTATGCCTCTTTGCATCTATTTCTGGGCTTTTTTGACGCCGTGTTGACACCTTTTACACCCCCCGAGCAGTTTGTGAAAGGTGTAAACATTTTAAGGGGCACAGGCCCAAAAACTGACATAAAATGTCTTTGCACCTTCTTTACCTATTGCAGTTTCTTTTTACCAAGGAATGATAAGAGGGATAAATAATCACTTGATTTCAGCTTTAAATACAAAAGTAAATGGCTGGGAAACTTCAGTCTTCTGTAAACAGAAGTGATGTCGTCTATGTGACGTGACCAAAACGGAAAGTAGCCATTAAACACATTTTTTCTTGCTGTTTTGGAGTGTTAAGCCTTGGCGCATCCATTTTTGAGATGCCTACGCCTGTCTTGACACCTCTTCTGCCACCTTGAGCAGTTGGTAAAAGGTTTAAAAGTTCAAAGGGGCACACCCCGAAAAACTGCCAAAGATTGTTTTGCATCTTTTTACCAATTGCAGCTTCTGTTTACCAAGGAATGAAGAGAGGGATGAAATATCACTTGATTTACGATATAAACGGACAAGAAATTGGCTAGGAAACAGCTATATCCTGAAAGTGGAAGTGATGTCGTCAACGTGACGTGACCAAAACAGGAAGTGGCCCTTAAACCCTTTTCGCCATGACGTTTTGTGTTTTATGCCTCTTTGCATCCATTTCTGGGCTTTTTTGACGCCGTGTTGACACCTTTTACACCCCCCGAGCAGTTTGTGAAAGGTGTAAACATTTTAAGGGGCACAGGCCCAAAAACTGACATAAAATGTCTTTGCACCTTCTTTACCTATTGCAGTGTCTTTTTACCAAGGAATGACAAGAGGGATAAATAATCACTTGATTTCAGCTTTAAATACAAAAGAAAATGGCTGGGAAACTGCAGTCTTCTGTAAACAGAAGTGATGTTGTCTATGTGACGTGACCAAAACGGGAAGTAGCCTTTAAACACATTTTCTCTTGATGTTTTGGAGTGTTAAGCCTTGGCGCATCCATTTTTGAGATGCCTACGCCTGTCTTGACACCTCTTCTGCCACCTTGAGCAGTTGGTAAAAGGTTTAAAAGTTCAAAGGGGCACACCCCGAAAAACTGCCAAAGATTGTTTTGCATCTTTTTACCAATTGCAGCTTCTGTTTACCAAGGAATGAAGAGAGTGACGAAATATCACTTGATTTAAGCTTTAAACAGACAAGGAACCGGCAAGGAAACAGCTATATCCTGAAAGTGGAAGTGATGTCGTCAACGTGACGTGACCAAAACGGGATGTGGCCCTTAAACCCTTTTCGCCATGACTTTTGGTGTTTTATGCCTCTTTGCATCTATTTCTGGGCTTTTTTGACGCCGTGTTGACACCTTTTACACCCCCCGAGCAGTTTGTGAAAGGTGTAAACATTTTAAGGGGCACAGGCCCAAAAACTGACATAAAATGTCTTTGCACCTTCTTTACCTATTGCAGTTTCTTTTTACCAAGGAATGACAAGAGGGATAAATAATCACTTGATTTCAGCTTTAAATACAAAAGTAAATGGCTGGGAAACTTCAGTCTTCTGTAAACAGAAGTGATGTCGTCTATGTGACGTGACCAAAACGGAAAGTAGCCATTAAACACATTTTTTCTTGATGTTTTGGAGTGTTAAGCCTTGGCGCATCCATTTTTGAGATGCCTACGCCTGTCTTGACACCTCTTCTGCCACCTTGAGCAGTTGGTAAAAGGTTTAAAAGTTCAAAGGGGCACACCCCGAAAAACTGCCAAAGATTTTTTTGCATCTTTTTACCAATTGCAGCTTCTGTTTACCAAGGAATGAAGAGAGGGATGAAATATCACTTGATTTACGCTATAAACGGTCAAGAAATTGGCTAGGAAACAGCTATATAATGAAAGTGGAAGTGATGTCGTCAATGGGACGTGACCAACACAGGAAGTAGCCCTTAAGCCCTTTTTTCAGGACTTTTTGGAGTTTAAAGCCTTGTTGCATCCATTGTTGGGATTTGTGAACCCATTTTGACACCTTTTCTGCCACCTTGAGCAGTTGGTGAAAGGTTTAAAAGTTCAAAGGGGCACACCACAAAAAAAGTGGCCCAAAAAATTGTTGCATTGTTTTTCCCATTGCCGCTTTTCTTTTTACCAAGGAATCACTAGATGGATGAAGTATGATTCGATTTCAGATTTTAACGGGCAAGAAATTAGCTGGAAAACATCCATCTTCTGAAAACATGGGCTGTCATCAATGTGACGTGACCGAAAAAGGCAGTGGCCTTTCGACACTTTTCTCCTTGACTCTTTGCAGTTTTTAGCATCGTTGAATCCATTTTTGAGCTTTCTAAGCCCGTTTTCACACATTTTCTGCCTCCTTGAGCAGTTGGTAAAAGGTTGAAAAGCTAAAAGGGGCACACCCCAAAAAACTGCCAAAAATTGTCTTGCATTTTTTTTTTTACTTATTGCAGCTTCATTTTACCAAGGAATGAAGAGAGTGACGAAATATCACTTGATTTAAGCTTTAAACAGACAAGGAACCGGCAAGGAAACAGCTATATCCTGAAAGTGGAAGTGATGTCGTCAACGTGACATGACCAAAACGGGAAGAGGCCCTTAAACCCTTTTCGCCATGACTTTTGGTGTTTTATGCCTCTTTGCATCCATTTCTGGGCTTTTTTGACGCCGTGTTGACACCTTTTACACCCCCCGAGCAGTTTGTGAAAGGTGTAAACATTTTAAGGGGCACAGGCCCAAAAACTGACATAAAATGTCTTTGCACCTTCTTTACCTATTGCAGTTTCTTTTTACCAAGGAATGACAAGAGGGATAAATAATCACTTGATTTCAGCTTTAAATACAAAAGAAAATGGTTGGGAAACTTCAGTCTTCTGTAAACAGAAGTGATGTCGTCTATGTGACGTGACCAAAACGGGAAGTAGCCTTTAAACACATTTTTTCTTGATGTTTTGGAGTGTTAAGCCTTGGCGCATCCATTTTTGAGATGCCTACGCCTGTCTTGAAACCTCTTCTGCCACCTTGAGCAGTTGGTAAAAGGTTTAAAAGTTCAAAGGGGCACACCCCGAAAAACTGCCAAAGATTGTTTTGCATCTTTTTTATCAATTGCAGCTTCTGTTTACCAAGAAATGAAGAGAGGGATGAAATATCACTTGATTACGTTATAAACGGACAAGAAATTGGCTAGGAAACAGCTATATAATGAAAGTGGAAGTGATGTCGTCAATGGGACCTGACCAACACAGGAAGTAGCCCTTAAGCCCTTTTTTCAGGACTTTTTGGAGTTTAAAGCCTTGTTGCATCCATTGTTGGGATTTGTGAACCCATTTTGACACCTTTTCTGCATCCTTGAGCAGTTGGTGAAAGGTTTAAAAGTTCAAAGGGGCACACCGCAAAAAAAGTGGCCCAAAAAATTGTTGCATCGTTTTTCCCATTGCCGCTTTTCTTTTTACCAAGGAATCACTAGATGGATGAAGTATGATTCGATTTCAGATTTTAACGGGCAAGAAATTAGCTGGAAAACATCCATCTTCTGAAAACATGGGATGTCATCAATGTGACGTGACCGAAACAGGCAGTGGCCTTTCGACACTTTTCTCCTTGACTCTTTGCAGTTTTTAGCATCGTTGAATCCATTTTTGAGCTTTCTAAGCCCGTTTTCACACATTTTCTGTTTCCTTGAGCAGTTGGTAAAAGGTTGAAAAGCTAAAAGGGGCACACCCTGAAAAACTGCCAAAAATTGTCTTGCATTTTTTTTTTACTTATTGCAGCTTCATTTTACCAAGGAATGAAGAGAGTGACGAAATATCACTTGATTTAAGCTTTAAACAGACAAGGAACCGGCAAGGAAACAGCTATATCCTGAAAGTGGAAGTGATGTCGTCAACGTGACGTGACCAAAACGGGATGTGGCCTTTAAACCCTTTTCGCCATGACTTTTGGTGTTTTATGCCTCTTTGCATCTATTTCTGGGCTTTTTTGACGCCGTGTTGACACCTTTTACACCCCCCGAGCAGTTTGTGAAAGGTGTAAACATTTTAAGGGGCACAGGCCCAAAAACTGACATAAAATGTCTTTGCACCTTCTTTACCTATTGCAGTTTCTTTTTACCAAGGAATGATAAGAGGGATAAATAATCACTTGATTTCAGCTTTAAATACAAAAGTAAATGGCTGGGAAACTTCAGTCTTCTGTAAACAGAAGTGATGTCGTCTATGTGACGTGACCAAAACGGAAAGTAGCCATTAAACACATTTTTTCTTGCTGTTTTGGAGTGTTAAGCCTTGGCGCATCCATTTTTGAGATGCCTACGCCTGTCTTGACACCTCTTCTGCCACCTTGAGCAGTTGGTAAAAGGTTTAAAAGTTCAAAGGGGCACACCCCGAAAAACTGCCAAAGATTGTTTTGCATCTTTTTACCAATTGCAGCTTCTGTTTACCAAGGAATGAAGAGAGGGATGAAATATCACTTGATTTACGATATAAACGGACAAGAAATTGGCTAGGAAACAGCTATATCCTGAAAGTGGAAGTGATGTCGTCAACGTGACGTGACCAAAACGGGATGTGGCCCTTAAACCCTTTTCGCCATGACTTTTGGTGTTTTATGCCTCTTTGCATCTATTTCTGGGCTTTTTTGACGCCGTGTTGACACCTTTTACACCCCCCGAGCAGTTTGTGAAAGGTGTAAACATTTTAAGGGGCACAGGCCCAAAAACTGACATAAAATGTCTTTGCACCTTCTTTACCTATTGCAGTTTCTTTTTACCAAGGAATGACAAGAGGGATAAATAATCACTTGATTTCAGCTTTAAATACAAAAGTAAATGGCTGGGAAACTTCAGTCTTCTGTAAACAGAAGTGATGTCGTCTATGTGACGTGACCAAAACGGAAAGTAGCCATTAAACACATTTTTTCTTGCTGTTTTGGAGTGTTAAGCCTTGGCGCATCCATTTTTGAGATGCCTACGCCTGTCTTGACACCTCTTCTGCCACCTTGAGCAGTTGGTAAAAGGTTTAAAAGTTCAAAGGGGCACACCCCGAAAAACTGCCAAAGATTTTTTTGCATCTTTTTACCAATTGCAGCTTCTGTTTACCAAGGAATGAAGAGAGGGATGAAATATCACTTGATTTACGCTATAAACGGTCAAGAAATTGGCTAGGAAACAGCTATATAATGAAAGTGGAAGTGATGTCGTCAATGGGACGTGACCAACACAGGAAGTAGCCCTTAAGCCGTTTTTTCAGGACTTTTTGGAGTTTAAAGCCTTGTTGCATCCATTGTTGGGATTTGTGAACCCATTTTGACACCTTTTCTGCCACCTTGAGCAGTTGGTGAAAGGTTTAAAAGTTCAAAGGGGCACACCACAAAAAAAGTGGCCCAAAAAATTGTTGCATTGTTTTTCCCATTGCCGCTTTTCTTTTTACCAAGGAATCACTAGATGGATGAAGTATGATTCGATTTCAGATTTTAACGGGCAAGAAATTAGCTGGAAAACATCCATCTTCTGAAAACATGGGCTGTCATCAATGTGACGTGACCGAAAAAGGCAGTGGCCTTTCGACACTTTTCTCCTTGACTCTTTGCAGTTTTTAGCATCGTTGAATCCATTTTTGAGCTTTCTAAGCCCGTTTTCACACATTTTCTGCCTCCTTGAGCAGTTGGTAAAAGGTTGAAAAGCTAAAAGGGGCACACCCCAAAAAACTGCCAAAAATTGTCTTGCATTTTTTTTTTTACTTATTGCAGCTTCATTTTACCAAGGAATGAAGAGAGTGACGAAATATCACTTGATTTAAGCTTTAAACAGACAAGGAACCGGCAAGGAAACAGCTATATCCTGAAAGTGGAAGTGATGTCGTCAACGTGACATGACCAAAACGGGAAGAGGCCCTTAAACCCTTTTCGCCATGACTTTTGGTGTTTTATGCCTCTTTGCATCCATTTCTGGGCTTTTTTGACGCCGTGTTGACACCTTTTACACCCCCCGAGCAGTTTGTGAAAGGTGTAAACATTTTAAGGGGCACAGGCCCAAAAACTGACATAAAATGTCTTTGCACCTTCTTTACCTATTGCAGTTTCTTTTTACCAAGGAATGACAAGAGGGATAAATAATCACTTGATTTCAGCTTTAAATACAAAAGAAAATGGTTGGGAAACTTCAGTCTTCTGTAAACAGAAGTGATGTCGTCTATGTGACGTGACCAAAACGGGAAGTAGCCTTTAAACACATTTTTTCTTGATGTTTTGGAGTGTTAAGCCTTGGCGCATCCATTTTTGAGATGCCTACGCCTGTCTTGAAACCTCTTCTGCCACCTTGAGCAGTTGGTAAAAGGTTTAAAAGTTCAAAGGGGCACACCCCGAAAAACTGCCAAAGATTGTTTTGCATCTTTTTTATCAATTGCAGCTTCTGTTTACCAAGAAATGAAGAGAGGGATGAAATATCACTTGATTACGTTATAAACGGACAAGAAATTGGCTAGGAAACAGCTATATAATGAAAGTGGAAGTGATGTCGTCAATGGGACCTGACCAACACAGGAAGTAGCCCTTAAGCCCTTTTTTCAGGACTTTTTGGAGTTTAAAGCCTTGTTGCATCCATTGTTGGGATTTGTGAACCCATTTTGACACCTTTTCTGCCTCCTTGAGCAGTTGGTGAAAGGTTTAAAAGTTCAAAGGGGCACACCGCAAAAAAAGTGGCCCAAAAAATTGTTGCATCGTTTTTCCCATTGCCGCTTTTCTTTTTACCAAGGAATCACTAGATGGATGAAGTATGATTCGATATCAGATTTTAACGGGCAAGAAATTAGCTGGAAAACATCCATCTTCTGAAAACATGGGATGTCATCAATGTGACGTGACCGAAACAGGCAGTGGCCTTTCGACACTTTTCTCCTTGACTATTTGCAGTTTTTAGCATCCTTGAATCCATTTTTGAGCTTTCTAAGCCCGTTTTCACACATTTTCTGCCTCCTTGAGCAGTTGGTAAAAGGTTGAAAAGCTAAAAGGGGCACACCCTGAAAAACTGCCAAAATTTGTCTTGCATTTTTTTTTTACTTATTGCAGCTTCATATTACCAAGGAATGAAGAGAGTGACGAAATATCACTTGATTTAAGCTTTAAACAGACAAGGAACCGGCAAGGAAACAGCTATATTTTGAAAGTGGAAGTGATGTCGTCAACGTGACGTGACCAAAAACGGGAAGTGGCCCTTAAACCCTTTTCGCCATGACTTTTGGTGTTTTATGCCTCTTTGCATCCATTTCTGGGCTTTTTTGACGCCGTGTTGACACCTTTTACACCCCCCGAGCAGTTTGTGAAAGGTGTAAACATTTTAAGGGGCACAGGCCCAAAAACTGACATAAAATGTCTTTGCACCTTCTTTACCTATTGCAGTTTCTTTTTACCAAGGAATGACAAGAGGGATAAATAATCACTTGATTTCAGCTTTAAATACAAAAGAAAATGGATGGGAAACTGCAGTCTTCTGTAAACAGAAGTGATGTTGTCTATGTGACGTGACCAAAACGGGAAGTAGCCTTTAAACACATTTTTTCTTGATGTTTTGGAGTGTTAAGCCTTGGCGCATCCATTTTTGAGATGCCTACGCCTGTCTTGACACCTCTTCTGCCACCTTGAGCAGTTGTTAAAAGGTTTAAAAGTTCAAAGGGGCACACCCCGAAAAACTGCCAAAGATTGTTTTGCATCTTTTTACTAATTGCAGCTTCTGTTTACCAAGGAATGAAGAGAGGGATGAAATATCACTTGATTTACGATATAAACGGACAAGAAATTGGCTAGGAAACAGCTATATACTGAAAGTGGATGTGATGTCGTCAACGTGACGTGACCAAAACGGGAAGTGGCCCTTAAACCCTTTTCGCCATGACGTTTTGTGTTTTATGCCTCTTTGCATCCATTTCTGGGCTTTTTTGACGCCGTGTTGACACCTTTTACACCCCCCGAGCAGTTTGTGAAAGGTGTAAACATTTTAAGGGGCACAGGCCCAAAAACTGACATAAAATGTGTTTGCACCTTCTTTACCTATTGCAGTTTCTTTTTACCAAGGAATGACAAGAGGGATAAATAATCACTTGATTTCAGCTTTAAATACAAAAGAAAATGGCTGGGAAACTTCAGTCTTCTGTAAACAGAAGTGATGTCGTCTATGTGACGTGCCCAAAACGGGAAGTAGCCTTTAAACACATTTTTTCTTGATGTTTTGGAGTGTTAAGCCTTGGCGCATCCATTTTTGAGATGCCTACGCCTGTCTTGACACCTCTTCTGCCACCTTGAGCAGTTGGTAAAAGGTTTAAAAGTTCAAAGGGGCACACCCCGAAAAACTGCCAAAGATTGTTTTGCATCTTTTTACCAATTGCAGCTTCTGTTTACCAAGGAATGAAGAGAGTGACGAAATATCACTTGATTTAAGCTTTAAACAGACAAGGAACCGGCAAGGAAACAGATATATCCTGAAAGTGGAAGTGATGTCGTCAACGTGACGTGACCAAAATGGGAAGTGGCCCTTAAACCCTTTTCGCCATGACTTTTGGTGTTTTATGCCTCTTTGAATCCATTTCTGGGCTTTTTTGACGCCGTGGTGACACCTTTTACACCCCCCGAGCAGTTTGTGAAAGGTGTAAACATTTTAAGGGGCATAGGCCCAAAAACTGACATAAAATGTCTTTGCACCTTCTTTACCAATTGCAGTTACTTTTTACCAAGGAATGACAAGAGGGATAAATAATCACTTGATTTCAGCTTTAAATACAAAAGAAAATGGCTGGGAAACTGCAGTCTTCTGTAAACAGAAGTGATGTCGTCTATGTGACATGACCAAAACGGAAAGTAGCCATTAAACACATTTTTTTCTTGATGTTTTGGAGTGTTAAGCCTTGGCGCATCCATTTTTGAGATGCCTACGCCTGTCTTGACACCTCTTCTGCCACCTTGAGCAGTTGGTAAATGGTTTAAAAGTTCAAAGGGGCACACCCCGAAAAACTGCCAAAGATTGTTTTGCATCTTTTTACCAATTGCAGCTTCTGTTTACCAAGGAATGAAGACAGTGACGAAATATCACTTGATTTAAGCTTTAAACAGACAAGGAACCGGCAAGGAAACAGCTATATCCTGAAAGTGGAAGTGATGTCGTCAACGTGACATGACCAAAATGGGAAGTGGCCCTTAAACCCTTTTCGCCATGACTTTTGGTGTTTTATGCCTCTTTGCATCCATTTCTCGGCTTTTTTGATGCCGTGGTGACACCTTTTACACCCCCCGAGCAGTTTGTGAAAGGTGTAAACATTTTAAGGGGCACAGGCCCAAAAACTGACATAAAAGGTCTTTGCACCTTCTTTACCTATTGCAGTTTCTTTTTACCAAGGAATGACAAGAGGGATAAATAATCACTTGATTTCAGCTTTAAATACAAAAGAAAATGGCTGGGAAACTGCAGTCTTCTGTAAACAGAAGTGATGTCGTCTATGTGACGTGACCAAAACGGAAAGTAGCCATTAAACACATTTTTTCTTTATGTTTTGGAGTGTTAAGCCTTGGCGCATCCATTTTTGAGATGCCTACGCCTGTCTTGACACCTCTTCTGCCACCTTGAGCAGTTGGTAAAAGGTTTAAAAGTTCAAAGGGGCACACCCCGAAAAACTGCCAAAGATTGTTTTGCATCTTTTTACCAATTGCAGCTTTTGTTTACCAAGGAATGAAGAAAGTGACGAAATATCACTTGATTTAAGCTTTAAACAGACAAGGAACCGGCAAGGAAACAGCTATATCCTGAAAGTGGAAGTGATGTCGTCAACGTGATGTGTCCAAAACGGGAAGTGGCCCTTAAACACTTTTCGCCATGACTTTTGGTGTTTTATGCCTCTTTGCATCCATTTCTGGGCTTTTTTGGCGCCGTATTGACACCTTTTACACCCCCCGAGCAGTTTGTGAAAGGTGTAAACATTTTAAGGGGCACAGGCCCAAAAACTGACATAAAATGTCTTTGCACCTTCTTTACCTATTGCAGTTTCTTTTTACCAAGGAATGACAAGAGGGATAAATAATCACTTGATTTCAGCTTTAAATACAAAAGTAAATGGCTGGGAAACTGCAGTCTTCTGTAAACAGCAGTGATGTCGTCTATTGTTGTGGGCTTTTGAATCATGTCTCAAAAATATGACTTTTATCAAGACATAATATTATATGGCAAACAGCTCAGCATAGCCGGATGCTAAGAGTTAATTTTGTCTTGGTTGAACCATCTAGCTAGAGAAATGTAATGGGTGAAGGGATTGTTTTTCTTTCCTCCTAGAGACAATACTATTTTGAAGTTCTACAGGTGATCAAACACCATTATTCAGACTTCAATAAGCAGGTAAACATATACAAGGTCTGGACATGACAATAGAGGAACCAAACTGATTGTCTGAGAGCTTACCCAAACCTTGTAGAGTGTGATAAACTAACAGACCTCTGAAACTATTAAAATATACTATTGTTCACCAAGGGTGAAAGCATTAACAGTTGTTTACCATGAGTCCAATACAAGGGCCAGGCAAATAGAGAGTTTTTTTCCTACACAGAGAAAATGTTGATTCTGAAACAAAGAGGTGAAATTCAGGACATTTAAGTCTAAAAGTTCACTGTATATAATTACAAAAATATACTACAAAAACAGATTATAAATAAGATGTTATAGATTTTAAACACCACTAAATACTCAGCAATGGGAACTATATATCACTAATTTGAGTATTGAGATGATGGGAAGTAAGATGTATTATAGACTAGCATTAGTTACATGTCTTATCAGGAAACAAACAGGATGGTACTTCAAGGAGGAATAACTGAATATACACCTATATTCCATGGTCCCTATTTAGGATAATATAGGTATGATCACTGCTATATCTGGAAAGAGCCGTATATTTAATTCCTGAAATTACCTGAAGATTCCACCCAAGGTGTGAGTCATCTCAAATGCTCACATTGTTCTGTGATACATGACCGCCACCTGGCGGGCAGGTGAGAAATAGCTTATGTACACACATTTCTCAACTAGCCAATCAGGAAGCCTGGTGGGAAGGTATCTTAGAACAATGGACTAGTGGATATAAAAGCCCTTGTGCTTTAAGATAAAAAGGAACCCTCATAAAAACCTCATGGAAAGACCTGATCAAGAAGAAGATCTCTGCTGAACAACTACTCTTCCATCTTTTAAAACTTCCTAAAACTTTAACTAAATTCCTAAACCTCTAATCTTATAACTTCCTACATTCTCCCCTACTGAGAATCTTTCACTTGCCCTATATATCAGTCCAAAGGCGTTCCACTGCCAGATAAATCCACGGGAGAGTTGCCTAGTCTGAATTCCGGGTGTGGTGAGATGTTTATTTGATTTTGTATTAACCTATTTTCTCTGTTGTGTGGAATCATAAAATTATCTTAGTGTATCACAACAATATTGGGTAGTTAGATATATGTAGAGAAATCCTATTTTACTGTTAAAAATCGTTTATTGCCATATTATAAATTTTTTCATATTTCATAATTTATTGAATATTAATAACCAGAGTATCATATATCAAGGGCTTGCTTCTTGCAATCCTATGGCCACGGCTTGCGAGAATATAACCTTTGAGATATTCGAAATTATTAATTATTAATAAATTTAATAAATAATCAGATCATTTAAAAATTGTGATTGATGTAATTAGTTAGAAACTTTATTATTGTGTCTTACATTGGTAGGATATATTCTTGATTGTGTGTACCAATATTCATTTATCACCAGTCTTTTGCGTTTTGTGTTAATATATATATAATTTTTGTACATAAATAAATTTTTATATTTATCTATTACAAGGCAAATTTTGTGTGTATGGTACGAAATCATATTGGCTAAAAGAATTCAAGGTATAATAATAAGTGGTGATCAAATTATCAAGGTGTCCAAATTATTGGTTTACTAAATATTTGCCGTATTTTAACGGCTGGAGGCACTGTAATATTTCATCTAAGGGAAAGGGACACGCCCTTTATAAATAATATATATCCTTACATAAACCACCACAGGATAAATTTGGAGGCGCTGCTGAGAGCCATAGAAATCGTACCATAATACAAAACGCACTGGTGATTGTATATTTGTACACTTGGTCAAACATATATTTTATATCAAAATGGCATCCAGTAATCACGGATCCACCTCTTCCAAGCATAACGAGGAAAATATGGCGGCTCAAGGCATTGAGCAGGAAGCTATGAAGCCAGCCCGGAAAGCTGCCGGTGCTTGGCAGAAGTATGTTGAATGTGAAGTAATAGATTATCTCCGCAAGAGATTAGATCTGGGGGATAGCAATAATGAATTTGTGGATGAAGAGAAAAAGCAGGCCATGAGCACCTTTGAGGACCTGTTCGACCAAAAGGGCCAGGTTGTTGGGTTTTTAATAGCATTTGCTGGAGCAGAAAGTGATAGAAGCCGTGACAGACTTCTCCTAGAAGCTTGGCCCATGTTATGGTTCATGACCGCTGGAGCTGCCCAGCGGACCATGACTCTAAGGGAAGAGTTGTCAGAGGCCCGACTCTTGTTAGAAAGCAAAAATCAGGACATTGAGTCTTTGAAAGGGAAGCTTGGTCATGCCGGTATTCGTTTAGACGAATCCGAGAAACATTATGAGAGATTGGTCGGAGACTTTCGAAGTGCTCAGGACCTGTATGAGAGAAACTTTCAGGAATTAAAACAACTTCAAGAGAAGTATCAGGACTTAAAAGATGAGGTGAAGTACTTCAGATCAGAGAGGTTATCTCCTGTTAAAATTAAAGTTCACCCAGGGGATAAGCATGACCAGTCAGAACTTACCTTGATAAAATCTGAGCAGAAAACTCTGGAGGAGCAGATTATAAGGTTGACGGCCCAAATAAATTCTGGGGTCCAAAGACGGACCAACCCAGTCAAGCCAGAGGCTGATGAGCGGAGATACCCGCATCACAGCGAAGTATCTGATAGTGAGTCAGGGTCAGAATATAGGTCACCTCCTAAGCTTTCAAGATACACTCCAGAGCGCTCTGAAGAAAAATATGAGGTTTCATATAGGCAGGAAGGGAAATCCCAGGGGTCATTCAGGAGATATGACACACCAAAGGTCATTAAGTTCCTGAAGGACACTGTTCCTATGTTTTCTAAGAAAGGGTCCCTTGAGATCACCGAACACATGAAAACATATGAACAGACGTTAGAGATTCTGGGCATTAGAGATGACCACACCAAAATAGAATTGCTGCCATGGGTGTTTGGAGAGAAATACCGGCAATTCTTTGAGACCTTGAGGGCCTATTCCAATCAGTCCTGGAGAGAGGTTAAACATAAGTGCCACATGGAATTTGGGCCTTATAAAACTGTAACCTCTGCCAAGGCTGCAGCCTACAATTTAAAGTGTGGTCCTCACCAAAGCCCTGCAGAATTTCTGGCTGTCCTCAGAAATGCCTATTTCCTGGCTGAAAAGGATCCCAATCCTAACCAGCCAGAATTCAAGACCCTATTCTATGAAGCATTACCTGCTTACATAAAATTGGGACTTGCAAAGGATTACAGAAAAGGACGCTCTCTTGATTGGTTGGTGAGAGAGAGCGACTATTTATTCTCGATCCAACAGTCCAGTGAGGGCGGGATGAAAAGAGAACCTAAAAATAGCCCCAAGATAGTAGCAGCCACTACCGTTTCCCCTCCAAATCCAAATTTGCAGGCAGAGAAGAAATCATATGCGGAAGTAGTCCGTGGGGGTAAAACCAATGGTTCCCCTAGATTTGTACCTCAAACCCAGCAAGTGAAGGAGGTCCATAACTTTGCACCCCAAAACCAGTGGGTGAGAAAGGATAGACAAAAGCCAGGAAACTACGGTAGTGGAAGTGAGAAGAATAAAAAGTATGGTAAGGGTCAGTACAGTGATGAGAATCAAAGGAGTCAGTGGTATCCTCAGAGGTTCTATTATCCTCGCCAAAACCAACATGGGAATTTTTATGGGAACCCCAATTTCAACAGGCCCCATAAGTACAATAAGAATCCCAATTTTAATAAAAACTCCGACTTCCAAAGATTTCCTCCACGCCAAGAACACCCTCAGGCTCAAAGGGGGGATACAGTACCCCAGGCTCCCTTTAATAACAGGGAGACCCCAAAACCTCAGAGAGAACAATGGCGTCGGGACCAGAGCAGTAGTTCTGACTCTGAGTCTCATTACCAGTCTCGTCCAAAATACAAGCGCAAGTATAGGAAAAGGGAGAATCAACAGAATGACTCCTCTGAGCGTATTGGACAAATAGAGGCACAGGTCAGCAAAATGGCTGAACAAATGGACAGGCTTGTCACTCAATTTCCATCCAATCCTTTTTTAGGAGCAGCTCCTGTGACCAACCAAGGGTCACAGAATTAACAGGCAACCAAGCCTTAAACCAACAGGGGAGGACACTGAGTCGAATGACAGGAGATGTGTGTCCCGTCCCTGACACGCCTACTAATGGAGAAGCTAGTTCTCAGGCAAAGGGGGACCAGTTGTTGGGTATTAACGATTCTCCTGTTTTTCAGTGTCCATCTATTGCCCCTAATATAGTCGCGGCATCGGAAGTCGTCGGGATTGACAAGCCAGACGGAGCACCAACTTCTAGTTGTGCTTCTGTCTTGAGACAGTCCAAGAATCCCACCAGGGAGGATAAGGGTAATGTGTCCACCACATGCGGTGAGATAAGAGCTAGTCATATGTTATTGAAGGGCCCACAGATCTTCAACCACACTAATTTCATGTGTGAGTTGACTGAATCTGATGGGAGATATTATGCCACAATACAGGTGCAGGATGCCAGTGATCTTTCGATTGTCGGTTTAATAGACACTGGATCCCAAGCAACCATCATGTCACAGGAACATTTTGATAAAGTGGCGAATGTCATGCCCACCAAGCCGAGACTTAAAAGCTTTGACAGCTCATTGATTGGTGTAGGTGGAGACCCGTTACAAGTCATGGGTACCGCCTGGCTTAAATTGAAACTGGGTAATAAGGAACTGAGACACCCCATCATCATTGCCAGCATCTCCCGGCACCACATGATAATTGGGATGGACTTCCTAAAAAGGCTGAACACCATAGTTGACTGTGTGAACCAAGTACTGTGGTCACAGGTAAATACCCCAATTAAATATGGGAAACTTAAAACTCCCCATTCCCGACAACACTGCCACCTGGTGGAAGAAAGGCCTGGATCATTAGAAATCCATTTCAGGAACAGCCAACTTCCTGATGTAACGGTTATCAAACCTGATGACCATAACCCTATCAGAAGAGATGAGGAACACATTTTTAGAATTCCCCAAGAGAAAATAAAAGATATTTCCCTCCAAGATGACATCCTTACGATATCTTTTCATCAGGAGGATAAACCAAGAAAAGGGGGAGATCATACCCAATTCTTGACAGGTATTGAAAGGGTTAACAGCGACTTGTTTATCCCCATCCGGATAAATGGTCTTAATAGGTCAAAATATGCCAAACTAGATTTGAGACAGGAACACAGCTTTGTAAGCCATGGGCTGATGAAACACCTGACCGAAATGGAAATGATCCGTTTCTCCACACCTCAGCGTCATTGGATTTCAGACTCCCTTGATGACTCTGATGATCACAATTCAATGGCTAGGTGTCTCTTAAACGTCACTGTAGGAAACAAAACAGCCACCCATGTGTTCCTAGTCTTGGATAATCCCCAAACTAAAATTTATTTTGGCAACGATATATTACATCGCTTTGCAATGCAAGTCGACCTAATTAATGACTGTTTATGGAGTCGACTAAAGGGGGACCCCGAAAAATACCAATATCTGGACTTAGCTTTAAAATCCCAGCAACAGATGCCTTATGCTGTTGAAGTCCAGGTAGCCCAAAAGATTACAATTCCTAAGGGCATAAATAATTTCATACTCCCCATCCAAGTTAAAAAGGGACATAGACTGAAGGGGTCAGATGCATTAGTATGCCTCTCCCATAAAATGCAGGGGGAGGGACTGAACATTACACACACGCCCCTAGTCAACACACATCAATCCCCGATGTACATTTACGTACATAATCTGTCCAATCAGGACATCGTCTTACCCAAAGAGACCCTTATTGGTCTAGCGGTAGAGACTGAATATTACACCTTTGGGGTCACTAACCAGGTGATTGGACTCATCCCCGATGAATATTTGTCGGAGGAACAATTAATTGAACAAACATTCCATTCATTACCAGAGGGTATTTTCACCATAGAGTCCATTTATCCATTCGATTCTAAAGATGGCACCTGTCGAATCGAAGAGACATCAATTGTCTTTGATCACCCAATCAAAGAACAAGAGTACCCCAAAGAACCTGGATGGCAGGAGAACACACACACACATCACATACCCAATGACCTCACCACAAAACTTGAAGAGGCATATGAGATAGGTCAGCCGGAAAGCTTTCCTGGATTCAAGGAGTTAGTGGAAGAGATGGTGGCCCTCGCCGATGCGTGTTCCAATGATCTCGACCGACAATTGCTCCGAGAGCTTCTCCTTGAATTCCAAGAAATCTTTGCCAAGGATTCTTACGATTGTGGGACTACTGACCTACACATCGCTAGGATCCAAACAGATCCAGATGCCCCACCAGTATTTGTAAGACAGTATAGGTTACCATTAGCTTCCTATGAATCTCTAGCTGAGATTATCAGGAAGTTACATGAAAGGGGTATAATTCGGCCCATCCACAGCTCCTACAACCACCCGATCCTGGGTATTTTAAAACCCAATGGACAATGGCGTCTGTGCGCTGACCTCCGTCAGCTAAACAAACGTGTGTACATGTCAGGATGGCCTGTCCCATACATAGACCAATGTCTCGCCCAGCTCCAAGGATCCCAAGTTTTCACAGCCTTGGATTGTGCACAGGGGTATTGGACCATAAAGGTGAGCGAGGAAGACCAATACAAACTGGCCTTCAGTTTTGGGAATCGACAATATTGTTGGGTGAGAATGCCTTTCGGATTCATAAATTCCGGACATGAATTTGCTGTGTTCATGCACAAGGCCATGCCAGACGCCTTCGAAAGGGGGACGTTGGCATATGTGGACGATATCCTGATCAAAAGTACAGATATGGCCAAACACATTACAGAACTTCGGCATGTACTGGGCCAATTAAAAGCAGCAGGAGTTAAACTGTCCTTACAGAAAGCCCAGTGGTGTCGCACGAAGGTAAACTTCCTAGGCCATGAAGTTACTGCTGAAGGTTTGAACCCACAAAAGAAGAAAGTTGAGGCGGTTCTGAACTGTAAAGTCCCTACTAACCTTAAAGAATTGAGATCATTCCTAGGTATGGTAAACTACTCGCGTAAGTTTATTGATAATTACGCCGAGATAAGCAAGCCACTGCTTCACCTACTGAAGAAGGATGTCGAATGGTCGTGGGGTAAGAAACAGGAGGACGCCATGAAGGAATTGAAGGAACGTCTCACACAAGCTCCGTGTCTCGGATATCCCGAAGGGGGTAAAAATTTCTATCTAGAGACAGGGTTTATGCAGGTAAGTATGAGTTCTGTTCTTTACCAGAAACGTGATGATGTCAGTAAGGTGATTGCCTATGCCAGTAAAACTTTGTCCCCGGTTGAAGTAAAGTTCAGTGACTGTGAAAAAGCTCTATTGTCCACCGTGTGGGCATTACAGAATTTCCGCAGTTACATTCAGGGAGAGAGAATCATTGTTGAAACGGCACACCAGCCTTTACAGTATTTAAAGAGTGAACGTATCAAGGGAGGAAATGTGTCTAATAGCCGCATCACTGCTTGGACTTTGTCTTTGCAAGGGTGGCCTCTTGAAATTCGGTACAAACAGAACAAGGAAAGTCCAGTAGCCCAGGGCCTAGCCGAGCTCCATGATTGTTCCGCAACTACGCCTGCTATGGAGGGCCCGGACACTGACTTTCTGGAAGAACAACTGTTCTCTCCCTACAAGGTTTACGATGAAGAATACTGTAAACAGCTGCCGTGTGTATATGTGGATGGTTGTGCTTTTCATCACAAGGATGGGGAACAGCTCCAACTAGTGGCAGGTATTGGAATCGTTTGGACCCAAGGTGTCACCCCAATTTCTGTGGGATACAAACTTGGACCAAAAAGCAGTCAGGTTGCTGAACTTACTGCAATTCTTAGAGCAGTTGAGATGGCTATAGAGTTCAACATCAGAGAGTGTGCCATCATAACCGATTCCAATTATGTCAGGAATAGTTTTGTGGAGTATTTCCCTAGGTGGAAGCGAAACAACATGAACAAGAGTAATCACAAACCCGTGAAACATGGTAAGCTCTTTTGTCACATCGATGAACTGGTAAGGTCCAATGATCTCGCCCTGCACTTCAAGAAGACCAAAGGCCACTCCAAGGTTCTAGGTGCCGAGAAAGAAGGGAACGATCTGGCCGATTCTCTAGCCAAGGAAGGGGCAATCACCGGTGAACTGTTAGACATTGATCAATTTTTAGGTACCGTACAGGTTGAAGCTGTCACCAGGCAACAGGCCAGAACAGCTGGTGATCCAAATGCATTACAGTGGAGTCACGATTCTCCTAGTGAGGATTTAATTACTGCCCAAAAAGAAGACCCAATAATTGGCTTGTTTTATAGTCATATAGAAGATCCCAACCAAAATCCCATAAATAAGGAAGTATGTAGTGGGAAGGAGGATTTACATATCTTAATGAAATCCAAATCCCAATTCTCTTTATACCAGGGATTGTTGATACGAACCTCAAAGGGTGGCGTACAACAATGGGTCGTCCCACTTAAATTTAGAGGTTTGATGCTACAGCATGCCCATGATGCTCCCACTTCCGGTCATCGTGGAGAGAAGATCACGTATGAGATCCTGCGGGATTATGCCTACTGGCCTCATATGTTACGTGATGTGAAGGAATACTGCCAAGGTTACCTAATATGTCCCCAATTTCAACCTACCAAGCCAACTCACAGAGCACCTCTCCAGAAGAGGGGGATATGTATGCCTTGGTCAGACCTTCAGATGGATTTTATTGGGCCCGTAACAAAATCTTCACGAGGAAATCGGTATATGTTAACAGTTACATGTTTATTCACCAAGTATGTCGAATGTATACCAGCACCAAATAATAGCTCCGAGACATGTGCTGCATTGCTAATAAATCATGTATTTTCACGTTTTGGTTTACCACAGAGGATAGAGTCTGATAGAGGATCGCACTTCACTAGCGAAGTGATGGCCAAATTGTGGAAAATTTTGGGGGTTAAAAGGAAATTGCATATCGCCTATCGGCCAGCCTCTAGTGGTGGTGTAGAACGATACAATCAGACCATCGTTAACGTCCTTAAGAAATTTGTTAAGGAAACAGGCAAAGATTGGGATGTCAAGCTCCCGCTGGTCCTGATGGCGTTGAGGGCTACTCCGAATACAGTTACAAAAATGTCATCTTTTGAACTGATGACAGGTAGACGGATGGTACTGCCCCAGCACTTATTGTATCGCACTACAGATCAAAATTTGATCAATGCTACCACCACACACCAGTACATAGAGGATTTACGTAAACATCTGCAATATGCTTTTGCCTTTGCCCAGCGAAATTTGGAAAGAGCTGCAACTAGTGCTAAGACATACTATGATCTCAAAACCTCTAAGAAGGAATATGAGATTGGTGACAAGGTCTATCTATACAACTTTGCAAGAGACCAGATCAAGGAACGGAAATTCCTTCCATCTTGGAAAGGTCCGTTCTCTATCATTGATAAAATCTCTCCGGTCGCATATAAATTGCAGGTTACCCGGTATGGTGAAATCAGTGATAGATGGGTGCACATCAATCAATTACGTGCTTGCCATCCGAAGTCTCAATTGCAGTTGTTGGAAGACTAACCCACCAGTTCCTATCTGGAGATATTGAGATCATCATTAAATTTCCTTTGAACATATAATCCATCTTTTGCCTTACAGGATCCAGTAATATAATTTTATGTATATCCATTACTCAAACTGTTCATTTTAATAATTGTGAAAGGAAGGCCCAGACTGTGATCAGACCGGCGATCGGAGGTGTCAATGACCAGACCCTAGAAGGAAGCTATAATGTCCTGTGGGAAAGACCAGATGCCAGAGATCGATCCGGAGACGATAACCTGATGTCCCAGGCCACCAAGGGCCAGTCCAGAGGAAAAGACCCGCCTAGGAGACCGTCTAAGAGACCTGTCGTGCGGAGGACCCATGGACCCCAAGGTGGATGTGCCAGGCCGGCCTCATCACAAGACCAGGATCGTCATCAGAAGTGTCCATCTAAAGACGCCGAATCAAGTTGAGGACCAACCAGCATCACCGCTGCCATTTTATTATAAAAAAAAAAAAAAAAAAAAAAAATTTTTATTTTTTATTATTTCATTCACTTCACCGGAGAAGACGAACGATCACTCTAACCAAAAGTCCCACTCATGATTTTCGATACAGACACCCCTCTACACGTGCCTGTACCCCAAAAAAAGGGGGATTTGTTGTGGGCTTTTGAATCATGTCTCAAAAATATGACTTTTATCAAGACATAATATTATATGGCAAACAGCTCAGCATAGCCGGATGCTAAGAGTTAATTTTGTCTTGGTTGAACCATCTAGCTAGAGAAATGTAATGGGTGAAGGGATTGTTTTTCTTTCCTCCTAGAGACAATACTATTTTGAAGTTCTACAGGTGATCAAACACCATTATTCAGACTTCAATAAGCAGGTAAACATATACAAGGTCTGGACATGACAATAGAGGAACCAAACTGATTGTCTGAGAGCTTACCCAAACCTTGTAGAGTGTGATAAACTAACAGACCTCTGAAACTATTAAAATATACTATTGTTCACCAAGGGTGAAAGCATTAACAGTTGTTTACCATGAGTCCAATACAAGGGCCAGGCAAATAGAGAGTTTTTTTCCTACACAGAGAAAATGTTGATTCTGAAACAAAGAGGTGAAATTCAGGACATTTAAGTCTAAAAGTTCACTGTATATAATTACAAAAATATACTACAAAAACAGATTATAAATAAGATGTTATAGATTTTAAACACCACTAAATACTCAGCAATGGGAACTATATATCACTAATTTGAGTATTGAGATGATGGGAAGTAAGATGTATTATAGACTAGCATTAGTTACATGTCTTATCAGGAAACAAACAGGATGGTACTTCAAGGAGGAATAACTGAATATACACCTATATTCCATGGTCCCTATTTAGGATAATATAGGTATGATCACTGCTATATCTGGAAAGAGCCGTATATTTAATTCCTGAAATTACCTGAAGATTCCACCCAAGGTGTGAGTCATCTCAAATGCTCACATTGTTCTGTGATACATGACCGCCACCTGGCGGGCAGGTGAGAAATAGCTTATGTACACACATTTCTCAACTAGCCAATCAGGAAGCCTGGTGGGAAGGTATCTTAGAACAATGGACTAGTGGATATAAAAGCCCTTGTGCTTTAAGATAAAAAGGAACCCTCATAAAAACCTCATGGAAAGACCTGATCAAGAAGAAGATCTCTGCTGAACAACTACTCTTCCATCTTTTAAAACTTCCTAAAACTTTAACTAAATTCCTAAACCTCTAATCTTATAACTTCCTACATTCTCCCCTACTGAGAATCTTTCACTTGCCCTATATATCAGTCCAAAGGCGTTCCACTGCCAGATAAATCCACGGGAGAGTTGCCTAGTCTGAATTCCGGGTGTGGTGAGATGTTTATTTGATTTTGTATTAACCTATTTTCTCTGTTGTGTGGAATCATAAAATTATCTTAGTGTATCACAACAATATTGGGTAGTTAGATATATGTAGAGAAATCCTATTTTACTGTTAAAAATCGTTTATTGCCATATTATAAATTTTTTCATATTTCATAATTTATTGAATATTAATAACCAGAGTATCATATATCAAGGGCTTGCTTCTTGCAATCCTATGGCCACGGCTTGCGAGAATATAACCTTTGAGATATTCGAAATTATTAATTATTAATAAATTTAATAAATAATCAGATCATTTAAAAATTGTGATTGATGTAATTAGTTAGAAACTTTATTATTGTGTCTTACATTGGTAGGATATATTCTTGATTGTGTGTACCAATATTCATTTATCACCAGTCTTTTGCGTTTTGTGTTAATATATATATAATTTTTGTACATAAATAAATTTTTATATTTATCTATTACAAGGCAAATTTTGTGTGTATGGTACGAAATCATATTGGCTAAAAGAATTCAAGGTATAATAATAAGTGGTGATCAAATTATCAAGGTGTCCAAATTATTGGTTTACTAAATATTTGCCGTATTTTAACGGCTGGAGGCACTGTAATATTTCATCTAAGGGAAAGGGACACGCCCTTTATAAATAATATATATCCTTACATAAACCACCACACTATGTGACGTGACCAAAACGGGAAGTAGCATTTAAACACATTTTTTCTTGATGTTTTGGAGTGTTAAGCCTTGTTGCATCCATTTTTGAGATGCCTACGCCTGTCTTGACACCTGTTCTGCCACCTTGAGCAGTTGGTAAAAGGTTTAAAAGTTCAAAGGGGCACACCCCGAAAAACTGCCAAAGATTGTTTTGCATCTTTTTACCAATTGCAGCTTCTGTTTACCAAGGAATGAAGAGAGGGATGAAATATCACTTGATTTACGCTATAAACGGTCAAGAAATTGGCTAGGAAACAGCTATATAATGAAAGTGGAAGTGATGTCGTCAATGGGACGTGACCAACACAGGAAGTAGCCCTTAAGCCCTTTTTTCAGGACTTTTTGGAGTTTAAAGCCTTGTTGCATCCATTGTTGGGATTTGTGAACCCATTTTGACACCTTTTCTGCCACCTTGAGCAGTTGGTGAAAGGTTTAAAAGTTCAAAGGGGCACACCGCAAAAAAAGTGGCCCAAAAAATTGTTGCATTGTTTTTCCCATTGCCGCTTTTCTTTTTACCAAGGAATCACTAGATGGATGAAGTATGATTCGATTTCAGATTTTAACGGGCAAGAAATTAGCTGGAAAACATCCATCTTCTGAAAACATGGGATGTCATCAATGTGACGTGACTGAAACAGGCAGTGGCCTTTCGACACTTTTCTCCTTGACTCTTTGCAGTTTTTAGCATCGTTGAATCCATTTTTGAGCTTTCTAAGCCCGTTTTCACACATTTTCTGCCTCCTTGAGCAGTTGGTAAAAGGTTGAAAAGCTAAAAGAGGCACACCCTGAAAAACAAGCCAAAAATTGTCTTGCATTTTTTTTTTTACTTATTGCAGCTTCATTTTACCAAGGAATGAAGAGAGTGACGAAATATCACTTGATTTAAGCTTTAAACAGACAAGGAACCGGCAAGGAAACAGCTATATCCTGAAAGTGGAAGTGATGTCGTCATAGTGACGTGACCAAAACGGGAAGTGGCCCTTAAACCCTTTTCGCCATGACTTTTGGTGTTTTATGCCTCTTTGCATCCATTTCTGGGCTTTTTTGACGCCGTGTTGACACCTTTTACACCCCCCGAGCAGTTTGTGAAAGGTGTAAACATTTTAAGGAGCACAGGCCCAAAAACTGACATAAAATGTCTTTGCACCTTCTTTACCTATTGCAGTTTCTTTTTACCAAGGAATGACAAGAGGGATAAATAATCACTTGATTTCAGCTTTAAATACAAAAGAAAATGGCTGGGAAACTGCAGTCTTCTGTAAACAGAAGTGATGTCGTCTATGTGACGTGACCAAAACGGGAAGTAGCCTTTAAACACATTTGTTCTTGATGTTTTGGAGTGTTAAGCCTTGGCGCATCCATTTTTGAGATGCCTACGCCTGTCCTGACACCTCTTCTGCCACCTTGAGCAGTTGGTAAAAGGTTTAAAAGTTCAAAGGGGCACACCCGAAAAACTGCCAAAGATTGTTTTGCATCTTTTTACCAATTGCAGCTTCTGTTTACCAAGGAATGAAGAGAGGGATGAAATATCACTTGATTTACGATATAAACGGACAAGAAATTGGCTAGGAAACAGCTATATAATGAAAGTGGAAGTGATGTCGTCAATGGGACGTGACCAACACAGGAAGTAGCCCTTAAGCCCTTTTTTCAGGACTTTTTGGAGTTTAAAGCCTTGTTGCATCCATTGTTGGGATTTGTGAACCCATTTTGACACCTTTTCTGCCACCTTGAGCAGTTGGTAAAAGGTTGAAAAGCTAAAAAGGCCACACCCTGAAAAACTGCCAAAAATTGTCTTGCATTTTTTTTTTTACTTATTGCAGCTTCATTTTACCAAGGAATGAAGAGAGTGACGAAATATCACTTGATTTAAGCTTTAAACAGACAAGGAACCGGCAAGGAAACAGCTATATCCTGAAAGTGGAAGTGATGTCGTCAACGTGACGTGACCAAAATGGGAAGTGGCCCTTAATCCCTTTTCGCCATGACTTTTGGTGTTTTATGCCTCTTTGCATCCATTTCTGGGCTTTTTTGACGCCGTGTTGACACCTTTTACACCCCCCGAGCAGTTTGTGAAAGGTGTAAACATTTTAAGGGGCACAGGCCCAAAAACTGACATAAAATGTCTTTGCACCTTCTTTACCTATTGCAGTTTCTTTTTACCAAGGAATGACAAGAGGGATAAATAATCACTTGATTTCAGCTTTAAATACAAAAGAAAATGGCTGGGAAACTTCAGTCTTCTGTAAACAGAAGTGATGTCGTCTATGTGACGTAACCAAAACGGGAAGTAGCCTTTAAACACATTTTTTCTTGATGTTTTGGAGTGTTAAGCCTTGTTGCATCCATTTTTGAGATGCCTACGCCTGTCTTGAAACCTCTTCTGCCACCTTGAGCAGTTGGTAAAAGGTTTAAAAGTTCAAAGGGGCACACCCCGAAAAACTGCCAAAGATTGTTTTGCATCTTTTTACCAATTGCAGCTTTTGTTTACCAAGGAATGAAGAGAGGGATGAAATATCACTTGATTTACGCTATAAACGGTCAAGAAATTGGCTAGGAAACAGCTATATAATGAAAGTGGAAGTGATGTCGTCAATGGGACGTGACCAACACAGGAAGTAGCCCTTAAGCCCTTTTTTCAGGACTTTTTGGAGTTTAAAGCCTTGTTGCATCCATTGTTGGGATTTGTGAACCCATTTTGACACCTTTTCTGCCACCTTGAGCAGTTGGTGAAAGGTTTAAAAGTTCAAAGGGGCACACCGCAAAAAAAGTGGCCCAAAAAATGGTTGCATTGTTTTTCCCATTGCCGCTTTTCTTTTTACCAAGGAATCACTAGATGGATGAAGTATGATTCGATTTCAGATTTTAACAGGCAAGAAATTAGCTGGAAAACATCCATCTTCTGAAAACATGGGATGTCATCAATGTGACGTGACTGAAACAGGCAGTGGCCTTTCGACACTTTTCTCCTTGACTCTTTGCAGTTTTTAGCACCGTTGAATCCATTTTTGAGCTTTCTAAGCCCGTTTTCACACATTTTCTGCCTCCTTGAGCAGTTGGTAAAAGGTTGAAAAGCTAAAAGGGGCACACCCTGAAAAACTGCCAAAAATTGTCTTGCATTTTTTTTTTTACTTATTGCAGCTTCATTTTACCAAGGAATGAAGAGAGTGACGAAATATCACTTGATTTAAGCTTTGAACAGACAAGGAACCGGCAAGGAAACAGCTATATCCTGAAAGTGGAAGTGATGTCGTCAACGTGACGTGACCAAAACGGGAAGTGGCCCTTAAACCCTTTTCGCCATGACTTTTGGTGTTTTATGCCTCTTTGCATCTATTTCTGGGCTTTTTTGACGCCGTGTTGACACCTCTTACACCCCCCGAGCAGTTTGTGAAAGGTGTAAACATTTTAAGGGGCACAGGCCCAAAAACTGACATAAAATGTCTTTGCACCTTCTTTACCTATTGCAGTTTCTTTTTACCAAGGAATGAGAAGAGGGATAAATAATCACTTGATTTCAGCTTTAAATACAAAAGAAAATGGCTGGGAAACTGCAGTCTTCTGTAAACAGAAGTGATGTCGTCTATGTGACGTGACCAAAACGGGAAGTAGCCTTTAAACACATTTTTTCTTGATGTTTTGGAGTGTTAAGCCTTGGCGCATCCATTTTTGAGATGCCTACGCCTGTCTTGACACCTCTTCTGCCACCTTGAGCAGTTGGTAAAAGGTTTAAAAGTTCAAAGGGGCACACCCCGAAAAACTGCCAGATTGTTTTGCATCTTTTTACCAATTGCAGCTTCTGTTTACCAAGGAATGAAGAGAGTGACGAAATATCACTTGATTTAAGCTTTAAACAGACAAGGAACCGGCAAGGAAACAGCTATATCCTGAAAGTGGAAGTGATGTCGTCAACGTGACGTGACCAAAACGGGAAGTGGCCCTTAAACCCTTTTCGCCATGACTTTTGGTGTTTTATGCCTCTTTGCATCCATTTCTGGGCTTTTTGACGCTGTGGTGACACCTTTTACACCCCCCGAGCACTTTGTGAAAGGTGTAAACATTTTAAGGGGCATAGGCCCAAAAACTGACATAAAATGTCTTTGCACCTTCTTTACCTATTGCAGTTTCTTTTTACCAAGGAATGACAAGAGGGATAAATAATCACTTGATTTCAGCTTTAAATACAAAAGAAAATGGCTGGGAAACTTCAGTCTTCTGTAAACAGAAGTGATGTCGTCTATGTGACGTAACCAAAACGGGAAGTAGCCTTTAAACACATTTTTTCTTGATGTTTTGGAGTGTTAAGCCTTGTTGCATCCATTTTTGAGATGCCTACGCCTATCTTGAAACCTCTTCTGCCACCTTGAGCAGTTGGTAAAAGGTTTAAAAGTTCAAAGGGGCACACCCCGAAAAACTGCCAAAGATTGTTTTGCATCTTTTTACCAATTGCAGCTTTTGTTTACCAAGGAATGAAGAGAGGGATGAAATATCACTTGATTTACGCTATAAACGGTCAAGAAATTGGCTAGGAAACAGCTATATAATGAAAGTGGAAGTGATGTCGTCAATGGGACGTGACCAACACAGGAAGTAGCCCTTAAGCCCTTTTTTCAGGACTTTTTGGAGTTTAAAGCCTTGTTGCATCCATTGTTGGGATTTGTGAACCCATTTTGACACCTTTTCTGCCACCTTGAGCAGTTGGTGAAAGGTTTAAAAGTTCAAAGGGGCACACCGCAAAAAAAGTGGCCCAAAAAATGGTTGCATTGTTTTTCCCATTGCCGCTTTTCTTTTTACCAAGGAATCACTAGATGGATGAAGTATGATTCGATTTCAGATTTTAACGGGCAAGAAATTAGCTGGAAAACATCCATCTTCTGAAAACATGGGATGTCATCAATGTGACGTGACTGAAACAGGCAGTGGCCTTTCGACACTTTTCTCCTTGACTCTTTGCAGTTTTTAGCACCGTTGAATCCATTTTTGAGCTTTCTAAGCCCGTTTTCACACATTTTCTGCCTCCTTGAGCAGTTGGTAAAAGGTTGAAAAGCTAAAAGGGGCACACCCTGAAAAACTGCCAAAAATTGTCTTGCATTTTTTTTTTTACTTATTGCAGCTTCATTTTACCAAGGAATGAAGAGAGTGACGAAATATCACTTGATTTAAGCTTTGAACAGACAAGGAACCGGCAAGGAAACAGCTATATCCTGAAAGTGGAAGTGATGTCGTCAACGTGACGTGACCAAAACGGGAAGTGGCCCTTAAACCCTTTTCGCCATGACTTTTGGTGTTTTATGCCTCTTTGCATCTATTTCTGGGCTTTTTTGACGCCGTGTTGACACCTCTTACACCCCCCGAGCAGTTTGTGAAAGGTGTAAACATTTTAAGGGGCACAGGCCCAAAAACTGACATAAAATGTCTTTGCACCTTCTTTACCTATTGCAGTTTCTTTTTACCAAGGAATGAGAAGAGGGATAAATAATCACTTGATTTCAGCTTTAAATACAAAAGAAAATGGCTGGGAAACTGCAGTCTTCTGTAAACAGAAGTGATGTCGTCTATGTGACGTGACCAAAACGGGAAGTAGCCTTTAAACACATTTTTTCTTGATGTTTTGGAGTGTTAAGCCTTGGCGCATCCATTTTTGAGATGCCTACGCCTGTCTTGACACCTCTTCTGCCACCTTGAGCAGTTGGTAAAAGGTTTAAAAGTTCAAAGGGGCACACCCCGAAAAACTGCCAGATTGTTTTGCATCTTTTTACCAATTGCAGCTTCTGTTTACCAAGGAATGAAGAGAGTGACGAAATATCACTTGATTTAAGCTTTAAACAGACAAGGAACCGGCAAGGAAACAGCTATATCCTGAAAGTGGAAGTGATGTCGTCAACGTGACGTGACCAAAACGGGAAGTGGCCCTTAAACCCTTTTCGCCATGACTTTTGGTGTTTTATGCCTCTTTGCATCCATTTCTGGGCTTTTTTGACGCTGTGGTGACACCTTTTACACCCCCCGAGCACTTTGTGAAAGGTGTAAACATTTTAAGGGGCATAGGCCCAAAAACTGACATAAAATGTCTTTGCACCTTCTTTACCTATTGCAGTTTCTTTTTACCAAGGAATGACAAGAGGGATAAATAATCACTTGATTTCAGCTTTAAATACAAAAGAAAATGGCTGGGAAACTGCAGACTTCTGTAAACAGAAGTGATGTCGTCTATGTGACGTGACCAAAACGGAAAGTAGCCATTAAACACATTTTTTCTTGATGTTTTGGAGTGTTAAGCCTTGGCGCATCCATTTTTGAGATGCCTACGCCTGTCTTGACACCTCTTCTGCCACCTTGAGCAGTTGGTAAAAGGTTTAATAGTTCAAAGGGGCACACCCCGAAAAACTGCCAAAGATTGTTTTGCATCTTTTTACCAATTGCAGCTTCTGTTTACCAAGGAATGAAGAGAGTGATGAAATATCACTTGATTTAAGCTTTAAACAGACAAGGAACCGGCAAGGAAACAGCTATATCCTGAAAGTGGAAGTGATGTCGTCAACGTGACGTGACCAAAACGGGAAGTGGCCCTTAAATCCTTTTCGCCATGACTTTTGGTGTTTTATGCCTCTTTGCATCCATTTCTGGGCTTTTTTGACGCCGTGTTGACACCTTTTACACCCCCGAGCAGTTTGTGAAAGGTGTAAACATTTTAAGGGGCACATGCCCAAAAACTGACATAAAATGTCTTTGCACCTTCTTTACCTATTGCAGTTTCTTTTTACCAAGGAATGACAAGAGGGATAAATAATCACTTGATTTCAGCTTTAAATACAAAAGAAAATGGCTGGGAAACTGCAGTCTTCTGTAAACAGAAGTGATGTCGTCTATGTGACGTGACCAAAACGGAAAGTAGCCTTTAAACACATTTTTTCTTGATGTTTTGGAGTGTTAAGCCTTGGCGCATCCATTTTTGAGATGCCTACGCCTGTCTTGACACCTCTTCTGCCACCTTGAGCAGTTGGTAAAAGGTTTAAAAGTTCAAAGGGGCACACCCCAAAAAAACTGCCAAAGATTGTTTTGCATCTTTTTATCAATTGCAGCTTCTGTTTACCAAGGAATGAAGAGAGGGATGAAATATCACTTGATTTACGTTATAAACAGAGAAGAAATTGGCTAGGAAACAGCTATATAATGAAATTGGAAGTGATGTCGTCAATGGGACGTGACCAACACAGGAAGTAGCCCTTAAGCCCTTTTTTCAGGACTTTTTGGAGTTTAAAGCCTTGTTGCATCCATTGTTGGGATTTGTGAACCCATTTTGACACCTTTTCTGCCACCTTGAGCAGTTGGTGAAAGGTTTAAAAGTTCAAAGGGGCACACCACAAAAAAAGTGGCCCAAAAAATTGTTGCATCGTTTTTCCCATTGCCGCTTTTCTTTTTACCAAGGAATCACTAGATGGATGAAGTATGATTCGATTTCAGATTTTAACGGGCAAGAAATTAGCTGGAAAACATCCATCTTCTGAAAACATGGGATGTCATCAATGTGACGTGACCGAAACAGGCAGTGGCCTTTCGACACTTTTCTCCTTGACTCTTTGCAGTTTTTAGCATCGTTGAATCCATTTTTGAGCTTTCTAAGCCCGTTTTCACACATTTTCTGCCTCCTTGAGCAGTTGGTAAAAGGTTGAAAAGCTAAAAGGGGCACACCCTGAAAAACTGCCAAAAATTGTCTTGCATTTTTTTTTTACTTATTGCAGCTTCATTTTACCAAGGAATGAAGAGAGTGACGAAATATCACTTGATTTAAGCTTTAAACAGACAAGGAACCGGCAAGGAAACAGCTATATCCTGAAAGTGGAAGTGATGTCGTCAACGTGACGTGACCAAAACGGGAAGTGGCCCTTAAACCCTTTTCGCCATGACTTTTGGTGTTTTATGCCTCTTTGCATCCATTTCTGGGCTTTTTTGACGCCGTGTTGACACCTTTTACACCCCCCGAGCAGTTTGTGAAAGGTGTAAATATTTTAAGGGGCACAGGCCCAAAAACTGACATAAAATGTCTTTGCACCTTCTTTACCTATTGCAGTTTCTTTTTACCAAGGAATGACAAGAGGGATAAATAATCACTTGATTTCAGCTTTAAATACAAAAGAAAATGGCTGGGAAACTTCAGTCTTCTGTAAACAGAAGTGATGTCGTCTATGTGACGTGACCAAAACGGGAAGTAGCCTTTAAACACATTTTTTCTTCATGTTTTGGAGTGTTAAGCCTTGGCGCATCCATTTTTGAGATGCCTACGCCTGTCTTGACAACCCTTCTGCCACCTTGAGCAGTTGGTAAAAGGTTTAAAAGTTCAAAGGGGCACACCCCGAAAAACTGCCAAAGATTGTTTTGCATCTTTTTACCAATTGCAGCTTCTGTTTACCAAGGAATGAAGAGAGTGACGAAATATCACTTGATTTAAGCTTTAAACAGACAAGGAACCGGCAAGGAAACAGCTATATCCTGAAAGTGGAAGTGATGTCGTCAACGTGACATGACCAAAACGGGAAGTGGCCCTTAAACCCTTTTCGCCATGACTTTTGGTGTTTTATGCCTCTTTGCATCCATTTCTGGGCTTTTTTGATGCTGTGGTGACACCTTTTACACCCCCCGAGCAGTTTGTGAAAGGTGTAAACATTTTAAGGGGCATAGGCCCAAAAACTGACATAAAATGTCTTTGCACCTTCTTTACCTATTGCAGTTTCTTTTTACCAAGGAATGACAAGAGGGATAAATAATCACTTGATTTCAGCTTTAAATACAAAAGAAAATGGCTGGGAAACTGCAGTCTTCTGTAAACAGAAGTGATGTCGTCTATGTGACGTGACCAAAACGGAAAGTAGCCTTTAAACACATTTTTTCTTGATGTTTTGGAGTGTTAAGCCTTGGCGCATCCATTTTTGAGATGCCTACGCCTGTCTTGACACCTCTTCTGCCACCTTGAGCAGTTGGTAAAAGGTTTAAAAGTTCAAAGGGGCACACCCCAAAAAAACTGCCAAAGATTGTTTTGCATCTTTTTATCAATTGCAGCTTCTGTTTACCAAGGAATGAAGAGAGGGATGAAATATCACTTGATTTACGTTATAAACGGAGAAGAAATTGGCTAGGAAACAGCTATATAATGAAATTGGAAGTGATGTCGTCAATGGGACGTGACCAACACAGGAAGTAGCCCTTAAGCCCTTTTTTCAGGACTTTTTGGAGTTTAAAGCCTTGTTGCATCCATTGTTGGGATTTGTGAACCCATTTTGACACCTTTTCTGCCACCTTGAGCAGTTGGTGAAAGGTTTAAAAGTTCAAAGGGGCACACCACAAAAAAAGTGGCCCAAAAAATTGTTGCATCGTTTTTCCCATTGCCGCTTTTCTTTTTACCAAGGAATCACTAGATGGATGAAGTATGATTCGATTTCAGATTTTAACGGGCAAGAAATTAGCTGGAAAACATCCATCTTCTGAAAACATGGGATGTCATCAATGTGACGTGACCGAAACAGGCAGTGGCCTTTCGACACTTTTCTCCTTGACTCTTTGCAGTTTTTAGCATCGTTGAATCCATTTTTGAGCTTTCTAAGCCCGTTTTCACACATTTTCTGCCTCCTTGAGCAGTTGGTAAAAGGTTGAAAAGCTAAAAGGGGCACACCCTGAAAAACTGCCAAAAATTGTCTTGCATTTTTTTTTTACTTATTGCAGCTTCATTTTACCAAGGAATGAAGAGAGTGACGAAATATCACTTGATTTAAGCTTTAAACAGACAAGGAACCGGCAAGGAAACAGCTATATCCTGAAAGTGGAAGTGATGTCGTCAACGTGACGTGACCAAAACGGGAAGTGGCCCTTAAACCCTTTTCGCCATGACTTTTGGTGTTTTATGCCTCTTTGCATCCATTTCTGGGCTTTTTTGACGCCGTGTTGACACCTTTTACACCCCCCGAGCAGTTTGTGAAAGGTGTAAATATTTTAAGGGGCACAGGCCCAAAAACTGACATAAAGGCCCTGATTCACTATTGGGCGTGGGCGCATATTTATGGGCGTAAGCCCAATTTTCATGGGCGTCCGTCCATTTTTTACCCTGCAACCTAATTCACTATTGAGCAGAGCCCATAAGCAGACGCCCAATCTAATTCACAAAAAGACACACGCCCGGAATCAGACTCACAAAAGCAGACTTGCTAAGAAGCACGTCTAACACCATGAAAAATCACTGTAGAGACATGTTCACTTAGAAATTTGCTTTGCCAAATATCAGGACTTCACTTTAAACAATATCTGCTATTTCCAAAAAAATTAAGAATGTGTTAAAAAACGTTTTTCTCAAGGAAATCGACACAGTAAAAATCTAGATGCCCGTGCAGTGTCTTTGGCAGATAGAACTGAGCATGTGCAGAACACATTTTAGTCCTCTGCCATGGGCGTTTGCTTTTTAGCCACTGACTAATAGTGAATCTGATTGTGGATTCCTCTGACAGCCGGCACTCGGTCGCGACTACTGTGTTTAATAAACAGCATTAAGCATATCTTCATGTAATCTAATTAGATTTCCTTCGTTTTAGTGATTATATTTTTGTTTCTCATCCTTTATAATTATTTCTGTTATGATTTTACTTATTTTGAAGGTCTAGATAAAATTTATTTTGAAAGCTGAATGTAAAAATAAAGGTCCGCAATAAAAAAAAAAAAAAAAAAAAAAACAGCGTGGGTCCCCCCTCTCATCCATACCAAGCCCTTCGGGTCTGGTATGGATATTAAGGGGGAACTCCATGCTGAAATTTAAAAAAAAAACAGCGTGGGTCCCCCTCAATATCCATACCAGACCTTTATCCGAGCATGCAGCCCGGCAGGTCAGGAAAGGGGGGGGGGACGAGCGAGCGCCCCCCCCCTCCTGAACCATACCAGGCCACATGCGCTCAACATGGGGGGGGTGCTTTGGGGCAGGGGGGCTCCCCCCCCCAAAGCACCTTGTCCCCATGTTGATGAGGACAAGGGCCTCTTCCCCACAACCCTGGCCGGTGGTTGTGGGGGTCTGCGGGCGGGGGGCTTATCAGAATCTGGAAGCCCCCTTTAACAAGGGGGCCCCCAGATCCCGGTCCCCCCCCCTACGTGAATGATTCTGCGGTACACGGTCCACAGACTCATTCACAAAAAAACTAAGTGTGGTGTAAAAAAAACACAGTACAGGGTCTTTGACAAGTCCTTTATTAAAACAATGTCCCCCGAAGTAGATCCAACGTCAATCGCGGCGGCGGCGACCCGAAAAAAGGAAAAAAAAAAAAAGATTCCGCTCCCGTCCGAGGCTTCCAGCCTAGTGAAGAAAAGCCTAGCTGACAGTTCTTATATAGGTATGGGCGGGGCCAGCCGGGGACATCATCCCAGTGACCCGCCCCATGTCACATGCTTGCTGTTCCCGGCTGGCCCTGCCCATACCTATATAAGAACTGTCAGCTAGGCTTTTCTTCACTAGGCTGGAAGCCTCGGACGGGAGCGGAACCTTTTTTTTTTTTTTCCTTTTTTCGGGTCGCCGCCGCCGCGATTGACGTTGGATCTACTTCGGGGGACATTGTTTTAATAAAGGACTTGTCAAAGACCCTGTACTGTGTTTTTTTTACACCACACTTAGTTTTTTTGTGAAGGAGTCTGCGGGAGCATCTACCGCAGACTCCTTCACGTAGGGGGGGGGGGGGGCGGGATCTGGGGGCCCCCTTGTTAAAGGGGGCTTCCAGATTCTGATAAGCCCCCCGCCCGCAGACCCCCACAACCACCGGCCAGGGTTGTGGGGAAGAGGCCCTTGTCCTCATCAACATGGGGACAAGGTGCTTTGGGGGGGGGAGCCCCCCTGCCCCAAAGCACCCCCCCATGTTGAGGGCATGTGGCCTGGTATGGTTCAGGAGGGGGGGGCGATCGCTCGTCCCCCCCCTTTCCTGACCTGCCGGGCTGCATGCTCGGATAAGGGTCGGTATGGATATTGAGGGGGACCCACGCTGTTTTTATTTTTAATTTCAGCGTGGAGTTCCCCCTTAATATCCATACCAGATCCGAAGGGCTTGGTACAGATGGGAGGGGGGACCCCACGCCAGTTATTTAAAAAACAGTTTCTAATTCCCCGCAATACTTTGACATTCAACTGTCAGTGGGGAACTCCGCCGACAGCTGAAACATGAGCGCTGCATTGGTTTTCACTACTAAAACGCCGCATGAGTTGATAACATAACTCATGCGGGATTTTAGAAGCGGCAGCCATGTGTTAATGTTTCAGCTGTCAGCGGGGTTCCCCACTGACAGCTGAATGTAAAATAATTCCCTTTATAGCATAAATAATAATAAAAAACAGCGTGGGGTCCCCCCTCCCATCTGTACCAAGCCCTTCGGATCTGGTATGGATATTAAGGGGGAACTCCACGTCGAAAATTAAAAAAAAAAACAGCGTGGGTCCCCCTCAATATCCATACCAGACCCTTATCCGAGCATGCAGCCCGGCAGGTCAGGGAAGGGGGGGGGGACGAGCGAGCACCCCCCCCCTCCTGAACCATACCAGGCCACATGCCCTCAACATGGGGGGGTGCTTTGGGGCAGAGGGGCTCCCCCCCCCAAAGCACCTTGTCCCCATGTTGATGAGGACAAGGGCCTCTTCCCCACAACCCTGGCCGGTGGTTGTGGGGGTCTGCGGGCGGGGGGCTTATCAGAATCTGGAAGCCCCCTTTAACAAGGGGGCCCCCAGATCCCGGCCCCCCCCCCCTACGTGAAGGAGTCTGCGGTAGATGCTCCCGCAGACTCCTTCACAAAAAAAAAAAGTGTGTTCTAAAAAAAACACAGTACAGGGTCTTTGACAAGTCCTTTATTAAAACAATGTCCCCCGAAGTAGATCCAACGTCAATCACGGCGGCGGCGGCAGGGACCCG
Organism: Staurois parvus; assembly: GCF_062004578.1. NCBI lineage: Eukaryota > Metazoa > Chordata > Amphibia > Anura > Ranidae > Staurois > Staurois parvus. Next base: position 11,037,548 of record NW_028317877.1, read on the forward strand.
AAAAAAGAAAAAAAAAAAAAGGTTCCGCTCCAGTCCGAGGCTTCCAGCCTAGTGAAGAAGAGGCTAGCTGACAGTTCTTATATAGGTATGGGGCGGGGCCAGCCGGGCACATCATCCACGCCCCTTACCTATTTGAGAAATGTCACCCTGTCTCTCCACTGAGGCTAACTAGCTGAATGCAGGAGACAGTCTGACATTTCTTATATAGGTATGGGGCGGGGCCAGCCGGGAACAGCAAGCATGTGACATGGGGCGGGTCACTCAGATGATGTCCCCGGCTGGCCCCGCCCCATACCTATATAAGAACTGTCAGCTAGCCTCTTCTTCACTAGGCTGGAAGCCTCCGACGGGAGCGGAACTTTTATTTTTTTTTTCGGGTCCCTGCCGCCGCCGCGATTGACGTTGGATCTACTTCGGGGGACATTGTTTTAATAAAGGACTTGTCAAAGACCCTGTACTGTGTTTTTTTTACACCACACTTAGTTTTTTTGTGAATGAGTCTGCGGACCGTGTACCGCAGAATCATTCACGTAGGGGGGGGGGGGGCGGGATCTGGGGGCCCCCTTGTTAAAGGGGGCTTCCAGATTCTGATAAGCCCCCCGCCCGCAGACCCCCACAACCACCGGCCAGGGTTGTGGGGAAGAGGCCCTTGTCCTCATCAACATGGGGACAAGGTGCTTTGGGGGGGGAGCCCCCCCTGCCCCAAAGCACCCCCCCCATGTTGAGGGCATGTGGCCTGGTATGGTTCAGGAGGGGGGGGTGCTCGCTCATCCCCCCCCCCTTCCCTGACCTGCCGGGCTGCATGCTTGGATAAGGGTCTGGTATGGATATTGAGGGGACCCACGCTGTTTTTTTTTTTACATTTCGACGTGGAGTTCCCCCTTAATATCCATACTAGATCCGAAGGGCTTGGTACAGATGGGAGGGGGGACCCACGCTTTTTTTCTATTATTTATGCAATAAAGGGAATTATTTTACATTCAGCTGTCAGTGGGGAACCCCGCTGACAGATGAAACATTAACTCATGGCTGTCGCTCCTACAATCCCGCATGAGTTATGTTATCAACTCATGCAGCATTTTAGTAATGAAAACCAATGCAGCGCTCATGTTTCAGCTGTCGGCGGATTTCCCCACTGATAGTTGAATGTCAAAGTATTGCAGGGATTTAGAAACAGTTCTTTAAATAACTGGCGTGGGGTCCCCCCTCCCATCCATACTAAGCCCTTCGGGTCTCGTATGGATGTTAAGGGGTACCTCCACGCTGAAATTAAATAAAAAACAGCATGGGGTACCCCCCAAAATCCATAACACATACTTATCTGAGCATGCAGCCCGGCAGGTCAGGAAAGGGGGGACGACGACGAGCGAGCGCCTCCCCCCCTCCTGAACCATACCAGGCCACATGCCCATACCAAATTATTCAAACATTTGTAAACAGACCAATTAACTGAAATGGTTTGGCATTTGTACCCCAAATATGACGTTCCCTGAGGCGTTGGTAAACCGAGGTACGCCTGTATTAGTATTGCAATCCTTTGTATTGGGATACATAGAACCAACATACATCTGAATTGGCAACATAGCACAACATTTGTGTCACATTGGAGATATCTGGCTAGTTAAACTGACCATGCCCAGGGACCTAGGATTGATTCACAGCACAGAAATACAGGCTGGGTTAGCAATGTAGCTCCGTGGGTTAGTGGTTAGCACTGCTGCCTCACAACTCTAGGGTTGTCGGTTCGAATCCCAACCCCGGCGAGGTAGTAGCATGATCTTCGTGTGTGGCTGTCTTCACATACATGTTCTGGCAACATCTTTGCATTCTGTCTAAATGATCCCTAAAATGTGAATTAGAATGAGGCCTTGTCTGTTGAAACACCTTCAAAGCTGCACCTTATGTGAATGTCATACAATGGTATAAGATAAGGGCCTGAATCACTAATAGATTTGATAATGATGGTTTACACTCCACCCACTTTTGTGAAGGATTTGGCAAGCAAAGAGCTGACAGAGAGAGAGAGAAGAGTGAGACGAAGAAGAGTGAGCGAGAGATACATATGAAGAGTGATAAAGAGAGACATTCAGAAGAGTGAGCGAGAGAGAAGAGCGAGCCAGTGAGACGAAGAAGAGTGAGCGAGAGAGAAGAGCGAGCCAGTGAGACGAAGAAGAGTGAGCGAGAGAGAAGAGCGAGCCAGTGAGACGAAGAAGAGTGAGCGAGAGAGAAGAGCGAGCCAGTGAGACGAAGAAGAGTGAGCGAGAGAGAAAAGACTCGGTTGGTGAATCCACACATCAAACTTGTCACAAATCCTGGCGTGCATTTTTCCCCCAAATGCATAGCAGACCCTTATCCCAGCAGGCAGGTACCGCACGCCTTCAAAGATTTATTTCCTTTGTTGATTTTCCTGCTTCGCTCACACTATATGCAATTGAAAATTACTCTTTAAGTTGCCAATTTTACTGTGTTTTCTAGAGAATTACTAACTAGTTGTGTTTTCAATTGTGTGTAGCATTGCGATTTCTATTTGAGTCTAGATGTTAAATTGCTAATAAATGGCCACAATTCTCAAATACCTTTGAACTCTCACTGCAACAAATGGTGTATGTTAATACACTCACATTCATTATATCCAATATCAGGTACGATGTCAATGCACAAATCGCACCTGAAATTGCACACCCTGGATGTGACTTGTCATGTGATTGGCATGGCCAGCAGCTTGCTCTTTGCATGGCAAATTGCACCCAATGTTACTGGGGGCCAACACCACTGTCACATCTAATCCGATGCGGCAATTGCCCTACTCACAGTGAAGTTGCACGAGTTCACAATCCAATTGGATGTGAACAGAGCCTACAGTGGCCAATAGGGTGCGACTTGGTCTACGATTTGCAAGTCGCCTGTCATGCCAATTGCATGGCAATCGCAAACAATGTTACTGGGGGCCACCCGGTCACATTAAAGCAGATTTCTAAGTGGTGTTATTGACACCACAGTCACATCATGTGACTTGCATAGAAGTTGCATGATTTCAAAGTCGGGGTACATGGTGATTTCAAGTGCAATTTGCAAGACATCCAACACCGATCTCTCAGCAAATTGCATGAAAAGTAGTGTATTCATTACTCTATTATTACTTGCGGCTCCGACCAAGTTTGAACCACAACAATATGAACGCTACAATAGCGTGCACATTGAGTGGGACTTGGCATGTGATTTGCACAACATGCAAGTTGTAAATTGTCTGCAAAGTCGCACCCTATTGTCTGCTATTAGAGCGACCACATGGGTGTGTTTCAAACACTGATTTCTTAAGTAGTACATGTTCTACTTTAGTGGCAATTTGCATAGAGATCTGTGTCAGATGTCTTGAAAATTGCATTGAAATGGTCAACTTTACTGTAAGTTGCATTATTTGAAAATCAGCTTTGGTGATGTTTGATTTCTGGAGTGTTTTACCAATTGATGGGAAATTCACCATACCAGTCAAATCGATTTGTCATTTTCAGTATTGCATACAAGATGTGGTCATGTGACTGTCTTAACTCATGCGAGAATCTGGAGGGAGTTGTGACCATAGTAGCAATAACGGTTCCAATTGGGGTTCCCTTTCACATCCCTGCTCAATGTTCTGTTGTATGCTGCACATGTACATTTCACTGTATATATCTTTCTGATTTGTGGGGCCTGTATACCAAGGGTTAATGCAGGTAGGAAGCGGATTCATCAGGTGAAAACACTTTCACTGACCAAATTGGTGGGTGTGGCTTAATTGGGTGTGGGGCCTTGTTTGGCGTGCTCCAAATACAACCTAGCTTATATAAAGACGTGCAGTAGGGAGTGATTTGGCCTGTTACTAGGCCGGGTGGTTTGTGACTAAGTCCTTGCATGGTGTGGTTTGGGGGAAGAAGAGATTTTGTGCTGAATTGCCCCAGACACCACTCAGGCTGTGTTTGGAAGTGGGCTGGAAATGTTTGCATATTTTCGGCCTTGTAAAGTGTTTGTGTGTTATTGCACAATGATTGTGTTTTTTCTCTTTGCATTGAAAGCCTCACATGTCAATCATTTTGTTTAAAATCTGCTCTTGTTTTAATTTTGTTTGCTTATTGAGACTCCAATGCATTTTTCTGACAAACCTGCTGACAAATGTATGTGTAGGGGATTTGTAGAGGTGGGAGGGGTTTTTTTGCACATGCTTTGTTTCCTTGATATTTTGATGTGTAGACTTTTTTTGTGAATGGATCTTCATAGTAAGTGATTGTGTAAGTAAATCTTATGTGCACGAAAATGTTACTTGATTCATCTTCCCCTTTGTTTCCTGCTATAACCTGTGCATGCATAGTTCATTAGAAGTACCTTTAGATTGTAAGCTCTTATGAACAGGAGTGTTATATTTTCGCCACATCAATGCTATTCTTTTTGTGACTCACCAAGATATTGACTGTACCTACTTGTTCCTGCTGACCAAATAAAGATATATTTGATTAATAAATGTTGGACTGTTTTTGTGTTTATTTTAGGTTCAATATATGACCAATCTTAATAGTTACTTTGTATAGTTATATAATGTACTCAAATGTAGCTTGTAAGAATGTGAATATGCAAGTGGGTGCAAACTGGCTTTTTCAAAAATAAAACAAAAAAAAAACCGTTTGCACCACAATATTATGTACCAATGAATATGTCACATTCACTGTGCAGCCAGCTACAGGTGTTCTACAATTCGATTCACAGTTATAAAATAGTCCACACTGTTGATTTTTGGCCTTTGGAAACCAATATATTAGCCAAGGTTAAAGAAATCACTAAATAACACATATTCGCGAAAGCTATATTGGCCGTGCATATATACATGCGCGATATGAAGGGTAAAAATAATAATCCGCGATCGCATACACATAAGCGCCAAAACAGTTGTCCCCATGGCGTACGAGCGGCTATCCTCCCGGAAGTCCGTCATCACGTGCGCACCCCGGAAGTGGTTGGGAGTGTAAGTGGTTGAGGAGTGGTTGCAGGTTTTCTGGGTGCGGCATATATTTGAGAACTCTAGTGGCATTTGGACATGGCAAGAGCACAGTTCTCAACTGAGGAGATGATCCTGATATGTAAAGTAAGTGTGGCCATTGCAAATATGTTTATAACATGTGAGGGACAGGTAATTGCAATTTTGTGGGTGGGGCCTAGCAGAATCTCACTTGATGCACATGCTACTTATCTGTACATTAGCTCCTGGGTATTGATGGGTCAATTATATCAACCACTTGCCTACTGGGTACACCTACCCCCTTCCTGTCCTGGCCAATTTTCATCTTTCAGCACTGTTACCCTTTGAATGACAATTGTGCGGTCATGCCACATTGTACCCATCTTAAATTTAGATCATATTTTTCACACAAATAGAGCTTTCTTTGGGTGGTATTGACTTGCTGCTGTGTGTTTTACTTTTTGCTCGATAAACAATAAAATAGCTCATAATGAACAAAAGTCTGTTTATATTATAACGTTTGGTAAACCGGTAATTTAGCAACACTGATGTGCATTGATGAGGCAGCACTGGTGGGTGCCACTGCTGGCCACAGGTGGGTGGAACTGTTGGGTGGCACTGGTGGGCACTGATCATCGGTGCAGACCCCTGCTCTGATAGCTGCTGGTTCTTGGCAGTACTTTCCACACATTCTGACAGCGTGTTGAAAGTGCAGCCAAGACCCGGCAAATGCATTTCCCGGTGATCAGCGTGTCATTGGACATGGCTGATCACATGGTAAAAAGCCGCTGTGATTGCCCTTTACCACATCACGTGATCAGCTGTGTCCTTAGGACACAGCAATCACGGAGAGCGCGTTCTGCCAGGATGTCATATGACGCCCTCCCAGAGCTGCCTGGATGCAGTGTACCGTTAGTCGGCTATCTGCGGTCGCCAAATAGGTAACCAGCTAGGCCTTCATGGCTAATCTTTGAATATCTGGACATGTATACTGCGTATAATGCATTACATTCTACAATGTGTTGGTGTACATGGTATTACAGTGTGCAATGCGTTGCTGGATTCTGCATGACAGTGGACAGTGCATCATAGTCTACAGTGTGCAATGCGTTGCTCTATCCTGCATGACAGCGTACAGTGCATCACAGTCTACAATGTGTGGGTGTACACGGTATCACAGTGTGCAATGCGTTGCTCTATCCTGCATGACAGAGTACAGTGCATCACAGTCTACAATGTGTGGGTGTACACGGTATCACAGTGTGCAATGCATTGCTCTATCCTGCATGACAGCGTACAGTGCATTACAGTCTACAATGTGTGGGTGTACACGGTATCACAGTGTGCATTGCGTTGCTCTATCCTGCATAATAGTGTACAGTGCATTACAGTCTACAATCTGTGGGTGTACATGATATTACATTGTACAGTGTAGTACAGTATGCAATGCATTGTACACTGCAGTGTGCACTAAAGCATTTTACACACATGCACTGTACACACCAACGCATTTGACATTTCTAGTGTGCAATGCGTTAGTGTGCAATGCCTTGGACAGTACAATGCATTTGCAGTATTGGTGTGTGTTTATTAAGCACAGATAATTAATCTGATTTTAGTTACAAGGAGAAGTCTTCTCTGTCCCCCTGTTTATGAGGTGGAGGACAATTGTTTTCCGAAGAAGAGAGGAGACATTTTTTCAAGGAGATCTGTATAGATTTCCAGAGATATGTGTAGATGGTTGAGGGGCTGCATGTGATCGCCGGAGATAATTGTGATTAACGATCACCTGAGTTAAACCAGAGAATGAAAAGTGTAAAAAAAACAAGGATTGAAAATAATCTGCACTGACCACTGTGCTTTGTCAAGCCCCATTTGGCACATTCTGGTGTCACACAGATGCGATGTGAAATTTGCAGTGTTTTCTGTGCAAGCGCTGCACCGCATCACAACCGCAACCCCTTCATGCCACCTGCTGCAGCTTTCTAGGTGAAGTTAACAACACACCAAAATTGGTACACAAAGTGTATTGCGATTTGCCAAATTGGATCGCATGCCCATTCACACCCATGTGCATACCCTGAAAAAGGGTCCTGCGCATTTTTGGCCCGGATGCGGTGCAATTTGAGGTGTGCAAAATGTTTGTCTCTAATTGCAACGCACACAAATTGCATGTGATTTGCCCAGGAGTGCGGTGTTAGACTACAATGCATGTATGTGAAGCCAGAATAAAAGGATGTGGATTTTGTCTACTTTTACTTGCGCATGTTAACATTATGTAAGTGCATTATTCTTCTGTTTATTATGCTATAGAAATGGAACATGCATTTGGATGGAGTGTTTTTGTATGTGCATTTTGGAAGTATTCTAAACACACATTGACCCTAGGGCCACACCATATCTTAAGCCGTGTTTGTCAGAAATGCTGTACAGTACATTTAAAGCGGATTTACACTCCACCTATCAAAAAATTACAGTCATCAGCTACAAAAACGGTAGCTGCTGACTTTTAAAAAGCAGACGCTTACCTTTCCCTCGGTCCTGTGGTGTGTCCCCCGCAGCTCCTTTCACCGGCTGTCCTGGGTTCCAGGAGGACGGCATCTTCACTGTGGGAACGCGGCTGTGACAGCTTGCGGCTTCACAGCCGGCTACCCACTGTGCATGTGCGAGTAGAGTTGCGCTTCATGAATGGTCACATGTCAAATGTTCCCAAAGACTACAAGGAGGGAGGACACCTTCAGTTTCTAAACATCTAGGCGATCGTACCGGAAGTAGGAGCGTGTACCTGTCAAATTTGGGGACCCGCTACCCAAGGGTGCCAATCCTTAAGGGGGAATGGGGGAGCAGTCCTTAAAGCGGAACTTCCCCTTTTGGATGGAGCTCCGCTTTAAGATTATTTCCTATGGGATATGTTTACACATGTGCTTTTTCACATGGCTTGTTTTTTGGGAAAAGGTCAGAGCCTTTTTGGAACTCCAAAAGTGTCATGTTTTGTCAAAATACTTAAATGGAAACACTGCAGACAAGAACGTATTTCATGTTGTCTGCGTTTTGCCGTTTAACATCTGCCTAGCAACAAAAATGAGAACAGTAAGGCACAAAAAATACATAAGAAACAAAAAACAGCGCAAAACCCAATGCAGAGACGGCTACAACACAACCTGTGTTGCCTTAGGCACTTGAGTGCACACTTGGCCCCAGGTGATTTTAACAGGTGTTTTTGGGGTCAAAGCATGTGTGTTTGCATTTGTGGAACGTGTATTTTTGAATCAATTTTTGGTGTTGTTTTGTACGTATACTTTGGCAAACTGCACATCTGCATTCAACTTTGTGGTGAAAATTAACCAAATAATGTCCCAGCCAAAATGACATGCATTTTGCATGTGTGGCCAGAACACACACCAAAATGCTGTTACAAAATAATACAAAATACAGGCTCAAACAAGACAAACATGTACATCCAAATTTCAAACAACGTTTTACAAAACATATCTAATGACCAAAAAGCACCAACAAAGTGGATTACAAAATACACCACAATGAGAATTCAAATGTCCAAACAAGCATAAATTGCCCTTTTGTGCCCATGGAGTGTTGTGTTTTCTTTCAGTTATCATTTAGGTGCGTGCCTAGCATATTTGTTAAATGCCAAAATGTGCAGCAAAATGCATGTTTGCTAACAGCACTTGGGGTGTCATTAACAATGAATGGCACACAAGAGCACAATGCGTATTTAAAGACCATTTGAGCACACTTTAGAAGTGCTGCAACAATTGTGCAATTCTGCCAACAATTATGCAATTCTACCAACAATTATTGCTCAGGTGAGAATGCATTGAAAATGACAATACAATACAATTATACTGTATGTACGTATGTATGTGTATACACACACACATGTAGATATAGTTAATGTTTTAGCTTGCCTTTTTGGACAATTATCCCCTGCTTTGTGTCTGATATTTGTTATGTTTGATTACACAAACCTCTCACATTTAAATTCTTCACCTTTTCTTGTCACCCACAGGTTCTGCTGTTACGCAAGTATGACGGTGGCTGTTCGAATTTTGCCAAGCAGACCATCGTGCGCCACATCAAACATCGGCTGTGGCAGAGATTCCACCACCGCTCCACTGTGCTGCAAATCCAGCACAGTTGGAGCGATGTGAAGCGGCGCAACCCGCAGTTTTTGAAAAAGGTTGCCCGCCGAATCTCTGGTAAGTCAATTTGTTATTAAAAGGTTTACTTTCAGTTTTGTATTGTGAAAAATGTTTTGCTACATTCATTCTGAATTTGTTTGGCAATAATGTTCTCTTTGTTGATTTCTTCTAGCCACAGCTGATGGGCGCCAGGCGGTGGTCTGCTTGGCAAAAAAACCTCACAGGAGGACAGCCACCGTCCACTTCTTCCGACCACAGGCGGGGCATCCCCTGCGGAGACTCCGCATTGTGGAAGGTAAGCACAAGCTCTAGAAGCTTGGACCTCATGACTTTGCCATTGTTGGCATCTCCACACTGATCTCCACTGACTGTCAATTGTACATTAATGCCACACACATTGCTTGTAAATGACATGATAACTGTGACGGAAGCGTAGGCAGGACAGAACACACGGAGGATGCTAAACACACCAAGCGTTATTGTTATATGGAAAGCACTCAATCAGGGTAGGAATTTAGCATCGGGGTACCCAAAATGGGGGAGGAGAGGGGAGTAGCTCCAAACAATTGTAATTCAGCCCATGATAGGGCAATTTGTGTAGCGATGGCCCAAGCATGTATTAATCCAAGCAGGCAGCTCCTGCAAAAGTAATAGAGAGGTTCCATAGGGCAATCCAGGCAAAAAATGTATGCGAGTTCCACGGGACAGTACAGGCAGGGAAAATCGGGGGATCCAGGGGGGTAGTTCAGGCAGGAGAATTGGGGCATTCACGGTTTAGGCAGGAGTATCCTCGGGCACACAGCAGGTAGCAGGCAGGAGTACCCTTGCACACAGCGGATAGCAAGCACCTCTAGCCCCCCAGGTATCAGCAGAGTACTCAGCGGGTTCTTGGAGGTGGGGAGGTCTGGCCTCAGCTCAGACTTCCCAACAGCTGCTCATGGCGACATACCAGGGACCAACAGTGGACTGGGTCCTGCTCCGGTCTTCTTAAGCCAGAGCAGGACACTTCCCGGTTGTCCTGGCAATGGCCGGCCCAGCGTCAGGTCGCCAGGGCAACAAGGCATGCCCTGCTCACTGGGGCTGCGCTCAGGGAGCATGGCCTTTGTCTCTGGCGGCCGCAGAGTGCGGGAAGCCTCGTGGCTGTGCTGTGCCCACCGGGGGGCACGCAGGGACACCCCGGCGGCCTGTGCCATTCGGGCCAAGCGGGGTAGCCGACTCCTTGGCAACTTTGCTGAGGAGAGGTACTACCCGCACCACAGTGGGTGTTTCCTCCCCTCCTGAACAGCTTTTGATGTAGGCTTGTGCAGGACCCTAGGAATCTGCAAGGGGAAGAGAGGGGGGATGATGAAAGGAGAGCAAGGGGGGAGGAAGGGACTGCAGGCTGGAGGGGGACTGTGACAAGAACCTTTTGTTAATCACTAATAGAGCTGTGTTTGGTGTCATTTGATCCCCAATGGCTGTTTGTTTGTGATACGGGATTTTTGCCTAGAAATATTATGGCTTAGATGTTCACAAACACAGCCCATCAAAATTGCAGTCATAACATTTTGTTTATACATTTGACAGAATTGGACTTCTTTTGACCCATTAAATTACAATATTTGTATGTTATGTATGCTGTTTGAAAGTTGCAGAGTATACAAATTATGGAATATTTTGGACTAAAATGCAACTCCATGATGTACAGCCAATCTCATTTGGTGAGGCCCCATAAAATGACAGAACATGAGAAATATTCTACAATGCATAGTACGTTATTATTAACACATTAACACATAAATACAGTATTATAGAGTGGGGACATCTGGGGGGATTTCTGGTTAGTTTTGGGGATGGGGGAATTTCAGAATCTTGGCTTGTCCTTACATTGGGAATCATTCCAACGGAAATGTTTAACATTGTCTTGACTTGCTTACATTACTACCATGTGGCCTTTTTGGTGATCTGGTATATATGGTCTACAGCCAATTATATTGACCAGGGTGCTGTGATTGGTCCAAATACCATGTGATAAGTGTGGTCCAATCCTATTAGGACATCCAAGAGTTCCTAATATCTAAATTGATATTGTAATCATGTCATTGCATCACAAATGCATGATCAACAAGATTAACAAATCATCCTCCTACCATGACTTGCTATCTGCTGTAGTGCGGTGGACAAAGTTGTGGAAAATGATGCAGTCTGCCCCAGTGGATGTACATCCAAAGTCAAAACACAACAAATTAGGGACACGAACGCAATTGTGCCTGTATGTGTGGCCTGACACCAGGAAATGGACAGTTGTCATTCAGCCCTGTGGCCTTAGCTTTGGCACACAGGTGTGTGAGAAACGACTAATCTTCTGCCATGTTTTTAGGTTAGTAATGTTCCAATTCTGTGTTATTCTTTTTGTAGAACAAGACAGTGAAGAGGAGGGCCAATGTAAGTGCCTTGAATGTGATTGGCTGTATTCTGTGTGCATTATGTAACTTTGATGTGTGCAATGTGTTTGTTGTGTTCTATCTTGTTGTTTATGTAGCACCAGCTATGTTGGAAGAGGAGGAGGAGGGCACATCCTCTCAGGCTCACTGTAAGTGCAGTGAATGTGCTTGTCTGTTCTCTGTGTTCCTTGTTGTCCTTGGCTCTCTCAAAGGGGTTGTTGTTGTTGTTGTTCTTCTTCTTCTTCTTTCTTGTTTGTGTAGTACCAGCAAGGTTTCCCACAGTGGAGGAGGAGGAGGCGGCAGTGGCACCACCACCACCACCACCACCATCACCACCACCACCACCACCACCACCATCACCACCACCACCATCACCATCACCATCACCACCACCATCACCACCACCCCTGTCTCCACGGTCGCCTGTGCTGCCGGAGACTCCCTCACCTCCAGCTCACTGTAAGTGTCTTGGATGTGCTTGCCTATTCTCTCTGTGCATCATGTAACTTTGATGTCTGCAATGTGTTCTGTTCTATCTTGTTGTTTATGTAGCACCACCAGCCATGTCACAAGAGGGAGAGGAGGAGGATCCCTCTTCTGAGGCACACTGTGAGTTCATTGAATGTGCTTGTCTGTTCTCTGTGTTCCTTGTTGTCCTTGGCTCTCTCAAAGGGGTTATTGTTGTCCTTTCTTGTTTGTGTAGTTCAAGCAAGGTTTTCTCCGGAGGAGGAGGCCCACCAGCCACATCCAGAATTTGGTCCACAGCAGGAGGCCCCCTCACCTCCAGCTCACTGTAAGTGCCTTGGATGTGCTTGCCTGTTCTCTGTGTGCATTATGTCAATTTGATGTTTGCAACGTGTTGGTTTTGTTCTTTCTTGTTGTTTGTGTAGCTCCAGCCATATTGGAAGAGGGTGAGCTGGAGGAAGAGCAGAGGGAGGAGTGGTCACCCCCTCAGGTCCACTGTAAGTACCTTCAATGTGTTTGGTGATTTACCTTCTGTACAATCATGCTGACCATAGCTGTAGGCTAATTTGACTGCTTAATATTGGCTGGACTGTAGTTTCTTATCTAAGTCTGCCTTGTTTTTGTTTCCACTACTGCAACTTACCTAGGTGGTTGAAGCATTGGTCCAATACTTCATCTGTCCCCCCTAGGTTGTAAGGGTGGTAACTCTGCTGTGATGGAGCGTAGGCAGGACCAAACACACAGAGCAGATGATAAACACACAATGCTTTCTTGAATTAGGACAGTCACTCAATTTGGGTATGAAGGTAGCGTCCAAGTTCTCGTGGCAGGGGAAGAGCAGGGATGGCTCCCCAAAATATTGTAATTTGGCCCCAAGAAGGGCAAACTTAGAGTCTCTGTTAAATTGTAATCCAGGCAGGGAAGGGAAAGGAGGGAGAGTTCACAGCCCTTCCATACAGGGGGGAAAACAGGGGCAGAAACACTCACAGTTCCGGCAGGGGTTTTCCTGGCTCACAGCGGCCTACAACAGGGGGCGACACTTATCAGCACACAGGAGAGGGTCCACTTCTACAGCACACTGCAACACGTGCAATCCTGGCCTCACAGTATTAGGCAGTATAGCAGCGGGTACTCCTCCTGAGCCCCGAGTATTAGCAGAGTGTTCAGCGGCTAATAATCCTGGTATCCCTAGAGTATTATGCAGAGTGGCTGCGGGGGTCTCGCCTCAGCGCAGACCTCCCAGCAGCTTCGCAGCAGAAAAAACACCCGGGAGAATCCTGCGTCGGCTCCCTGTTGTCCTGGCAACGTCCAGCCCAGCACTGTGTTGCCCGGGCAATGAGGCACGCCCTCTTGACACGGGCCTTGCTCTCTTTGTCTCCAGCGGGTGCAGGTGCGGGAAGCCTCGCACCCGTGCTAGAGGCGCCGGGGGGGCGCGCAGCGACAGGACGGCAGCCCTGCTCCGGAACCCCCTGGTGGGAGGCTATCCCTCTCCTGGCTGTATGGCCAGGAGAGGTGTGACTCCCACCACAGGGGGTCACCTTCCTCCCATTGGGCTTTGCAGGATGGGAGGAAGTGACAAGCAGCAGGGGGGAGAGGTGACACCTCTCATCCTGTGCAGCCCAACTTCAAAGGCTGCTACAGGATGAGAAGGGGGTGGGTGAGGGGACACAGGCACCAGGAGGGGGTGGGGGTTTCTGGGAGTTCAGGCACACTGTGACATCTGCAATCACATGTTTGCTGTCAGCTCAACCCCCCAGCACTTACTGTGCTGTGGAGGGGGAGGCACTGGCAGGCTACAACTCTTTGTTATTCGTGGCTAGGCTGATCCAGTTGCTGCTCCGGAGTCTGCAGTATATCATGACTTGAAAGTCGGGATCTTGATCCAGTCTGGCCATGCTGTGTGACTTCAGTGAATAGAATGCAGCTGTCCCCTGAAAATGTGTCGCAGGAGTGCCAGATGAACTACACTTCTGTAATCCACAGGAGAGGTACAGTCCAAAATCTTGGGCTGGACCTCCCTTTTAATCTATGTATGTCAAGCTTAGAGTGTAACTAAACCCCGAAGCCCGCATTGACTATATCCGCTCTCCCTGTACCCAGAATTCACTCTGTCTGGTCTCCCGCAATAAAACAGAACATGGCAGTGCAAGTATTTAAGGCCATAAAAAAAGCTAAATGCCTTTTATCATCAGCAGTTAGAGCAGTCTTGTGACTTCAGCAGAGCTCTGTTAAACTTTGAGTATTTGTCTGTCTGCTCTAGGATGGTGTGAATCTTCTGGCCCTCTATGTGAACAGTGCTGATTGGCCCTGAGCTGATCACATGCACCCTCCCCAAACCAACACCCAAAAAGGATAGCAATGCACAGCAAACTGAGCATGTGCATGTGATTACGGATTCAGTCTGTATCAGTTGGTCATTTCAACAAGAGGAGGGGCAGAGAAGACAGGATCAAACAGCCTTCTTACACAAGACAGAGTATTAACCCCTTAGGTTACACAGCGAGTATAACAAGGATGATTTACTGCATATTTACACTGCTTTGACTCTAGACTGGGTCTAGTAAGACTTTAAGTAATATTGCTTGCTTTCTTATCACACATGGTCAAGCAGTTTTGAGAATGCAGCTTCCAATGTGGATTCTAGTGTAGTGGCCAGGCAGTTATTAGCTCAATATGTGTAGGCCTGTACACATTCATACCTTTCGGAGACCAAGTTCTGCTCTCTAGCACAGCATGGGATGATAATTGGCAGCAGGTCAGTATTTTTAGAGCCTGAGGAGGATGCCAAGCAGTGGGGCTTTCATGCTGCGAATGCATGAAGCCAAGAAACTTTGGCCTTTTGACTAAATTTACATCCAACACAGGATATGTGCCCCCAAAATACACTAGCAGAGGGGTGGGAGAGCCTATCTCTGAGGAGCTTCTCGGCTATTAGTGTTTGGGAAGTGTTCTGAGTTGTGTGTCTTTGAATATCCAAGGGTTAAGGCCTTTCCCTTGTGTCAACCTTTGAAAAGGTTGCAGCTAAGGGCACAGTGGCTGTTAACACCACAACCCCTTACAATATCCGACATAAAGATTGGACTTTGTTCATTTTCATGAGTGCACCCTCTTCTATTTGTACGTTCATGAGCCAGAATGTCACGTTCGACTTTCTTGGACATCCATGGCTCCCTAGGGTCATACACTATCGAAACGTAGCTGGAGTTAGTCTGCACCTTGTACTTCAAGTCTGAGAGAATGTAAGACTTGGTTTTAACAGTGTGTGTGTTTGTAGTAAACTCTTAAGTTTACAAAGCCTCGAATTATACTGACATGTGGAGCTCTTTTGCTTGTGTTTTTTTCAAGTCACCTGGCACTCAGAAAGGGACTGGCTGAACTCCAGAGCCCCCAGGAGGCAATGGATGGAGGAGGAAGAGGTGGAGTCGTTGGAGGAGGGCCAACTCCCCTCCAGTTCCCCTGAGCCCCAGGACCCAGGTATGTCCCATTTGTGTAAATGTGGTCAACTGTACAATATTTGTTTTTACACAGTGTCTATGTGTGGGGGTGTCACATGAGATGTGTTGGGTAAAGGGTGGTAAGCCTGGCACCAGACTTATTTTTTTTGTGATTCCCAATCTGCTCCAAGCTACAAATGCCACCTTGCAGTGTGCATGTGTTAACACTCGAGGGGGCATTTGTGTTTTGGCATAGGGGAGGAGAATATTGTATGGACTAAGCACTTTTACAGCTAGACTGTCAAAGACCTAGACCTTGTGATGTCTTCCTGTGAAGCTTCAGGTCTGCTACCAACCTGTGACCTTTGCTTTGGGATGATGTAAGTCACTCTATTGTAGACCCCAGAAAGTAAAGTGGGAATGGCTGCAAGGGCTGACCAATGAGTGTTTCCACTATTACTGTAGTGTAAGCGTAGCTAAGCTGATGTGTGTGAGCCAATTCCTCTTGTCAAGAGCAAGCCTCTCCAACATTGGAATGCTGGCACCACACAACTGGCAAGGGAGACCTTTGGGTTACGTCCTAAGGTGATCTGAAACATCGTCAATGGACAGCCAAAGAGTATGTTAGCATTGTAGGATATGAGCAGCTTGCTGGAGTGTGGGTGCCAACAAGTGGCCAAATGACTTTGGCCTTGAGCTCTTCTGGCCATCTAGTTTAGTAACCAAAACCGAAAGAGGACTTTGCTATGTTGGGTAGGGCTAGGGCTTACTACCTGAGGCCTGTACTATGTGACTGTTTAACATCCATGTGTTTGTCAAATGTCAGGACTCGCAACTTTTTCTTGTGTCTTCTTTTTGTTACTCTTCATGTAGTTGAACTTCCCAATGCCCCACCTGCTATGGGGGAGCTACAGCCCCCACTGGATGCAGAGGCCGACATCCCAGAAGGTCAGTTTCTGAACTGTTTACACATATGCACATGTAACGTATGTAGAAGGCTTCAGCTCCCCCTTGTCTAAATTGTTTGGCCTCATCCTGTGTATAGGATGCCCCCCCACAAAGAAATAAAACATTCACACTAAGCAACACATCAGGCAGATAGGGGCTTAATATTCACACTTAGACCTGACAGCTGAGTTGTTCTACATAGGAATACATTAAAGTGTTTTTCTAATTAAGAAAGGGCAATAAACAAAGAATATGACACAATAGTCAAGCACTAACCTGACACTCCAGTGATCCAAAACCTGCTTCCCAAGTAACTAGTGTTTGTTCCACTCTGGTCTCTCCACTATCTTAAAGAATCACTACAAATAGATGCAGCTGACACATCCAGCTTCCTGGGAGATGGACTGCCTCCCTTCAAGGACACACCTGGTTAATCACACTGCCAGCTCTATAGGAATCTCTGGACCTGTGTGGAGGGAGTTGGGCCACTAGGCTCCAATAGGCTCACAGAATTTGCTCAGCTCTGTGCTCTGGCTGAGGAGCATGTGTGTAGGGCCCCACCCCTCCCCTCTCTGCAGCTAATAGAAATCTAGGATAGATGTCTTTGGGAACTCTGTGGAGGAGATAGGTGTGGCAAAGTCATCTGTTGCCCTTACTGATGAGATTGCCCTTCTTGCTGTTGGCCACAGATATATTTGTAGTCAGTGAGCAAACACTCTAATCTAGGACTAAGGATTCCAAACTCACTCCCTGGCCCATGAAATCCTCCCAGGCAAGAGATGTAAGCTCTGTGTTCCAATGATGAGTTGACAACAGCATAGAGTGCTTTCAGGATAATGGACAAAGTTAGACAAGTATTGCATGCTGTTGTTTGTGTGGAAGCAAGAGTCTCCTTTTTTAATTGCAGCAAATGCATTTTTTATGACTTTTTCTACAGTGTTCAACCACCCAGCCATAAGAAGCCTCATGGGCTGGGTGTGTGAGCGCATTGGGACGCTGGAGCAGGCATTGGAGGTGGGGCCAGCCGAGGACCAGCCAGACATTGTGGCCTATTTTCGGCGGTTTTAATGGTTTTAAATGTTTTTAGGAATAAATGTTATTTATATTTGACAGTGGACTGTGTTGTGGCCTTCTTTAGCCTTTGCAGGTAGGCAATCATTTTCATTGCAGTTGGAGCTGATCTGCATGTCCCTAAAGCATTGCAGTACACGGCTAGCTCCAGCGGCCAATCTTGCTTACCTTGAATTTTTGTTAATGTCCAAACAAAGTCTGGCAAGTCCAGCTTTAGGATTGCATGTTTCAAAGAGGTAAACCAGCTCCTTCAATCCTAAACTCGGATATATAAAGATTGCAGTTGACTGCTTGCTGTCTGCAGCTACTCCCAATCTTAGTTCGCTGCCGTTTGTGAAATGCCGCAAGAGTTTACACAGAACACTCCATGCACGTTACATTGTTTACATTTGGAGTAGCTCTTCAGTCCATTCAGGGACTTCAAGGTAGCTTGGTGGAGTGTAGTTGTGAAGACTGGCAAAAGGGGAGGTGCAACCAAGTAGATAATGTGTGGGTTGATCCTGTGGGCAACTCTGTCAAGATGTTACTCCTCACCTCATTTGTAATTGGGATTGTCATTACACAGAAGCCACATGACTTGACAGCTGCTCTGGGAAGGACTATCAGTTATGGATGAGACCACTTACATGCAATGTCCCGCAGCAAAGAAGAGGGACAAATGGACTTTCTGCTCAACACACACCACGTGGATCCAATTTGTTGCTAATTCACATATCAGTGTTTTGTCAACAGGAGGTGGGAAGGGAATGAAGTGAGGAACAAGTGTCAACTGGGCACATAAATTCCATAGGCACACACATCTAGAATCAGGCAGCGTAAGATCCTATGCTCCCAAACCAATTCCGAGGCTAGATGTAACACGGTGTGTAAAGCAAACTTAGTCTGGGTCTAGTAAGTCAAGCAGAATGATAGTCCAAAGAACAAAAGTCCTTTTTCTTATTCTCACAACTTTTAGGTGTCTCTAGCTTTCCTTGGCAGGCTTAATGTTTGTAAGTCGTGGCCTGGTTTTGCACGTGGTGGCCTGGCTATTGACACACTTCTTCTATAGTGTGTGTCAATGTAGTAGCCCAGGGAACGTATTTGGACAGCAGTGTCAGTCTCTAGGGGAGGCAAGTGTTTGATGCAGGAGTCTTCTTTAAAATCAGCATCCCATAAAGAGCAAAGCTAGACAACAATTTGCAAGCAAGCTGCAATAATTTTCTGCCCCATTTTTGTGAAAGTTAGCCTTGCCCACAGAGTCCACTGAGAATCCTTGGCTCAATTGGGTCAGCCAAATTGAGAGCAGACAATGCCCAACTGCTACATGTGGCAGAGAACTTGTTTGATGTGGAACATCTAGAACTCTGACACACCACCAGGTCAAAACAGCAGAAAGGCCAAAGAGTATAACCACCAATTCCTTGGGAAGTGTCAACTTTGAATGTTATTTAGTATGTGCTGTTTTTTTGGAGTGTTAACTGTAGCAATTGTGCCCACAGAGAGGCACGTGCTCATCCATTTTGCTCCAAACCCCTCCATATTGTCTCTCTCTCCCAAATCCGATTCCTCTGATATCCCCCCCCCCCTCTCTCTGTTGAGTGACATGTGGTCTGGATGATGACAGAGATCCCAGGCAGCAAACTCATTCCAAGGAATCGTAAAACAGACTTACATTTTCCAAATCCAGTTTTACATATAATTTTATGTCTCTAGGAAATAATTACACAAACATGGAGCACATATTGGGATGGCTCACTTTAAGACAAGTTGCCTGGTATATTACACACCCTAGCTGTCATATACAGGAGAGCAAAAAATGATATCTCCTTAAGCATCCAAGCCGGTATCTCATATGTAGACGTTTAGCAGAAGATTGTGCATATTAATCTACTCGTGGATAGAATGTTCTATGTATCCTGGCTAAGTTATGAACCAGAATATAATCAATGAGTGAATTTTGGTCATAGATTGGGTCTCCACCTGACACCCACACAAATGAGGCAATTGGCTCTCTGCTTCAGGGAGACACCCTGCTGAGTTCCTAGATAAAGGCTGTGATGCTTGACATTAAGCCAAGCTGACTTGAGAAAAAATGGTAGAATCTCGCTTTTAACATAGGAACGAACTTTGGGAAATAAGCCCCTTTTGGCAGTGAAACATGATCTGCTTAACCCAAAGGCAAGTACTTTATCCCTGTAAACTTCTGTTCTCTTTGTTCTATCCATTCATCTGCTACATCATTTTCTGAAAATATTTCTTACACCCTCCTGACCTTTTAGTTATAAAGCTTACTATCTGGAAGTGTTGAACTGTTTTTTAAAGCTCTTTAATGCAAAATAAGCACCCCTGTCTCTGAAGAGCGCTATTGTGTGTTTTAAATTTCAGTATAATCGCTGCCTGTGTTGACAGTGGTATACCAATGCTTATGCAACCATCATAGTGGTATTGCTGATATTGCCAAGTTGCCTCTTTCTCTGTGCAAAAAGGAGGTGTTGGCAGTGTGAAGGGTTAATTGCGTCATTAACCTGACCCAGTAACAATTGCTCCCAGGCTGGCGGAACATAGAGTGTGGTCCATTAGCTGGGAAAGGTTTGTGCAGGGTGCAGCATTGTTACGCACTTGACAGCGCTGTTTTAGATTGGCTAGTCCTTTGGTCACCAGTTTGTTGAGAAGGGCTGGGGTCTGATGATGCAATCAACATTAACTATTTTGAATTACTGGCCGCAACACTAAACCTAAAACACCTGTGTTGGATTTCCTACATGACCAACTCAACATTAGCCCAAACACATTTGACAATATGCAAGACACGTTCAGCCACTTTGAAGAAAAGAACATTTATTTGAATATAGGCAGGGGGGAGGGAAGGTCATGGTCGGGCGCCTCGGCCTCCTCGGCCTCCTCGGCCTCCTCGGGCGCCTCGGCCTCCTCGGCCTCCTCGGGCGCCTCGGCCTCCTCGGATGGTTCCTGCTGCTGCTGCGGGGGGAGGGGTATGAGGGGGGGGAGGGGTATGAGGGTGGGAGGGGGGGGTAGGAGGGCGGGAGGGGGTATGAGGGCGGGGGGGTGACTCCTGAACAGGCACCTCAATATGTAGTTCCCCTGCTGCTTCCCCACCACTTCCAGCAGGGGAACTGTGTAGCACCATTGGCATTGACTCCAAACGACTACACAAGGGTTGTGAGCCGCTGGTTGATGGTGCATTTTGATCAGGCCCTGCTTGACAGAAGGCTCGGATGTCATGCAGCAGGCGATTGTTTTGCTGCATGATTGCAGTCTGAGCCTCAACTGCAGTGGCAATTCGAAGCAGGGTTGAGTGTTGGAGCTGCAGTATATGTTCAAAATCAGGAGGGGGACTGTAATTCCTCCTTTGCTCCAATAATCTCTCCAGATTGGACACCAGCCTTTCACCAAGCACAAGAAGGGGGCTGTGTTCAGGTGGATGAGGTGCCAATCCAGCTGAATCCAATGTTGGCTGCAAGAAGAAACAAACAACAAAAGTATTCAAAGAGTGTTTTAACACACAGCACAAGCATACAGTAGGACAGGGGGCTTATCCGACAACAAACACTAGCTCATGTTCTTGTCCCACCCCTAGGACCAGGTATTGGTAAATGCCTTTCCCTGACATATTACACTGGATGAACATCTGGCCAAAATAAATGATTTGGCTGCTTTACCCAGACTGATACCTTCTAGGTCTGTAATGTGATTGGATTGGGATGTAGACAAGGTGCACAGCTAAAATTCCAAATTGTCACATGCATATCACTCTCTCCAGCTCATGACTAAGCAATGATCCCAAAAAAGTAAGTTACACATCACGTTGCCAAATCCTGCCCAGCCAGGAACAGTTATGCTCTGAATGGGTAACTCATTATGGATAACATCTTTAGCATCTCTCACCTGACGTTGAGGCAGCTCAGATGTCGGTGACGGACTTTGCTGAACTATTGGAGTGCCTGAACGTCCCTGCACCACAAAAACAAAAAAAGGGCATGAGATTCCACAAATACACATGCAACATGCATTTGAATTTCCCCACCCAATTACAGCAGTTCCCATACCCCAACATCGGATGCAGATTGTTCACCCACTCTGTCAGCTGGGGCATGAAGAGCTGAAAATAGATTTCAAGATGATTAGCAACAGACAGAAGTTTGACTGTATGTATGATCTGACATTTTTGTTCAAGGTTTGAGGGTTTGCTCATTATGTTTTTCACAACAGTTTATCCAGAGAGATAAGACACTGGCAGCTACAAGCCACGAGACTGTTTGGGAGTAGAAAGAGGCATGGTAAGGCTCAGGAGCAGGGGCCACGAGAATTAATGGGCACCTTTCCTGCCAAACAAGGAGGCAGATGTGGTAGGATGGCTACAATATGCCGATAAGTTACTGCAGGCTTTTAGACCTTGGCCTTCAAACATTTAATCCAAAGATATAACATTTCTTAAGGCAACATTCCAAAAAGGCTTAAATACCAACCCAAAATGCTCCAATCAAATATAAAAGGTGCCACAAAATATTTACAAAGCACAAACGCATGTAAATGCATCCCAAAGAATTGTTGATATAACCGTAGATCTGAAGAGATCAAGACCAATGCATACAAAAATCCTTGAATCACTTTTAAAACATAGGTCTCATGACAACTCCATGTGAAAAAGAAAATTATTATCTCATGTGCCAGTCTAAAAATATCCAATAAGATTAAACAGCCTTTCAAGACAATTTGAAGCTCTTTGAGCTACAAATGGCGGGACTACTCAGTATTAAACCATACGGACTAAGATTGAAATGCCATTCAAGTCCATGTGTGCAGAAAGGAAGGCATCCCAGCAGTGTTGCCAATATAGTCTATTTGTCAATGAACAATAGATTAGTCTTTATGATGCCTTTTGGGTTTAAGGTGACTTAAAAGCAGAGGATCTGGGTGGATAGGTCTGGCAAAGGAATAGATCTTCCTGCTAGTAATCTGATGTGCCAAGCTCAAGCAGTCTAATTATTGGCCTCATGTTTACATGAGAGGCCAAAAACATTATTTCATTTACTTTGTTTTGGGGGGGGGGTAAGACAGTAAACATATTTGCCCCTGGAGATTCCTTATTCGTGACTTGGAAAATGAGCAATTGTGTGTGCTTTTAATTGTGATCTGGCTGTGTTTTTTGGCTTGGGGAAGATGGCTCCAAAAATACTCAGTATTGGTATGTCTTTGATTTTGCCTCTGCATTTTGAGCTATGGTAAAATGGACGCCATCACTTTAAGCTTTACAATTGGGTGAGTAGCTACATTTCTAGATGTTGACCTCTAAAGTTTTACTGGGCTTATGTCCCAGATGACATGATGAAACAAGTCAGGAGAGGGGCCCACTAGATATTACTGGCAGACGTGTCAGCACAGATATTTTTAAACCACTTGCCTACTGGCCAGTTAAAATTCCTTCCTGGGCTGGACAACCTTCACCTTTCAATGCTGTTACACTTTGAATGACAATTGTGGTCAGGCAACACTGTACTCATCTGACATTGTTTTCAGACAAATAGTGGTTGTTTTGGGGGATATTTAATGGCTACTGTGTGTTTGTTTGGTTTTCGTAAAAATACATAACCACCTAAGAATGTGGAAAACTATGTTTCTCTTGTTTTCTCTTATCAAATTCTTCAAACAGGTAAGTTTTCTACTTCACTGAGCTGTTGATGAGACTAAATGGTGAGGTGGCACTGATCTGCACCAATGATGGCCACTGATAGGCGGCACTGACTGGTGGTAAGGCTGTGCATGGATCATCATGGCAATGTAAATCAGTGCCCTGATGATCATTGGTGAGAAATCCACTACAAATTGTCAGTTGTTTGCAGTACATTCTTCACATTGACAGCGTGAGGAAGGTGCAGGCAATAACTGGCAATTGCATTGAGCATTGATCTGCCATGATCAAATGGTAAAGGCCACAGAAGTTGGCAGGTGTGAGCCCCCAGGGGCATGCAGGTGGGCGTCATTTGATTACCTCCCTGGACTGTAGGCCAATGACAACTACAGTGCAGGTGACAGGTGTTTAAACACTACTCTGGAAATCAGCATCCTTAAGGTGCCCAATAAACTCATTGAATGGAAATGTATAAAAGCATGAGCTCTTTTGGTCTTTACTTTGTCCATGTATTTGCCTGGAGACCTGCAGCTTTAAAATGCTACTTACTGATTACAATGGAATTTGAGAGATGTTGCCAGTTCTGCCAACCATAGTGTTGGCCAAAGTGTGTTTTACCTTCCCTTTGTGTGGGCAAAAACCTGAAGTTGAGTGGCACAATTGGGAAGTGATGGGTCCCTGTAGTGGAGCACATCATTTCCTGTATATTGAGCAGGCATGATATATGCACACCAAACACATTGGATATTCTGGGACTGTCAGAGTTGAGCATTTTGACATTGGTCAGATTACGTGTATGTGTTTACATGTGTGGAATGTGTTTGTGCCTGGGCGAATTTCTGAAGTTATGAGGGCGAGTCTGATTTGGAACGCTCAGGAGATGTCAGCTAATTAGTGATGTTTGGAACTTTAGTACTCTGTTTGTTCCCACATTTGGTTTTGTGGCGTTACCTGCTTGTATTGGTCTGGGGAAACTGGGCCCACAACATGTGGCAGGGATGAGACACATTTCTGTGTGGCAACATTTTTTCACATTGATTTTTCTACGGTTTTGAGTGCAGTACAGTGAGGAGGCCCAAAGACATACAGTGTGTTGTGGAGATATATTTGTGTTCACACAGAGTTTAGCATTGGTTTGTTCTGCATTCCTAAGAGGATGCTCATTGGCTCATCCTGAGTGATTATGATTGTTCTAGGCAAGCACATTAATACATACCCAGACCTTCCTCCTGGTCTGACTGCAGTGGGTGGAGCCTCTCCTCCTCCTCCTGCTGATGTTGTGCTGTGAATAGGACATTGACATGTAAGATGTTTGATGTTTTAGCAGCTTGTTCAACATTACGGGGTGCATTCCCAATGAGTACTTACCAGGAGTGAACACCTCTGGATCAGCGTATGCGTGATCCGAGTCGTCTGAGGGGCTAGCAGGGGCAGCACCTGGCTCGGGACGGGCTACAACACAAGACAAAATGAACAACAAATGTAAAGCTACACTATTTCACACACTTTGCTTTTCAATAAGATAACACAACTTTATAGACAATATGGACATGTGTAGTGTACTTACCACTCTGCAAGTCATCAGTGTCTACACGAGCCGTCACCCCAAAAATCGTGGACATGCTGATGACTGGGAGAAGTCGTTGTTCGTCCCGAGACAGGCGCTCATAATACGCGGGATCCACACCTTCGTGGGTGACATGCCCCTGCTTAGCCCACTCAGCCAACTTTGACTTCAAACGACGTCTCAGATCACGCATACGCTTCTTGATGTTCGGGAGGGTCCGGCGTACCGTCCCCACTGCATTCACAACCACCGCAATCTCCTCCCACAGATGGTCCTTGGCCGCCTGACCACTGCGGGAGGAGCTGGACCCCAGAATACCTTCTTGCCTATCCATAAAGGCATTTACCAGGGCCCAGTTCTCTCTGCAGGAGAAGGGTGGAAACCTGGCATCAGTAGGGGCCTGAGGCCGGGCCTGGCCCCAGCCCCATCTGCCTCCCCTTGATGTCCCTTCACCAGGACTAGAAGGGGAGGCAGCAGCCGCAGCTTCCACCTCTTCTCGGAGGGAAGCCTGGCTCCTTCTGCCACCAGCTTGGCGCCCCCTCACACCAGAGCCAGACCCCCGGCCCTCCATGCCCCCCCTGCCAAATGGCCCAGGGGAAGGCTCAGTGCCCTGATGGACACCACGGCCCCCCCTGGGTCCACGGCCTCTTCCTCCCACCATGGGAGGACAGGTGGGCAGGGGGTCTGGCTGGGTGCTGTTTGCAGCAGCAGCAGGAATTTATCCAACCAGAAGATATCTGAAACACAAAAAGTGACATAAGGGCAAGGGTTAGGTGTCTGGCCTCCAAAGACAGCACATGCCCTGGGGGAAGGACCACACTTACCAATATAAAAGGCCGACTGCCTGGGGGTGGGGGTGGGGGTGATGCGTCAGCAAACTGCAAAGGGAGAAAAAAGACAGGAGGGCCAAAATCACGCTTCCGCTCTACAAACACAGCACATGCCCTAGTGGGGACCACACTTACCAGAATAACTTTGCCCCTGCCTGGGGGTGGGGGATACGTCAGCAAACTGCAAAGGGAGAAAAAAGACAGGAGGGCCAAAGTCACGCTTCCGCTCTACAAACACAGCACATGCCCTAGTGGGGACCACACTTACCAGAATAACTTTGCCCCTGCCTGGGGGTGGGGGATACGTCAGCAAACTGCAAAGGGAGAAAAAAGACAGGAGGGCCAAAGTCACGCTTCCGCTCTACAAACACAGCACATGCCCTAGTGGGGACCACACTTACCAGAATAACTTTGCCCCTGCCTGGGGGTGGGGGATACGTCAGCAAACTGCAAAGGGAGAAAAAAGACAGGAGGGCCAAAGTCACGCTTCCGCTCTCCAAACAAACACAGCACATGCCCTAGTGGGGACCACACTTACCAGAATAACTTTGCCCCTGCCTGGGGGTGGGGGATACGTCAGCAAACTGCAAAGGGAGAAAAAAGACAGGAGGGCCAAAGTCACGCTTCCGCTCTCCAAACACAGCACATGCCCTAGTGGGGACCACACTTACCAGAATAAACTTTGCCCCTGCCTGGGGGTGGGGGATACGTCAGCAAACTGCAAAGGGTGAAAAAAGACAGGAGGGCCAAAGTCACGCTTCCGCTCTACAAACACAGCACATGCCCTAGTGGGGACCACACTTACCAGAATAACTTTGCCCCTGCCTGGGGGTGGGGGATACGTCAGCAAACTGCAAAGGGAGAAAAAAGACAGGAGGGCCAAAGTCACGCTTCCGCTCTCCAAACACAGCACATGCCCTAGTGGGGACCACACTTACCAGAATAAACTTTGCCCCTGCCTGGGGGTGGGGGATACGTCAGCAAACTGCAAAGGGAGAAAAAAGACAGGAGGGCCAAAGTCACGCTTCCGCTCTACAAACACAGCACATGCCCTAGTGGGGACCACACTTACCAGAATAACTTTGCCCCTGCCTGGGGGTGGGGGATACGTCAGCAAACTGCAAAGGGAGAAAAAAGACAGGAGGGCCAAAGTCACGCTTCCGCTCTCCAAACACAGCACATGCCCTAGTGGGGACCACACTTACCAGAATAACTTTGCCCCTGCCTGGGGGTGGGGGATACGTCAGCAAACTGCAAAGGGAGAAAAAAGACAGGAGGGCCAAAGTCACGCTTCCGCTCTCCAAACAAACACAGCACATGCCCTAGTGGGGACCACACTTACCAGAATAACTTTGCCCCTGCCTGGGGGTGGGGGATACGTCAGCAAACTGCAAAGGGAGAAAAAAGACAGGAGGGCCAAAGTCACGCTTCCGCTCTCCAAACAAACACAGCACATGCCCTAGTGGGGACCACACTTACCAGAATAACTTTGCCCCTGCCTGGGGGTGGGGGATACTTCAGCAAACTGCAAAGGGAGAAAAAAGACAGGAGGGCCAAAGTCACGCTTCCGCTCTCCAAACACAGCACATGCCCTAGTGGGGACCACACTTACCAGAATAACTTTGCCCCTGCCTGGGGGTGGGGGATACGTCAGCAAACTGCAAAGGGAGAAAAAAGACAGGAGGGCCAAAGTCACGCTTCCGCTCTACAAACACAGCACATGCCCTAGTGGGGACCACACTTACCAGAATAACTTTGCCCCTGCCTGGGGGTGGGGGATACGTCAGCAAACTGCAAAGGGAGAAAAAAGACAGGAGGGCCAAAGTCACGCTTCCGCTCTACAAACACAGCACATGCCCTAGTGGGGACCACACTTACCAGAATAACTTTGCCCCTGCCTGGGGGTGGGGGATACGTCAGCAAACTGCAAAGGGAGAAAAAAGACAGGAGGGCCAAAGTCACGCTTCCGCTCTCCAAACACAGCACATGCCCTAGTGGGGACCACACTTACCAGAATAAACTTTGCCCCTGCCTGGGGGTGGGGGATACTTCAGCAAACTGCAAAGGGAGAAAAAAGACAGGAGGGCCAAAGTCACGCTTCCGCTCTACAAACACAGCACATGCCCTAGTGGGGACCACACTTACCAGAATAACTTTGCCCCTGCCTGGGGGTGGGGGATACGTCAGCAAACTGCAAAGGGAGAAAAAAGACAGGAGGGCCAAAGTCACGCTTCCGCTCTACAAACACAGCACATGCCCTAGTGGGGACCACACTTACCAGAATAACTTTGCCCCTGCCTGGGGGTGGGGGATACGTCAGCAAACTGCAAAGGGAGAAAAAAGACAGGAGGGCCAAAGTCACGCTTCCGCTCTCCAAACACAGCACATGCCCTAGTGGGGACCACACTTACCAGAATAAACTTTGCCCCTGCCTGGGGGTGGGGGATACGTCAGCAAACTGCAAAGGGAGAAAAAAGACAGGAGGGCCAAAGTCACGCTTCCGCTCTACAAACACAGCACATGCCCTAGTGGGGACCACACTTACCAGAATAAACTTTGCCCCTGCCTGGGGGTGGGGGATACGTCAGCAAACTGCAAAGGGAGAAAAAAGACAGGAGGGCCAAAGTCACGCTTCCGCTCTACAAACACAGCACATGCCCTAGTGGGGACCACACTTACCAGAATAACTTTGCCCCTGCCTGGGGGTGGGGGATACTTCAGCAAACTGCAAAGGGAGAAAAAAGACAGGAGGGCCAAAGTCACGCTTCCGCTCTACAAACACAGCACATGCCCTAGTGGGGACCACACTTACCAGAATAACTTTGCCCCTGCCTGGGGGTGGGGGATACGTCAGCAAACTGCAAAGGGAGAAAAAAGACAGGAGGGCCAAAGTCACGCTTCCGCTCTCCAAACACAGCACATGCCCTAGTGGGGACCACACTTACCAGAATAACTTTGCCCCTGCCTGGGGGTGGGGGATACTTCAGCAAACTGCAAAGGGAGAAAAAAGACAGGAGGGCCAAAGTCACGCTTCCGCTCTACAAACACAGCACATGCCCTAGTGGGGACCACACTTACCAGAATAACTTTGCCCCTGCCTGGGGGTGGGGGATACGTCAGCAAACTGCAAAGGGAGAAAAAAGACAGGAGGGCCAAAGTCACGCTTCCGCTCTCCAAACACAGCACATGCCCTAGTGGGGACCACACTTACCAGAATAACTTTGCCCCTGCCTGGGGGTGGGGGATACGTCAGCAAACTGCAAAGGGAGAAAAAAGACAGGAGGGCCAAAGTCACGCTTCCGCTCTACAAACACAGCACATGCCCTAGTGGGGACCACACTTACCAGAATAAACTTTGCCCCTGCCTGGGGGTGGGGGATACGTCAGCAAACTGCAAAGGGAGAAAAAAGACAGGAGGGCCAAAGTCACGCTTCCGCTCTACAAACACAGCACATGCCCTAGTGGGGACCACACTTACCAGAATAACTTTGCCCCTGCCTGGGGGTGGGGGATACGTCAGCAAACTGCAAAGGGAGAAAAAAGACAGGAGGGCCAAAGTCACGCTTCCGCTCTACAAACACAGCACATGCCCTAGTGGGGACCACACTTACCAGAATAACTTTGCCCCTGCCTGGGGGTGGGGGATACGTCAGCAAACTGCAAAGGGAGAAAAAAAGACAGGAGGGCCAAAGTCACGCTTCCGCTCTCCAAACAAACACAGCACATGCCCTAGTGGGGACCACACTTACCAACTCACGATTTTTTTGGGAAGTGTCCAGTATCTTGAGAGAAAGGTCATACATTAAGAGCAAAAGTCTTTCCAAAAATGAAATTTTTGGCCAGGCAAACAACACATTATAAGATGAGTAAATGCTTTGGGCACTGGCACATTAAAGGTGCTACAAACAGCTGAAAATGAGCTAAAGTGCATATACTTTTCCAAAAATGTGTAAATTAAGTAGAGAAGGATACATTTGCTTTCACATAATAATTGTCTAGCATATTTGTAGCTGTTTCTATTGAGAAATATCAGTAACATCATACTTTTAAATAACATTGTAAGCTTACCTTATGAAAGCTTGTATAGCACATCTGCTGCATGAGAAACCTGACTTTCCACAAGCTCTCATTTATAGTCGTGTGTCGGTGACGCATATTCGTGCGTCGGTGACGCACATGCGTGCGCGCCATTTCCACGTGCGCATAAATAGGCGCTAAATCTGCCGTCTGTGGGTTAGAGATGGCGGGTATCAGTTGGCAGGAGAGGCTTAATGAGTTGGATGAGGCGTGTGATGAGTGTATCAATGTGGCAGTAGAGGTTTTCAACCAACTTTTTTCTGCTGCTGCTGCTGCTGCTGCTGCACAGCAGGAAACTATGCCACAGGCTTTGGTGCCCTTGCACCAACCAAGGCTTTTTTTTCAAAGAGCAAATTTTGAGAATATGCGAGACTCTGATATCCGGTGTTTGTTCCGTTTAGGACGAGAATCAATTCTGCACCTCTATGACCTCATAGAGGAAAAGATTGTGCCGACCACAAGGCGCAGTCATGCTGTACCTGGGATGGTCAAATTGCTGGCGACCCTCTACATTTTGGGTCGGGGCAGCTTCCAAACCACCTCTGGACTTGTGGTTGGATTGAGTCAGCCAACCGTGTCCAGGGTTTTTATGCAGGTCATAAATGCCATTCTTGACCTGGCGCCACAATTTATTCACTGGCCACGAAATGAAGAAGAGTGGAATGGCGTGAAGGTGGATTTCTACTGTCGGGCACAAATGCCACGAGTCCTGGGTGCGATAGATTGTACCCATGTTGCAATACGAGCACCCAAGACAGAAGAAAGAGATTATCGCAACCGCAAGCAGTACCATTCCCTCAACGTACAACTGGTTTGTGACTCCAGACAGCGGATTATGAGTGTGAACTCAGGTTTTCCAGGGTCGTGCCATGATGCTTTCATCCTCCAGCGATCGGGTGTATTCCGAAAATTCGAAAGTGGCCAAATGCCAGATGGCTGGCTTCTTGGCAAGTTATTGTGTGTGTTTGTGGCTACACGTGAACTATAATATTGCATGCATGTTACCATAGCTGATATAGGCCCAGACCCTGCAGTTTGGAGGCCACTATGCTTGCCAATCATAGCAATAACATGATCGTAAAGCTAACCTTTGCACACATACATATAGCTCTTTCTTTAGCCCCACTGAGAACTGTGCTGGGAACACCCTCTCAGCCCATCCAAAGATTCAACTTGCGCCATATAGATGTGGACTCTAGGCCCTGAACCAAAAACAAGGGCATACATATATGCACCAATCAGCAGATAATGTGAGAAAGACATAAGTAAGGTCCATGTATTCCAACACTGACTTCATGCTCTAAAGTACTTTGACATTCACATTGTACAAAATGTGGTCACTGTACAATGTAGACAGGCTATCAATTGTGTCTAGGTAGGAACCAACCTTAGAAATGATGTACGGTTTGAACGTCTATATAATGTATTACCATACTAATGCAATGACTTGACCACATTTGTTCTTTTTTTTGCAGGGGATGCCGGCTATCCGCAGCTGACGTGGCTGATGGCTCCAGTCAGGTACCCCCAGAGCCTGGCCCAGAAACACTACAACAAGGCTCAGGCCAAAACCAGAGCCATCATCGAGCAGACCATAGGTCTGCTCAAATCACGTTTCTTGTGTTTGGCCAGGCCTGGGGGGGAGTTATTATACACTCCTCAAAAGTCTGCCAGGATCATCCTCGCCTGTTGCCTCCTACACAACATCTGCCAGGCGAGGAATGATTCCTGGGAGACTTCTGAGGAGAGGGAGCCGGAAGTCCGTCAGTTGCGCGTGTCCAGAAGCTCCAATACAGCTGATGGGATGGCCACGCGAGCTGATCTGATCACCCACTACTTCACATGTACGTATTCTACCATAGGTAGATTAAATTTGTTGCAGTTGCAGTCAATTGGGTCCTTGTTTTGGTCTTGTATAATCGTTATCTTAAATTAAGTTATATCTTTTCAATCCATTGAATTGGCTAGTATATCTGAGGTGGGAAAATATTAGTCTTAGTAACAGACTACAATATTACCAAGAATGATCCACACAAGGATGGCCAAGTACAGGTCTTATTTATTGAACAAGAAAGTAAAAGTTTGACAGAGCATATGGAAATTGGAGAGCAAAGATTAGACCTAATGTAAGTTCGTCCTCCAAGTTAAAGGTTTTCCATTTGATTTGTTCAACAAAGCAGATATCAATAAGGTAGCTGCTGACTTGTCATATACAGACACTCAACGCTCCCTCCATCCAGCAGGGTACTCACCATGACTGTTTTTATCAGCCATCGTCTCGCCCTGGCACCACCATCTTCAATGTGTGCCCTTGTCTGTGACAGCTTTTGGCTTCCTAAGCAGGTGCCCACTACACATGCTTGAGTAGCGCTGCACTTTGGGAATGGTCCCGTAGTCTTCAGGGACCAGACACCTCCAAGAAAACAATGGAGGGGGTAGTAGGGCAATTTACAATTGCAGCGCAAGCAGGAGCAGGTACCTGTCCCATTCAAAGACTCTATACACAAACATGACAATCCTTAACCAGGAGCGGGAGACATGCATTAAAGTTGACATTCCCCTTTTGGGTGGAGCTCAGCTTGAAGTGTCTTTTCTATCACTGGCTCAAAAATGGTATGAGGGGACAAATCTGCCAATGAGATTTATACTACTCGAAAGCCAACACCCATTCAATGCTTGTGAACTGTTGTTCTCTGGCCATGAATTTTAAATTTTGTAAATTAGAAGGGGGCATTACTTTCAAACCCCAGGACGTCCTTTGCTACCGTGAACCCTACAAGAAGTAAGTGATTTGCTCCACCAGGGGGGCCCACTCTATTGGCAGGAATATTCATGTCCCAGGGCAGCATCACAGGCCACATGGGTCACACTTTTGGGTGCAGCAAATCAGCCATTTTGCACAGTCACACCACTCGTGTCTGTGCTCCGGCTTTGTGCCCTCCCTAAATCACAGGGGTGACCTATGCAAGAACATCCTTTGTGAGATGACTTACCATTAGTGACCTCTTGTAGCAAACACCCTGCTGTATCAACTGATTTGCTTGTTGCCTTGCAACAGCCGTAAATGGCAAATTTGCAGACTCTCCCTCCCACGGACACAGATGTTACCCACATGCCCTCCTGAGGATTTCACCCCTTCCTGACCAGGCCATTTAAAGCATTAAAGCAATGCGTTACTTGAACTGACAATTGTGTGGTCATGCAACGCTGGCCCGAAATGAAATGTAAAGCCTTTGTATCCCAGAATTTGAGCTTTCATTTGTAGAAATTTTGTGACCTGTGTGTTTTGTAATTACTTGCGCTAGATCACCCAAGCCATTCACTTTTGTGACTCAAGCAATCTCTCTCCCTTTTTGAGATTAAACATGTCCATTTCTGTAGTGCCAAATGTATTCTGCTCCATGTCTTTGCTGCCTAAAATCACAATACATGTACCTTTTTTTGCTGCTGTGAATGTTCGAGTGTCTACAAATGGCAGACTATATCCTGTTTTAATGGGGTTATTTGTATTAGTAATGGTGGGGAGCAGTAATTTATAGCGGGACTGTGGCAGACATTCTTGCCACTGGGGGGAATTAACTTGCTGTCCCTGACATCCCCAGTGACACTAAAACAGTGATCACTGCTGACCAAAAAGCACTGGCACTGTACTAATGGCACTGGACAGGAAGGGGTTAACATGTGGGGTGAGATAAGGGTTACCTGTGTGCTGTTTCTGTGTGCTTCACTGTAAGGACACTGATCAGGATGGCTGTGCTGGGCATATCCATCCAAAGCAGTGTGCACAAGCTGACAGGGAGGAGAATTGTCTTGTTTACATGCAGTTATCCTCCCCATCAGAGATGCTCGGGAATCAGTGGGCACAGCCGAGTCATCAGTAGCAAGGACCCAGGGATTGACGGCCAAGGAAAAATGGCAACACGGCCAAGGTACGAGCACCCATGATGCCCTGTAGCAGGATATTGGGTAGAGGGTGGGTGCCAAGCATTGGTTGCCATTTTAGCCAGTGTGTAGTCAACATGACAAGTTGTCCGGGCCAATCAAACATTACATGAAGAAATGCTGTGACTTTGGGCAAGAGAGTGAAGAGGAAGTAGAACAGCTGGCCAGTTGGGCCTATTGTCTGTGCCACCTGTAGATTTCTGAAGGAATAAATCTCTGCTATGTATCTAAATGTGTTTATTTTTCTTTCAGCTGATTAACTGCTGGAGGGGAAGGCAGATGGCGACCCTGGGAAGCCTGTTGCAATTCACTGTCTGACGTCACAGGTGGGTTTGGAAAAGTGATCTTAACAATTGTTCCAAACTACAATAATAAACATGTAAGACTAATGCCGGCCATAGACGGGTTGACAATCAGAAAATGTTTAGAACGTTGGTGGTAACTTCGGCCCATCGAACAACCGATTTTTCTTTTTGTTTTTTTTATTTTGAAGATCAGCCAATTTTCAACCTGTCTAAGGACTGCTTTACCTGCTCTGAACAGCCGCTTGCCACATAGCAGCCAAGATCATTCATTTAGCTGCTCCCATGCCAGCATTCCTTGGCCCCTCTCTCCTGTCCATTGCTCCCCGAACAAGCACCTTGTTTTGGTGTGATCCCAAGAACACTCCTTCATGAGCCACGTAGATCAGAGAGGCAAGCTTTTCAAGCACATCATGAAATCAGGATGGGGCTCCACTTCAAGTAAGCATTAGTGTGCCTGGGGGAGGGGGGGACCTTGGGCCTTTCCAAACACAGTAGATGCTCCAAGAATGTTTCCTTGAACTCTTGAAAATGGTTAAAAAGGAAAGACACTCTAGATAGCCTGCACTGAGAATTGACTGTCATGATGACGTGTCAATGATTATTTGCTCTCATTTTTCAGGAGTGGTACTGCTTGCGGTTGAAGCTGGTAGAAATCCACCTTCACGTCCTCCACTCACCTTCACTTGTGGCCAGTGGATATTTTGTGGCCCCAGGCAAGAATTGGCATCGAGGACCTGCATGAAGACCCTGGCATGCCAGAGGTGGTTTGGAAGCAGCACAGCAATTTGACCATCCCTTTCCTCTATGTTGGTTTTAGGGTGCAGAATTGCTTCTCGTTCGTGAACGGACTGTCGCCGGATATCAGAGTCCCCATATTTTCAAGATATGTTTTAGCCATGTTGGCTTATTTCTATGTTGAGTCAATTAAAGACTATTTTTTGTTACCTTAAAGTGTCAGATCCTCTTGATTGTATTCCCGAGACATCAGATGGCCAGATAATATGCAATCTGAGGAAAAGTCAGTGCAATGTCCTCCACAAGTAGCTAAAGTCTGTCATAGGAGGACCTACCAGAACAATGCATTCATTTGGAGTGGGCCAGGCCCATACAGTACATCATGGAGGCTTGCTATGAAGGAACATTCACGTTTGGATACTTGAGCTCATGTGGTTTGTTTCCAAATATTTCTGCCCATTGCAGCGTATTGACTATTGCAGCTCAATAAAGATCAGGCATACAGAAAAGTGTACCTTGTCCATAGAATAGCCACTAGGAGGTCCTATCTGGGCACACAGATCTGGCCTATGCATAATTGTGGGAAATGCCAATTCGGTCTGCTTTATAATATGAAGTGGTTAGTTCACGCTTGCTTCAGGGGAAACTTTACCAAGAATTTTGTTAATTTTCATAGGAAAACGTGGCCGATCCCTAGATGCATTGAGGTACATAGCAGAGGTTCAAGATACTCCATAGAAGAACTTATTGTTCTTCCTAACTATACAGGTGGCACAGACACAAGCATACACCCAGGGCCACTGTTAGATATCACGGGGCCCCATACAGCATACCTGACAGGCCCCCACCACCAGAGAAAATATCCAAATTATATATATGGTAAAAATACACAACATTTTCTTCATGGACACAATCACAAACAAATTCCTGTTCAATCCAAATGATAAAACTGTACTGAGTTAATGAATCTAACGTTGTGTAATTGAGGGCTCATTCACATGGGTGCTGTGGCCTGTAGAGTGTGAATCAGTGTTTGGTTTTTGTGGCTGTCGCCATTAGCATGCAACCTATGTTACACTATGTGAATACTGCAGATCCTAATTTGACAAGCATATGGTTGCAATTGTACAGCCCTGAACAGACAGTGAGCATTCAGGGCCACTTCCCCACGCCTTCACACTTGTCAGATTAAAACCTGTGTTGATACAGCTGCTGTGTCCCCATAGTGTAACAGGTGGCTCTAGCCACAAACAACCCACTCATTCATGCTGTACAGGCCAGGGGACCTGTGTGAATGTGGCATTTTGTGTTTGTTATATTTATTTTTTCCCAAAGCCCATTGAATTCAATGGGCTGCTTAACATGTGGAAACATGCCACAATACTGCAGGCATGTTATTTTCCAAGTGTGTTGCACGTAGCCGCACAGTAGTGTGGTGCCATGCGTTTTTGTGGCTGTGAATGGGGCTGTTTTTAATAGACGTGTGTAGGTGCAATAACGTTTGATCATGGTACCTGCACACATCTACAGAGGGCATTGCATTTCTTTGCTGTGCTGGAAAATGTGTGTTCTTGCATGCGTTTCTGCACCACCAATGGTGTGAACAAGTCCTAAGGGCCGGTTCACACTATAGAAACAGTCTAGATGTGTTCCTGATGGGTTTTTTCATGCCCTTTTGGCATGCATGTTTAGTGTGTTCCAGTACATTTTGGATGCGTTTTGGACACGTTGACATTGCATTTTTGTATCCCTTCCACTTATTTTTTTCTATTTTCTTTGTATTCAATGTAGTTAGGGACATGTGCGCTTTAGTACATTCAAGGATGTTTCAATGTGTTCCAGTACAGTTCTGTGCAGAAACAATGCAGCGTGGTCAACTTTGTTTACAGCACCTGCAATGCATTGAAAATGCAAGCGCTGATGTGAACTATGACATTAACAACCATATAACCTTCTTTCTGTGCGTTTGTGATGCCGATAAAGCAACTGAAACACATGTAGTGTGAACTGGCCCTAACGGTTATTAGAGGTAAGGGAACGGGACTGACCAGGAATTGTGAATTCAATCTGACTAGTGGTGAGATACAATCAGCAATTGTATAATAATGTGAGATCTGAGCTGTAGCTGATAGAAAATGAGACACATTCACTTGATCAGTAAATAGATAGTTAAAGAGTGGGGCGGTGATCCATAGATTTGCATATGGGACAGGTGATGATGGGGTGGGGGAGGGGGTCAAGTTGTATAAGGAGACAGATTTAAAAGAGGAAAAAGTTACAATGAAATATACACGGCATGAAACTTGCACATTTCCTAATTGGCAGAAGAACAGTACGCAAGTAACATTTATCCACTTTCTAGTCATTAGGCAAAATCATAATTGATTGATCAATATTCCTGCCACAACCCAGAAGATTGAGCTCCATTTTTTTGGGATGTTGCCAAGACTGGGATTAGAACCCATGACCCAAGTGCTGTAAGTTCTGAGCTCTAACCACTAAACCACTGTGGGAGACACAGTTTGAGCTTTAATGTAGAATAGTTACATTGTTTAAAAATGATAAAGCGAGCGCTGGTCAAATGATATAGACTAGTAAAATGGTATTACACAAGATAAATATAACCACGAACAGTAGTGCATGAACTCGTGAAAGGTCATCTACCCCTGTGACAGTGTACTACACTATTAAGCACCTTTCTGGCTCCTGTGGCTGAGCTAATTCCTCCCCAGGACCATTTGGGCACCCACCCTGATGGATGGATGGAGCTGGATGACTAACCCATAGCTGCCAGCATACCGCTGCACCCCCAGATGTGCGATGTGTATAACCCATGCACATTAATACTTTTGTTCTGGTGAGTGTAGACCAGTCCCAAGGGGGGTTTACCTTTCATGAGTTCATGCACTACTGTCCGTCACGGAGAGAACACACGTGCCATTCATAGGCACTCTCTGAGTTGGTACTCTCACACCAAGGACATTCCATTATTCAGGAATAATTATATGAACTTATTTTAGCATGATTTACCAGTTTACATCATTATTGCAATTCTTTACACTTTTTGGATTTTACATGCGTTCATTATTGATCACATGCATTTATAGAGCTGCACTTGTCTTTAACATTGAATAGTTATGTGATTAAAGAGAATGAAGATATATAACTATATTGGGAAATTAGAAGTATATAAATTATTTGAGATATAAGTGTGAAAATGTTTAACATTTGAATATAGAATGTATGACATTCATTAGTAAATGCAATACTTTCCTGATCATTTTGGAGAAACAGCAAAAAAAAAAAAAATAGCAAAAGAGAATTTTCAGAATGTAATAGTACAGCTGTATTAGAATTTTCTATCAGGAAAACGCCAATGTTAATAAAGCCCGCGCTTATGCGCCATCTAGCGAATATATCCGGTATTGCACCTAAAGATGTGCCAGACGGGATACCTCATTCACTAATGGCAAAGTAGTCAGTAGACGTTCGTTAATGAGCTTGCTAGACGCTGGTCAGACGACTGATTGATTGACCGGAGTCTGCCTGAATGGTCAGTCTCTGCTATTACACTCACATCTTAGTGAATCAGGGCCAAAATGTCTTTGCACCTTCTTTACCTATTGCAGTTTCTTTTTACCAAGGAATGACAAGAGGGATAAATAATCACTTGATTTCAGCTTTAAATACAAAAGAAAATGGCTGGGAAACTTCAGTCTTCTGTAAACAGAAGTGATGTCGTCTATGTGACGTGACCAAAACGGGAAGTAGCCTTTAAACACATTTTTTCTTCATGTTTTGGAGTGTTAAGCCTTGGCGCATCCATTTTTGAGATGCCTACGCCTGTCTTGACAACCCTTCTGCCACCTTGAGCAGTTGGTAAAAGGTTTAAAAGTTCAAAGGGGCACACCCCGAAAAACTGCCAAAGATTGTTTTGCATCTTTTTACCAATTGCAGCTTCTGTTTACCAAGGAATGAAGAGAGTGACGAAATATCACTTGATTTAAGCTTTAAACAGACAAGGAACCGGCAAGGAAACAGCTATATCCTGAAAGTGGAAGTGATGTCGTCAACGTGACGTGACCAAAACGGGAAGTGGCCCTTAAACCCTTTTCGCCATGACTTTTGGTGTTTTATGCCTCTTTGCATCCATTTCTGGGCTTTTTTGATGCTGTGGTGACACCTTTTACACCCCCCGAGCAGTTTGTGAAAGGTGTAAACATTTTAAGGGGCATAGGCCCAAAAACTGACATAAAATGTCTTTGCACCTTCTTTACCTATTGCAGTTTCTTTTTACCAAGGAATGACAAGAGGGATAAATAATCACTTGATTTCAGCTTTAAATACAAAAGAAAATGGCTGGGAAACTGCAGTCTTCTGTAAACAGAAGTGATGTCGTCTATGTGACGTGACCAAAACGGAAAGTAGCCATTAAACACATTTTTTCTTGATGTTTTGGAGTGTTAAGCCTTGGCGCATCCATTTTTGAGATGCCTACGCCTGTCTTGACACCTCTTCTGCCACCTTGAGCAGTTGTTAAAAGGTTTAAAAGTTCAAAGGGGAACACCCCGAAAAACTGCCAAAGATTGTTTTGCATCTTTTTACCAATTGCAGCTTCTGTTTACCAAGGAATGAAGAGAGGGATGAAATATCACTAGATTTACGATATAAACGGACAAGAAATTGGCTAGGAAACAGCTATATCCTGAAAGTGGAAGTGATGTCGTCAACGTGACGTGACCAAAACGGGAAGTGGCCCTTAAACCCTTTTCGCCACGATGTTTTGTGTTTTATGCCTCTTTGCATCCATTTCTGGGCTTTTTTGACGCCGTGTTGACACCTTTTACACCCCCCGAGCAGTTTGTGAAAGGTGTAAATATTTTAAGGGGCACAGGCCCAAAAACTGACATAAAATGTCTTTGCACCTTCTTTACCTATTGCAGTTTCTTTTTACCAAGGAATGACAAGAGGGATAAATAATCACTTGATTTCAGCTTTAAATACAAAAGTAAATTTCTGGGAAACTTCAGTCTTCTGTAAACAGAAGTGATGTCGTCTATGTGACGTGACCAAAACGGGAAGTAGCCTTTAAGCACATTTTCTCTTGATGTTTTGGAGTGTTAAGCCTTGGCGCATCCATTTTTGAGATGCCTACGCCTGTCTTGAAACCTCTTCTGCCACCTTGAGCAGTTGGTAAAAGGTTTAAAAGTTCAAAGGGGCACACCCCAAAAAAACTGCCAAAGATTGTTTTGCATCTTTTTATCAATTGCAGCTTCTGTTTACCAAGGAATGAAGAGAGGGATGAAATATCACTTGATTTACGTTATAAACGGAGAAGAAATTGGCTAGGAAACAGCTATATATTGAAAGTGGAAGTGATGTCGTCAATGGGACGTGACCAACACAGGAAGTAGCCCTTAAGCCCTTTTTTCAGGACTTTTTGGAGTTTAAAGCCTTGTTGCATCCATTGTTGGGATTTGTGAACCCATTTTGACACCTTTTCTGCCACCTTGAGCAGTTGGTGAAAGGTTTAAAAGTTCAAAGGGGCACACCACAAAAAAAGTGGCCCAAAAAATTGTTGCATCGTTTTTCCCATTGCCGCTTTTCTTTTTACCAAGGAATCACTAGATGGATGAAGTATGATTCGATTTCAGATTTTAACGGGCAAGAAATTAGCTGGAAAACATCCATCTTCTGAAAACATGGGATGTCATCAATGTGACGTGACCGAAACAGGCAGTGGCCTTTCGACACTTTTCTCCTTGACTCTTTGCAGTTTTTAGCATCGTTGAATCCATTTTTGAGCTTTCTAAGCCCGTTTTCACACATTTTCTGCCTCCTTGAGCAGTTGGTAAAAGGTTGAAAAGCTAAAAGGGGCACACCCTGAAAAACTGCCAAAAATTGTCTTGCATTTTTTTTTTTTACTTATTGCAGCTTCATTTTACCAAGGAATAAAGAGAGTGACGAAATATCACTTGATTTAAGCTTTAAACAGACAAGGAACCGGCAAGGAAACAGCTATATCCTGAAAGTGGAAGTGATGTCGTCAACGTGACGTGACCAAAACGGAAAGTGGCCCTTAAACCCTTTTCGCCATGACTTTTGGTGTTTTATGCCTCTTTGCATCCATTTCTGGGCTTTTTTGACGCTGTGGTGACACCTTTTACACCCCCCGAGCAGTTTGTGAAAGGTGTAAACATTTTAAGGGGCACATGCCCAAAAACTGACATAAAATGTCTTTGCACCTTCTTTGCCTATTGCAGTTTCTTTTTACCAAGGAATGACAAGAGGGATAAATAATCACTTGATTTCAGCTTTAAATACAAAAGAAAATGGCTGGGAAACTGCAGTCTTCTGTAAACAGAAGTGATGTCGTCTATGTGACGTGACCAAAACGGGAAGTAGCCTTTAAACACATTTTTTCTTGATGTTTTGGAGTGTTAAGCCTTGTTGCATCCATTTTTGAGATGCCTACGCCTGTCTTGACACCTCTTCTGCCACCTTGAGCAGTTGGTAAAAGGTTTAAAAGTTCAAAAGGGCACACCCCGAAAAACTGCCAAAGATTGTTTTGCATCTTTTTACCAATTGCAGCTTTTGTTTACCAAGGAATGAAGAGAGGGATGAAATATCACTTGATTTACGCTATAAACGGTCAAGAAATTGGCTAGGAAACAGCTATAGAATGAAAGTGGAAGTGATGTCGTCAATGGGACATGACCAACACAGGAAGTAGCCCTTAAGCCCTTTTTTCAGGACTTTTTGGAGTTTATAGCCTTGTTGCATCCATTGTTGGGATTTGTGAACCCATTTTGACACCTTTTCTGCCACCTTGAGCAGTTGGTGAAAGAATTAAAAGTTCAAAGGGGCACACCGCAAAAAAAGTGGCCCAAAAAATTGTTGCATTGTTTTTCCCATTGCCGCTTTTCTTTTTACCAAGGAATCACTAGATGGATGAAGTATGATTCGATTTCAGATTTTAACGGGCAAGAAATTAGCTGGAAAACATCCATCTTCTGAAAACATGGGATGTCATCAATGTGACGTGACCGAAACAGGCAGTGGCCTTTCGACACTTTTCTCCTTGACTCTTTGCAGTTTTTAGCATCGTTGAATCCATTTTTGAGCTTTCTAAGCCCGTTTTCACACATTTTCTGCCTCCTTGAGCAGTTGGTAAAAGGTTGAAATGCTAAAAGGGGCACACCCTGAAAAACTGCCAAAAATTGTCTTGCATTTTTTTTTTTACTTATTGCAGCTTCATTTTACCAAGGAATGAAGAGAGTGTCGAAATATCACTTGATTTAAGCTTTAAACAGACAAGGAACCGGCAAGGAAACAGCTATATCCTGAAAGTGGAAGTGATGTTGTCAACGTGACGTGACCAAAACGGGAAGTGGCCCTTAAACCATTTTCACCATGACTTTTGGTGTTTTATGCCTCCTTTCATCTATTTCTGGGCTTTTTTGACGCCGTGTTGACACCTTTTACACCCCCCGAGCAGTTTGTGAAAGGTGTAAACATTTTAAGGGGCACAGGCCAAAAAATTGACATAAAATGTCTTTGCACCTTCTTTACCTATTGCAGTTTCTTTTTACCAAGGAATGAGAAGAAGGATAAATAATCACTTGATTTCAGCTTTAAATACAAAAGTAAATGGCTGGGAAACTTCAGTCTTCTGAAAAACAGAAGTGATGTCATCTATGTGACGTGACCAAAACGGGAAGTAGCCTTTAAACACATTTTCTCTTGATGTTTTGGAGTGTTAAGCCTTGGCGCATCCATTTTTGAGATGCCTATGCCTGTCTTGACACCTCTTCTGCCACTTGAGCAGTTGGTAAAAGGTTTAAAAGTTCAAAGGGGCACACCCCGAAAAACTGCCAAAGATTGTTTTGCATCTTTTTACCAATTGCAGCTTCTGTTTACCAAGGAATGAAGAGAGGGAAGAAATATCACTTGATTTACGATATAAACGGACAAGAAATTGGCTAGGAAACAGCTATATCCTGAAAGTGTAAATGATGTCGTCAACGTGACGTGACCAAAACGGGAAGTGGCCCTTAAACCCTTTTCGCCATGACGTTTTGTGTTTTATGCCTCTTTGCATCCATTTCTGGGCTTTTTTGATGCCGTGTTGACACCTTTTACACCCCTGAGCAGTTTGTGAAAGGTGTAAACATTTTAAGGGGCACAGGCCCAAAAACTGACATAAAATGTCTTTGCACCTTCTTTACCTATTGCAGTTTCTTTTTACCAAGGAATGACAAGAGGGATAAATATTCACTTGATTTCAGCTTTAAATACAAAAGAAAATGGCTGGGAAACTGCAGTCTTCTGTAAACAGAAGTGATGTCGTCTATGTGACGTGACCAAAACGGGAAGTAGCCTTTAAACACATTTTTTCTTGATGTTTTGGAGTGTTAAGCCTTGGCGCATCCATTTTTGAGATGCCTACGCCTGTCTTGAAACTTTTCTGCCACCTTGAGCAGTTGGTAAAAGGTTTAAAAGTTCAAAGGGGCACACCCCGAAAAACTGCCAAAGATTGTTTTGCATCTTTTTACCAATTGCAGCTTCTGTTTACCAAGGAATGAAGAGAGGGATGAAATATCACTAGATTTACGATATAAATGGACAAGAAATTGGCTAGGAAACAGCTATATCCTGAAAGTGGAAGTGATGTCGTCAACGTGACGTGACCAAAACGGGAAGTGGCCCTTAAACCCTTTTCGCCATGACCTTTTGTGTTTTATGCCTCTTTGCATCCATTTCTGGGCTTTTTTGACGCCGTGTTGACACTTTTTACACCCCCCGAGCAGTTTGTGAAAGGTGTATACATTTTAAGGGGCACAGGCGCAAAAACTGACATAAAATGTCTTTGCACCTTCTTTACCTATTGCAGTTTCTTTTTACCAAGGAATGACAAGAGGGATAAATAATCACTTGATTTCAGCTTTAAATACAAAAGTAAATGGCTGGGAAACTTCAGTCTTCTGTAAACAGAAGTGATGTCGTCTATGTGACGTGACCAAAACGGGAAGTAGCCTTTAAACACATTTTCTCTTGATGTTTTGGAGTGTAAAGCCTTGGCGCATCCATTTTTGAGATGCCTACGCCTGTCTTGACACCTCTTCTGCCACCTTGAGCAGTTGTTAAAAGGTTTAAAAGTTCAAAGGGGAACACCCCGAAAAACTGCCAAAGATTGTTTTGCATCTTTTTACCAATTGCAGCTTCTGTTTACCAAGGAATGAAGAGAGTGATGAAATATCACTTGATTTAAGCTTTAAACAGACAAGGAACCGGCAAGGAAACAGCTATATCCTGAAAGTGGAAGTGATGTCGTCAACGTGACGTGACCAAAACGGGAAGTGGCCCTTAAACCCTTTTCCCCATGACTTTTGGTGTTTTATGCCTCTTAGCATCCATTTCTGGGCTTTTTTGACGCCGTGTTGACACCTTTTACACCCCCCGAGCAGTTTGTGAAAGGTGTAAACAGTTTAAGGGGCACAGGCCCAAAAACTGACATAAAATGTCTTTGCACCTTCTTTACCTATTGCAGTTTCTTTTTACCAAGGAATGACAAGAGGGATAAATAATCACTTGATTTTAGCTTTAAATAC
The DNA here is from genome assembly GCF_062004578.1 of Staurois parvus. Classification (NCBI taxonomy): domain Eukaryota; kingdom Metazoa; phylum Chordata; class Amphibia; order Anura; family Ranidae; genus Staurois; species Staurois parvus. Next base: position 11,081,729 of record NW_028317877.1, read on the forward strand.
AAAAGAAAATGGCTGGGAAACTTCAGTCTTCTGTAAACAGAAGTGATGTCGTCTATGTGACGTGACCAAAACGGGAAGTAGCCTTTAAACACATTTTTTCTTGATGTTTTGGAGTGTTAAGCCTTGTTGCATCCATTTTTGAGATGCCTACGCCTGTCTTGAAACCTCTTCTGCCACCTTGAGCAGTTGGTAAAAGGTTTAAAAGTTCAAAGGGGCACACCCCGAAAAACTGCCAAAGATTGTTTTGCATCTTTTTACCAATTGCAGCTTTTGTCTACCAAGGAATGAAGAGAGGGATGAAATATCACTTGATTTACGCTATAAACGGTCAAGAAATTGGCTAGGAAACAGCTATATAATGAAAGTGGAAGTGATGTCGTCAATGGGACGTGACCAACACAGGAAGTAGCCCTTAAGCCCTTTTTTCAGGACTTTTTGGAGTTTAAAGCCTTGTTGCATCCATTGTTGGGATTTGTGAACCCATTTTGACACCTTTTCTGCCACCTTGAGCAGTTGGTGAAAGGTTTAAAAGTTCAAAGGGGCACACCGCAAAAAAAGTGGCCCAAAAAATTGTTGCATTGTTTTTCCCATTGCCGCTTTTCTTTTTACCAAGGAATCACTAGATGGATGAAGTATGATTCGATTTCAGATTTTAACGGGCAAGAAATTAGCTGGAAAACATCCATCTTCTGAAAACATGGGATGTCATCAATGTGACGTGACCGAAACAGACAGTGGCCTTTCGACACTTTTCTCCTTGACTCTTTGCAGTTTTTAGCATCGTTGAATCCATTTTTGAGCTTTCTAAGCCCGTTTTCACACATTTTCTGCCTCCTTGAGCAGTTGGTAAAAGGTTGAAAAGCTAAAAGGGGCACACCCTGAAAAACTGCCAAAAATTGTCTTGCATTTTTTTTTTTTACTTATTGCAGCTTCATTTTACCAAGGAATGAAGAGAGTGTCGAAATATCACTTGATTTAAGCTTTAAACAGACAAGGAACCGGCAAGGAAACAGCTATATCCTGAAAGTGGAAGTGATGTCGTCAACGTGACGTGACCAAAACGGGAAGTGGCCCTTAAACCATTTTCACCATGACTTTTGGTGTTTTATGCCTCCTTTCATCTATTTCTGGGGTTTTTTGACGCCGTGTTGACACTTTTTACACCCCCCGAGCAGTTTGTGAAAGGTGTAAACATTTTAAGGGGCACAGGCCCAAAAACTGACATAAAATGTCTTTGCACCTTCTTTACCTATTGCAGTTTCTTTTTACCAAGGAATGACAAGAGGGATAAATAATCACTTGATTTCAGCTTTAAATACAAAAGAAAATGGCTGGGAAACTGCAGTCTTCTGTAAACAGAAGTGATGTCGTCTATGTGACGTGACCAAAACGGGAAGTAGCCTTTAAACACATTTTTTCTTGATGTTTTGGAGTGTTAAGCCTTGGCGCATCCATTTTTGAGATGCCTACGCCTGTCTTGAAACTTTTCTGCCACCTTGAGCAGTTGGTAAAAGGTTTAAAAGTTCAAAGGGGCACACCCCGAAAAACTGCCAAAGATTGTTTTGCATCTTTTTACCAATTGCAGCTTCTGTTTACCAAGGAATGAAGAGAGGGATGAAATATCACTAGATTTACGATATAAATGGACAAGAAATTGGCTAGGAAACAGCTATATCCTGAAAGTGGAAGTGATGTCGTCAACGTGACGTGACCAAAACGGGAAGTGGCCCTTAAACCCTTTTCGCCATGACGTTTTGTGTTTTATGCCTCTTTGCATCCATTTCTGGGCTTTTTTGACGCCGTGTTGACACCTTTTACACCCCCCGAGCAGTTTGTGAAAGGTGTATACATTTTAAGGGGCACAGGCCCAAAAACTGACATAAAATGTCTTTGCACCTTCTTTACCTATTGCAGTTTCTTTTTACCAAGGAATGACAAGAGGGATAAATAATCACTTGATTTCAGCTTTAAATACAAAAGTAAATGGCTGGGAAACTTCAGTCTTCTGTAAACAGAAGTGATGTCGTCTATGTGACGTGACCAAAACGGGAAGTAGCCTTTAAACACATTTTCTCTTGATGTTTTGGAGTGTTAAGCCTTGGCGCATCCATTTTTGAGATGCCTACGCCTGTCTTGACACCTCTTCTGCCACCTTGAGCAGTTGTTAAAAGGTTTAAAAGTTCAAAGGGGATCACCCCGAAAAACTGCCAAAGATTGTTTTGCATCTTTTTACCAATTGCAGCTTCTGTTTACCAAGGAATGAAGAGAGTGATGAAATATCACTTGATTTAAGCTTTAAACAGACAAGGAACCGGCAAGGAAACAGCTATATCCTGAAAGTGGAAGTGATGTCGTCAACGTGACGTGACCAAAACGGGAAGTGGCCCTTAAACCCTTTTCCCCATGACTTTTGGTGTTTTATGCCTCTTAGCATCCATTTCTGGGCTTTTTTGACGCCGTGTTGACACCTTTTACACCCCCCGAGCAGTTTGTGAAAGGTGTATACATTTTAAGGGGCACAGGCCCAAAAACTGACATAAAATGTCTTTGCACCTTCTTTACCTATTGCAGTTTCTTTTTACCAAGGAATGACAAGAGGGATATATAATCACTTGATTTTAGCTTTAAATACAAAAGAAAATGGCTGGGAAACTTCAGTCTTCTGTAAACAGAAGTGATGTCGTCTATGTGACGTGACCAAAACGGGAAGTAGCCTTTAAACACATTTTTTCTTGATGTTTTGGAGTGTTAAGCCTTGTTGCATCCATTTTTGAGATGCCTACGCCTGTCTTGAAACCTCTTCTGCCACCTTGAGCAGTTGGTAAAAGGTTTAAAAGTTCAAAGGGGCACACCCCGAAAAACTGCCAAAGATTGTTTTGCATCTTTTTACCAATTGCAGCTTTTGTCTACCAAGGAATGAAGAGAGGGATGAAATATCACTTGATTTACGCTATAAACGGTCAAGAAATTGGCTAGGAAACAGCTATATAATGAAAGTGGAAGTGATGTCGTCAATGGGACGTGACCAACACAGGAAGTAGCCCTTAAGCCCTTTTTTCAGGACTTTTTGGAGTTTAAAGCCTTGTTGCATCCATTGTTGGGATTTGTGAACCCATTTTGACACCTTTTCTGCCACCTTGAGCAGTTGGTGAAAGGTTTAAAAGTTCAAAGGGGCACACCGCAAAAAAAGTGGCCCAAAAAATTGTTGCATTGTTTTTCCCATTGCCGCTTTTCTTTTTACCAAGGAATCACTAGATGGATGAAGTATGATTCGATTTCAGATTTTAACGGGCAAGAAATTAGCTGGAAAACATCCATCTTCTGAAAACATGGGATGTCATCAATGTGACGTGACCGAAACAGGCAGTGGCCTTTCGACACTTTTCTCCTTGACTCTTTGCAGTTTTTAGCATCGTTGAATCCATTTTTGAGCTTTCTAAGCCCGTTTTCACACATTTTCTGCCTCCTTGAGCAGTTGGTAAAAGGTTGAAAAGCTAAAAGGGGCACACCCTGAAAAACTGCCAAAAATTGTCTTGCATTTTTTTTTTTACTTATTGCAGCTTCATTTTACCAAGGAATGAAGAGAGTGTCGAAATATCACTTGATTTAAGCTTTAAACAGACAAGGAACCGGCAAGGAAACAGCTATATCCTGAAAGTGGAAGTGATGTCGTCAACGTGACGTGACCAAAACGGGAAGTGGCCCTTAAACCATTTTCACCATGACTTTTGGTGTTTTATGCCTCCTTTCATCTATTTCTGGGGTTTTTTGACGCCGTGTTGACACTTTTTACACCCCCCGAGCAGTTTGTGAAAGGTGTAAACATTTTAAGGGGCACAGGCCCAAAAACTGACATAAAATGTCTTTGCACCTTCTTTACCTATTGCAGTTTCTTTTTACCAAGGAATGACAAGAGGGATAAATAATCACTTGATTTCAGCTTTAAATACAAAAGAAAATGGCTGGGAAACTGCAGTCTTCTGTAAACAGAAGTGATGTCGTCTATGTGACGTGACCAAAACGGGAAGTAGCCTTTAAACACATTTTTTCTTGATGTTTTGGAGTGTTAAGCCTTGGCGCATCCATTTTTGAGATGCCTACGCCTGTCTTGAAACTTTTCTGCCACCTTGAGCAGTTGGTAAAAGGTTTAAAAGTTCAAAGGGGCACACCCCGAAAAACTGCCAAAGATTGTTTTGCATCTTTTTACCAATTGCAGCTTCTGTTTACCAAGGAATGAAGAGAGGGATGAAATATCACTAGATTTACGATATAAATGGACAAGAAATTGGCTAGGAAACAGCTATATCCTGAAAGTGGAAGTGATGTCGTCAACGTGACGTGACCAAAATGGGAAGTGGCCCTTAAACCCTTTTCGCCATGACGTTTTGTGTTTTATGCCTCTTTGCATCCATTTCTGGGCTTTTTTGACGCCGTGTTGACACCTTTTACACCCCCCGAGCAGTTTGTGAAAGGTGTATACATTTTAAGGGGCACAGGCCCAAAAACTGACATAAAATGTCTTTGCACCTTCTTTACCTATTGCAGTTTCTTTTTACCAAGGAATGACAAGAGGGATAAATAATCACTTGATTTCAGCTTTAAATACAAAAGTAAATGGCTGGGAAACTTCAGTCTTCTGTAAACAGAAGTGATGTCGTCTATGTGACGTGACCAAAACGGGAAGTAGCCTTTAAACACATTTTCTCTTGATGTTTTGGAGTGTTAAGCCTTGGCGCATCCATTTTTGAGATGCTTACGCCTGTCTTGACACCTCTTCTGCCACCTTGAGCAGTTGGTAAAAGGTTTAAAAGTTCAAAGGGGCACACCCCGAAAAACTGCCAAAGATTGTTTTGCATCTTTTTACCAATTGCAGCTTCTGTTTACCAAGGAATGAAGAGAGGGATGAAATATCACTAGATTTACGATATAAACGGACAAGAAATTGGCTAGGAAACAGCTATATCCTGAAAGTGGAAGTGATGTCGTCAACGTGACGTGACCAAAACGGGAAGTGGCCCTTAAACCCTTTTCGCCATGACGTTTTGTGTTTTATGCCTCTTTGCATCCATTTCTGGGCTTTTTTGACGCTGTGTTGACACCTTTTACACCCCCCGAGCAGTTTGTGAAAGGTGTAAACATTTTATGGGGCACAGGCCCAAAAACTGACATAAAATGTCTTTGCACCTTCTTTACCTATTGCAGTTTCTTTTTACCAAGGAATGAGAAGAAGGATAAATAATCACTTGATTTCAGCTTTAAATACAAAAGTAAATGGCTGGGAAACTTCAGTCTTCTGAAAAACAGAAGTGATGTCATCTATGTGACGTGACCAAAACGGGAAGTAGCCTTTAAACACATTTTCTCTTGATGTTTTGGATTGTTAAGCCTTGGCGCATCCATTTTTGAGATGCTTACGCCTGTCTTGACACCTCTTCTGCCACCTTGAGCAGTTGGTAAAAGGTTTACAAGTTCAAAGGGGCACACCCCGAAAAACTGCCAAAGATTGTTTTGCATCTTTTTACCAATTGCAGCTTCTGTTTACCAAGGAATGAAGAGAGTGACGAAATATCACTTGATTTAAGCTTTAAACTGACAAGGAACCGGCAAGGAAACAGCTATATCCTGAAAGTGGAAGTGATGTCGTCAACGTGACGTGACCAAAGCGGGAAGTGGCCCTTAAACCCTTTTCGCCATGACGTTTTGTGTTTTATGCCTCTTTGCATCCATTTTTGGGCTTTTTTGACGCCGTGTTGACACCTTTTACACCCACCGAGCAGTTTGTGAAAGGTGTAAACATTTTAAGGGGCACAGGCCAAAAAACTGACATAAAATGTCTTTGCACCTTCTTTAACTATTGCAGTTTCTTTTTACCAAGGAATGACAAGAGGGATAAATAATCACTTGATTTCAGCTTTAAATACAAAAGAAAATGGCTGGGAAACTGCAGTCTTCTGTAAACAGAAGTGATGTCGTCTATGTGACGTGACCAAAACGGGAAGTAGCCTTTAAACACATTTTTTCTTGATGTTTTGGAGTGTTAAGCCTTGGCGCATCCATTTTTGAGATGCCTACGCCTGTCTTGACACCTGTTCTGCCACTTGAGCAGTTGGTAAAAGGTTTAAAAGTTCAAAGGGGCACACCCCGAAAAACTGCCAAAGATTGTTTTGCATCTTTTTACCAATTGCAACTTCTGTTTACCAAGGAATGAAGAGAGGGATGAAATATCACTTGATTTACGATATAAACGGACAAGAAATTGGCTAGGATACAGCTATATCCTGAAAGTGTAAGTGATGTCGTCAACGTGACGTGACCAAAATGGGAAGTGGCCCTTAAACCCTTTTCGCCATGACTTTTGGTGTTTTATGCCTCTTTGCATTCATTTCTGGGCTTTTTTGACGCCGTGTTGACACCTTTTACACCCCCCGAGCAGTTTGTGAAAGGTGTAAACATTTTAAGGGGCACAGGCCCAAAAACTGACATAAAATGTCTTTGCACCTTCTTTACCTATTGCAGTTTCTTTTTACCAAGGAATGACAAGAGGGATAAATAATCACTTGATTTCAGCTTTAAATACAAAAGAAAATGGCTGGGAAACTGCAGTCTTCTGTAAACAGAAGTGATGTCGTCTATGTGACGTGACCAAAACGGGAAGTAGCCTTTAAACACATTTTTTCTTGATGTTTTGGAGTGTTAAGCCTTGGCGCATCCATTTTTGAGATGCCTATGCCTGTCTTGACACCTCTTCTGCCACCTTGAGCAGTTGGTAAAAGGTTTAAAAGTTCAAAGGGGCACACCCCGAAAAACTGCCAAAGATTGTTTTGCATCTTTTTACCAATTGCAGCTTCTGTTTACCAAGGAATGAAGAGAGGGATGAAATATCACTTGATTTACGATATAAACGGACAAGAAATTGACTAGGAAACAGCTATATCCTGAAAGTGGAAGTGATGTCGTCAACGTGACATGACCAAAACGGGAAGTGGCCCTTAAACCCTTTTCGCCACGATGTTTTGTGTTTTATGCCTCTTTGCATCCATTTCTGGGCTTTTTTGACGACGTGTTGACACCTTTTACACCCCCCGAGCAGTTTGTGAAAGGTGTAAATATTTTAAGGGGCACAGGCCCGAAAACTGACATAAAATGTCTTTGCACCTTCTTTACCTATTGCAGTTTCTTTTTACCAAGGAATGACAAGAGGGATAAATAATCACTTGATTTCAGCTTTAAATACAAAAGAAAATGGCTGGGAAACTTCAGTCTTCTGTAAACAGAAGTGATGTCGTCTATGTGACGTGACCAAAACGGGAAGTAGCCTTTAAACACATTTTTTCTTGATGTTTTGGAGTGTTAAGCCTTGGCGCATCCATTTTTGAGATGCCTACGCCTGTCTTGAAACCTCTTCTGCCACCTTGAGCAGTTGGTAAAAGGTTTAAAAGTTCAAAGGGGCACACCCCAAAAAAACTGCCAAAGATTGTTTTGCATCTTTTTATCAATTGCAGCTTCTGTTTACCAAGGAATGAAGAGAGGGATGAAATATCACTTGATTTACGTTATAAACGGAGAAGAAATTGGCTAGGAAACAGCTATATATTGAAAGTGGAAGTGATGTCGTCAATGGGACGTGACCAACACAGGAAGTAGCCCTTAAGCCCTTTTTTCAGGACTTTTTGGAGTTTAAAGCCTTGTTGCATCCATTGTTGGGATTTGTGAACCCATTTTGACACCTTTTCTGCCACCTTGAGCAGTTGGTGAAAGGTTTAAAAGTTCAAAGGGGCACACCACAAAAAAAGTGGCCCAAAAAATTGTTGCATCGTTTTTCCCATTGCCGCTTTTCTTTTTACCAAGGAATCACTAGATGGATGAAGTATGATTCGATTTCAGATTTTAACGGGCAAGAAATTAGCTGGAAAACATCCATCTTCTGAAAACATGGGATGTCATCAATGTGACGTGACCGAAACAGGCAGTGGCCTTTCGACACTTTTCTCCTTGACTCTTTGCAGTTTTTAGCATCGTTGAATCCATTTTTGAGCTTTCTAAGCCCGTTTTCACACATTTTCTGCCTCCTTGAGCAGTTGGTAAAAGGTTGAAAAGCTAAAAGGGGCACACCCTGAAAAACTGCCAAAAATTGTCTTGCATTTTTTTTTTTTACTTATTGCAGCTTCATTTTACCAAGGAATAAAGAGAGTGACGAAATATCACTTGATTTAAGCTTTAAACAGACAAGGAACCGGCAAGGAAACAGCTATATCCTGAAAGTGGAAGTGATGTCGTCAACGTGACGTGACCAAAACGGGAAGTGGCCCTTAAACCCTTTTTGCCATGACTTTTGGTGTTTTATGCCTCTTTGCATCCATTTCTGGGCTTTTTTGACGCCGTGTTGACACCTTTTACACCCCCCGAGCAGTTTGTGAAAGGTGTAAACATTTTAAGGGGCACAGGCCCAAAAACTGACATAAAATGTCTTTGCACCTTCTTTACCTATTGCAGTTTCTTTTTACCAAGGAATGACAAGAGGGATAAATAATCACTTGATTTCAGCTTTAAATACAAAAGAAAATGGCTGGGAAACTGCAGTCTTCTGTAAACAGAAGTGATGTCGTCTATGTGACGTGACCAAAACGGGAAGTAGCCTTTAAACACATTTTTTCTTGATGTTTTGGAGTGTTAAGCCTTGGCGCATCCATTTTTGAGATGCCTACGCCTGTCTTGACAACCCTTCTGCCACCTTGAGCAGTTGGTAAAAGGTTTAAAAGTTCAAAGGGGCACACCCCGAAAAACTGCCAAAGATTGTTTTGCATCTTTTTACCAATTGCAGCTTCTGTTTACCAAGGAATGAAGAGAGTGACGAAAAATCACTTGATTTAAGCTTTAAACAGACAAGGAACCGGCAAGGAAACAGCTATATCCTGAAAGTGGAAGTGATGTCGTCAACGTGACGTGACCAAAACGGGAAGTGGCCCTTAAACCCTTTTCGCCATGACTTTTGGTGTTTTATGCCTCTTTGCATCCATTTCTGGGCTTTTTTGACGCTGTGGTGACACCTTTTACACCCCCCGAGCAGTTTGTGAAAGGTGTAAACATTTTAAGGGGCATAGGCCCAAAAACTGACATAAAATGTCTTTGCACCTTCTTTACCTATTGCAGTTTCTTTTTACCAAGGAATGACAAGAGGGATAAATAATCACTTGATTTCAGCTTTAAATACAAAAGAAAATGGCTGGGAAACTGCAGTCTTCTGTAAACAGAAGTGATGTCGTCTATGTGACGTGACCAAAACGGAAAGTAGCCATTAAACACATTTTTTCTTGATGTTTTGGAGTGTTAAGCCTTGGCGCATCCATTTTTGAGATGCCTACGCCTGTCTTGACACCTCTTCTGCCACCTTGAGCAGTTGGTAAAAGGTTTAAAAGTTCAAAGGGGCACACCCCGAAAAACTGCCAAAGATTGTTTTGCATCTTTTTACCAATTGCAGCTTCTGTTTACCAAGGAATGAAGAGAGTGACGAAATATCACTTGATTTAAGCTTTAAACAGACAAGGAACCGGCAAGGAAACAGCTATATCCTGAAAGTGGAAGTGATGTCGTCAACGTGACGTGACCAAAACGGGAAGTGGCCCTTAAATCCTTTTCGCCATGACTTTTGGTGTTTTATGCCTCTTTGCATCCATTTCTGGGCTTTTTTGACGCCGTGTTGACACCTTTTACACCCCCGATGTCAGGGATCCCCGCGATCCGTCCCTCGATGGTCCCGGCGCAGGCGCACTGCTCCTCCCAGTACACGGGCACTAGGTCCGGGCCGGCCGCGGCGTTCGAGTTCGCGCATGCGCAGTAGAAGCCGCGGCCGCCCGCTGGGCACCAATGGCAGCGCAGGGCGGGATATTTAAAGGTCCCTGAGCTGTCATTTCGTTGCCTTCTGGTCTTACCTGCATTCCTGATCCTGTGAACCTGTATACTGTAAGTTATTGACCCGGATTGCTCTTGACCTTGCTGATTTCTCCTGCCCAGACCCTTGCTTGCCTGACCTCTCTCCCTGGATGCCCCTCTGTAGATCTGACCTCCTGTTGCTGACCTGGCGTGTGACCCGACGATTCTCTGCCTGCTCCCTTGTACCTTACCGTCCTCTACATTACCGACTCGGCCTGTCTGACTACGCACTTGCTCAGCCATCCATCCATCCATCCCATCAGGGTCACCCGACCTCCTCACATTTGGCTCTCCCTGGTTGGAACCCCTGGCGGACACCCCTACCACTGACAGGTGTGCTCAGTAGAGGCGACCTGGTCTCAGGGTACTACAAGTCCATCCCCACCATCAGGGGCCCTGGTGAACAAGTACCCTGGGGCTTAGATTCCGCGCTCTGGGCACGCCTGACCGGTGGAGTGCTAGTGGTGCCGCTCGGCGGTCCCTCACAGTACCAGAAGGCCATGACTGAGCCTCGAGGAGGACTCACCCCGTTGGACGAGGTGTGCAGGCACCTGTCTACCCTGACGCAAGCTGTAAACACATTACAGGACAGATGTCTGCAGATCGAGAATCGGTTTCAGGCCTGCACCATATCTGTTCCTGTTTCACAGGCCCCGGCTCCTGCACCTCCAGTCGCAGCAGCCCACGAGCCGGCTCCTGGGCCTCCCACATCACTCCCTATGGCGGAACCCCGAGTACCCTTACCCGAGCGCTTCCATGGGGATCGCACACGTTTTCGGTCATTTCGTGACTCTTGTCTTCTCTTTTTTGAACTACAGCCACGGACCTTTTTGACAGAGTCAGTGAAAGTGGGGTTTGTTGTCTCCCTGCTGCAGGGTGAACCCCAAGACTGGGCCCACCGACTAAGGGGAAACAATGACCCTCACCTGATTTCGGTCGACAGCTTCTTTAACGCTATGGCCATCTTATATGATGACCCACAACGGGCGGCCTCGGCCGAGGCCACGTTATACACACTCCGACAAGGTCGGCGGACGGCTGAGGAATACGCCTCTGACTTTAGGCGCTGGATGGGTGACACTCGTTGGAACGAGTTCGCCCTTTTACACCAGTTTCGTATGGGCCTATCTGAGGCTCTGAAAGACGAGCTCGCCCGGGTAGAGGTGCCCGAGATATTAGAGGACTTGATTGCACTCACTATTAAAATTGACCGTAGGCTACGGGAGCGCAGATTGGAGAGGTCTGGTCAGGGTCGCGGAAATCCCTGGGGGTCATTTCAGGGATCCGGTCAACATACTAGGCCAAGCATCCAGAACCTGCCGGCTGAAGATGCCCCCGAACCCATGCAGCTAGGCCTGGCTCGGCCTAAACTATCGCCTGAGGAACGCCAGCGCAGACGCTCCCAGAATCTGTGCCTGTACTGCGGCGAAGCTGGTCACATGGTGCGTTCCTGCCCGCAGAAACTGAGTAAGTTCACTTCATCTTCTTTATCTGTTGGCGATATGACCCCGTCCCAGTACTTAGTTGTTCCCCTCTCCTTTCAGCTTTCCGAAAGGACCGTGGAGGTGTCGGCCATAGTTGATTCGGGGGCATGCAGCTGTTTTGTGGATATCAATTTTGCTCACCAGCAGGGTATTCCCCTCCGCCCAAAGGAGAAGGGGTTTCATATATTTTTAGCTGATGGTTTCCGGATAAAGTCAGGAGTAGTCAACCAGGAGACCCCTTCCATTATGACTTCCATTGCCGGTCAGCACCGGGAACTCCTCCGCCTGGATGCTATTGCATCACCCCTTTTCCCAGTCATTCTGGGGCTCCCTTGGTTGCGGGCCCATAACCCCCAAATTGACTGGGAAACTGGGGTTGTCTCGTTCCCTTCCCCATATTGTCGGGAACTGTGTCGAACTTCGGGCCCGGGGGTCCCCCAGGTTCTTTTGTGCTCTGAGGGGGATGACAGCCTGAAACAAGTGGTTCCTGCAGCCTATCACAAGTTCCTTGACGTGTTCAGTGAACGGGGAGCAGATGCTCTACCCCCCCACCGCCCATATGACTGTCCAATTGATCTGTTGCCCGGTTCTGAAATCCCGTTCGGACGAATTTTTCCCCTTTCTGAGCTGGAATTAGGGGCCCTGAAGGACTATATTGAGGATAGCCTCCGTAAGGGATTCATCCGTCCCTCCACTTCCCCAGCAGGTGCAGGGATCTTCTTTGTAGAAAAGAAGGACAAGACTTTGAGGCCATGCATTGACTATCGGGAGCTGAATAGGGTCACCATTAAAAATCGTTACCCATTACCTCTGGTACCTGAATTGTTCCAGAGCTTAAAGGCTGCGGTAGTATTTACCAAGTTGGACTTAAGGGGAGCCTACAATTTGGTTCGCATAAGGGAGGGGGATGAGTGGAAGACGGCCTTCCGCACCCGATTCGGCCATTTTGAATACCTGGTCATGCCTTTCGGGTTATGCAATGCGCCAGCCACCTTCCAGCACTTTGTAAACGACATCTTTAGGGACTTCCTGGACATCTTTGTCATCGTCTACTTAGACGACATTTTGATTTTCTCATCCTCCCTGGGGGAGCACAGGGTACATGTAACAAAGGTGTTGGGGCGGTTGCGGCAGCACGGGTTGTACGCTAAAGCAGAGAAATGCTGCTTTGAACAGGCTAGCGTTACATTCCTGGGTCTGATTATCTCCACCACGGGGGTCGCAATGGACCCTCAGAAGGTCTCAGCGATCCTAGATTGGCCTGAACCCACGGACAGGAAAAGTGTCCAATGTTTTATTGGGTTCGCAAATTTCTACCGGAAGTTCATCAAGAACTTCTCGGGTCTGGTCTCCCCTATCACTCAATTAACTAAGCTTGGGACGCGATTCAGATGGACGCCCGAGGCACAGGAAGCCTTTGAGGCACTAAAAAGGTTATTTACCTCGGCACCCATTCTGGGTCATCCCGACGCCTCCCTGCCCTACATCTTAGAAGTAGATGCATCTCAAAACGCGGTTGGCTCCATCCTTTCCCAGCGGAAGGGCGCCAAGGAATTACTTCACCCAGTAGCATTCTTTTCACGGAAACTTACCCCGGCGGAGAGGAACTACGACATTGGGGATCGCGAGCTACTGGCTATCAAAACCGCTTTAGAGGAATGGAGGTACCTGCTGGAAGGTGCCTCCCATCCCATCCTGATATTCACGGACCACAAGAACCTGGAATATCTGAGGACGGCCAAACGTCTACGCCCACGACAAGCAAGATGGGCATTGTTTTTCTCGAGGTTCCAGTTCCACATCACATACAGGCCCGGCTCGAAAAACACGAAGCCTGACGCATTATCGCGCATGTATGAGGACACCAAGGAGATCCCAGTGCCCGACACTATTCTTCCGGCAGGGAATTTCTTGGCCCTTCAGACAAACCTTCGCTCCGAGATCCTGAGGGCGTCCACAGCAATGTCTACCTCCGATGGGGCCCCCCTCCAGAACAAGGAGGGACTCCTATGGAGGGAGGACCGGATTGTGGTGCCAGAGGATGCCCGAACCTTAGTCTTGGGACATTGCCATGACCACCCACTGGCAGGACATTTTGGACCGGTCAAGACCCTGGAACTTCTCCGGCGTTCCTTCTGGTGGCCGGACATGGCCAAGGATTGTAAGATCTACGTGGGCTCCTGTGCCATCTGCCAGCGGAACAAGCCTTCAAGGAACAAGGCATGGGGCCTGCTACGTCCATTGCCCATCCCTGAACGGCCCTGGCAGAGAATCTCCATGGACTTCATAGTCGAGCTCCCTCCTTCGCTGGATCACACAGCAATCCTCGTGGTTGTGGACCGCTTATCCAAGATGGCCCATTTCATCCCTTTACGGAAGACTCCATCTGCAGCCGAGACGGCACAAGTCTTTATTCGAGAGATCGTTAGACTGCATGGGGTTCCCGAAGACATCGTCTCGGACCGAGGGGTGCAGTTTACCTCGCGGTTTTGGAGGGCGCTGTGCAAAGCCCTGGATATCAAGCTGTCTCTTTCCTCGGCATTTCACCCTCAGACCAATGGCCAGACCGAGAGGACCAATCAGACCCTGGAGCAATACCTGCGATGCTACACATCATTCTCTCAGGACGACTGGGCGCCACTCCTCCCTTTGGCAGAATTCGCGTACAACAACGCTTGCCATTCAGCAACTGGGCAGTCCCCGTTCTTCGCCAACTATGGGTTTCATCCGGTCTTCCTCCCGGACTTGGTCCCGGAATGCCCGATTCCAGCGACGCAGGATGCACTGACCTTCTTCACCTTCAACAATAAGAAATTACAGGAAGCCATCCGTCAAGCCCAAGAAGACTATAAGAAGGCTTTCAATAGGAAGCGAAGAGGGAACCTGGTGTTGCAGCCCGGAGAGAAGGTTTGGCTGGCTACGTCAAACTTGAGGATGCTTTGCCCGTCGAAGAAGTTGGGACCTAAATTCATAGGCCCTTTTTGCATCAAACGGATGGTCAATGAGGTGGCCTATGAACTTGTTCTCCCTGACACACTCAAGATCCACCCTGTCTTCCACGTGTCCCTGTTGAAACCGGTAGTCCCTGATGCCTTCCCGGAACGGGAATCCAGGCCCCCGGAGGCCGTAACGGTTGAAGAGGAAGAGGAATTTGAGGTGGAGGCAATCTTGAAGTGCCGTCGAAGGGGGGGCCAGACCCAATTTCTCATCAAGTGGAAGGGCTACGGCCCTGAGGACAATTCGTGGGAACCAGCCCATAATGTCCATGCACCTAGGCTTGTCCGGAGGTTTCTTTGTGATCACCCGTGGTGGAGAGATCGGGTGGGCATCCGGAGGTTGCCCGTAGGGGGGGGGCAATGTCAGGGATCCCCGCGATCCGTCCCTCGATGGTCCCGGCGCAGGCGCACTGCTCCTCCCAGTACACGGGCACTAGGTCCGGGCCGGCCGCGGCGTTCGAGTTCGCGCATGCGCAGTAGAAGCCGCGGCCGCCCGCTGGGCACCAATGGCAGCGCAGGGCGGGATATTTAAAGGTCCCTGAGCTGTCATTTCGTTGCCTTCTGGTCTTACCTGCATTCCTGATCCTGTGAACCTGTATACTGTAAGTTATTGACCCGGATTGCTCTTGACCTTGCTGATTTCTCCTGCCCAGACCCTTGCTTGCCTGACCTCTCTCCCTGGATGCCCCTCTGTAGATCTGACCTCCTGTTGCTGACCTGGCGTGTGACCCGACGATTCTCTGCCTGCTCCCTTGTACCTTACCGTCCTCTACATTACCGACTCGGCCTGTCTGACTACGCACTTGCTCAGCCATCCATCCATCCATCCCATCAGGGTCACCCGACCTCCTCACATTTGGCTCTCCCTGGTTGGAACCCCTGGCGGACACCCCTACCACTGACAGGTGTGCTCAGTAGAGGCGACCTGGTCTCAGGGTACTACAAGTCCATCCCCACCATCAGGGGCCCTGGTGAACAAGTACCCTGGGGCTTAGATTCCGCGCTCTGGGCACGCCTGACCGGTGGAGTGCTAGTGGTGCCGCTCGGCGGTCCCTCACACCCGAGCAGTTTGTGAAAGGTGTAAACATTTTAAGGGGCACAGGCCCAAAAACTGACATAAAATGTCTTTGCACCTTCTTTACCTATTGCAGTTTCTTTTTACCAAGGAATGACAAGAGGGATAAATAATCACTTGATTTCAGCTTTAAATACAAAAGAAAATGGCTGGGAAACTGCAGTCTTCTGTAAACAGAAGTGATGTCGTCTATGTGACGTGACCAAAACGGGAAGTAGCCTTTAAACACATTTTTTCTTGATGTTTTGGAGTGTTAAGCCTTGGCGCATCCATTTTTGAGATGCCTATGCCTGTCTTGACACCTCTTCTGCCACCTTGAGCAGTTGGTAAAAGGTTTAAAAGTTCAAAGGGGCACACCCCGAAAAACTGCCAAAGATTGTTTTGCATCTTTTTACCAATTGCAGCTTCTGTTTACCAAGGAATGAAGAGAGGGATGAAATATCACTTGATTTACGATATAAACGGACAAGAAATTGACTAGGAAACAGCTATATCCTGAAAATGGAAGTGATGTCGTCAACGTGACATGACCAAAACGGGAAGTGGCCCTTAAACCCTTTTCGCCACGATGTTTTGTGTTTTATGCCTCTTTGCATCCATTTCTGGGCTTTTTTGACGCCGTGTTGACACCTTTTACACCCCCCGAGCAGTTTGTGAAAGGTGTAAATATTTTAAGGGGCACAGGCCCAAAAACTGACATAAAATGTCTTTGCACCTTCTTTACCTATTGCAGTTTCTTTTTACCAAGGAATGACAAGAGGGATAAATAATCACTTGATTTCAGCTTTAAATACAAAAGAAAATGGCTGGGAAACTTCAGTCTTCTGTAAACAGAAGTGATGTCGTCTATGTGACGTGACCAAAACGGGAAGTAGCCTTTAAACACATTTTTTCTTGATGTTTTGGAGTGTTAAGCCTTGGCGCATCCATTTTTGAGATGCCTACGCCTGTCTTGAAACCTCTTCTGCCACCTTGAGCAGTTGGTAAAAGGTTTAAAAGTTCAAAGGGGCACACCCCAAAAAAACTGCCAAAGATTGTTTTGCATCTTTTTATCAATTGCAGCTTCTGTTTACCAAGGAATGAAGAGAGGGATGAAATATCACTTAATTTACGTTATAAACGGAGAAGAAATTGGCTAGGAAACAGCTATATAATGAAAGTGGAAGTGATGTCGTCAATGGGACGTGACCAACACAGGAAGTAGCCCTTAAGCCCTTTTTTCAGGACTTTTTGGAGTTTAAAGCCTTGTTGCATCCATTGTTGGGATTTGTGAACCCATTTTGACACCTTTTCTGCCACCTTGAGCAGTTGGTGAAAGGTTTAAAAGTTCAAAGGGGCACACCACAAAAAAAGTGGCCCAAAAAATTGTTGCATCGTTTTTCCCATTGCCGCTTTTCTTTTTACCAAGGAATCACTAGATGGATGAAGTATGATTCGATTTCAGATTTTAACGGGCAAGAAATTAGCTGGAAAACATCCATCTTCTGAAAACATGGGATGTCATCAATGTGACGTGACCGAAACAGGCAGTGGCCTTTCGACACTTTTCTCCTTGACTCTTTGCAGTTTTTAGCATCGTTGAATCCATTTTTGAGCTTTCTAAGCCCGTTTTCACACATTTTCTGCCTCCTTGAGCAGTTGGTAAAAGGTTGAAAAGCTAAAAGGGGCACACCCTGAAAAACTGCCAAAAATTGTCTTGCATTTTTTTTTTTACTTATTGCAGCTTCATTTTACCAAGGAATGAAGAGAGTGACGAAATATCACTTGATTTAAGCTTTAAACAGACAAGGAACCGGCAAGGAAACAGCTATATCCTGAAAGTGGAAGTGATGTCGTCAACGTGACGTGACCAAAACGGGAAGTGGCCCTTAAACCCTTTTCGCCATGACTTTTGGTGTTTTATGCCTCTTTGCATCCATTTCTGGGCTTTTTTGACGCCGTGTTGACACCTTTTACACCCCCCGAGCAGTTTGTGAAAGGTGTAAACATTTTAAGGGGCACAGGCCCAAAAACTGACATAAAATGTCTTTGCACCTTCTTTACCTATTGCAGTTTCTTTTTACCAAGGAATGACAAGAGGGATAAATAATCACTTGATTTCAGCTTTAAATACAAAAGAAAATGGCTGGGAAACTGCAGTCTTCTGTAAACAGAAGTGATGTCGTCTATGTGACGTGACCAAAACGGAAAGTAGCCATTAAACACATTTTTTCTTGATGTTTTGGAGTGTTAAGCCTTGGCGCATCCATTTTTGAGATGCCTACGCCTGTCTTGACACCTCTTCTGCCACCTTGAGCAGTTGGTAAAAGGTTTAAAAGTTCAAAGGGGCACACCCCGAAAAACTGCCAAAGATTGTTTTGCATCTTTTTACCAATTGCAGCTTCTGTTTACCAAGGAATGAAGAGAGTGACGAAATATCACTTGATTTAAGCTTTAAACAGACAAGGAACCGGCAAGGAAACAGCTATATCCTGAAAGTGGAAGTGATGTCGTCAACGTGACGTGACCAAAACGGGAAGTGGCCCTTAAACCCTTTTCGCCATGACTTTTGGTGTTTTATGCCTCTTTGCATCCATTTCTGGGCTTTTTTGACGCTGTGGTGACACCTTTTACACCCCCCGAGCAGTTTGTGAAAGGTGTAAACATTTTAAGGGGCATAGGCCCAAAAACTGACATAAAATGTCTTTGCACCTTCTTTACCTATTGCAGTTTCTTTTTACCAAGGAATGACAAGAGGGATAAATAATCACTTGATTTCAGCTTTAAATACAAAAGAAAATGGCTGGGAAACTGCAGTCTTCTGTAAACAGAAGTGATGTCGTCTATGTGACGTGACCAAAACGGAAAGTAGCCATTAAACACATTTTTTCTTGATGTTTTGGAGTGTTAAGCCTTGGCGCATCCATTTTTGAGATGCCTACGCCTGTCTTGACACCTCTTCTGCCACCTTGAGCAGTTGGTAAAAGGTTTAAAAGTTCAAAGGGGCACACCCCGAAAAACTGCCAAAGATTGTTTTGCATCTTTTTACCAATTGCAGCTTCTGTTTACCAAGGAATGAAGAGAGTGACGAAATATCACTTGATTTAAGCTTTAAACAGACAAGGAACCGGCAAGGAAACAGCTATATCCTGAAAGTGGAAGTGATGTCGTCAACGTGACGTGACCAAAACGGGAAGTGGCCCTTAAATCCTTTTCGCCATGACTTTTGGTGTTTTATGCCTCTTTGCATCCATTTCTGGGCTTTTTTGACGCCGTGTTGACACCTTTTACACCCCCGAGCAGTTTGTGAAAGGTGTAAACATTTTAAGGGGCACATGCCCAAAAACTGACATAAAATGTCTTTGCACCTTCTTTACCTATTGCAGTTTCTTTTTACCAAGGAATGACAAGAGGGATAAATAATCACTTGATTTCAGCTTTAAATACAAAAGAAAATGGCTGGGAAACTGCAGTCTTCTGTAAACAGAAGTGATGTCGTCTATGTGACGTGACCAAAACGGGAAGTAGCCTTTAAACACATTTTTTCTTGATGTTTTGGAGTGTTAAGCCTTGGCGCATCCATTTTTGAGATGCCTATGCCTGTCTTGACACCTCTTCTGCCACCTTGAGCAGTTGGTAAAAGGTTTAAAAGTTCAAAGGGGCACACCCCGAAAAACTGCCAAAGATTGTTTTGCATCTTTTTACCAATTGCAGCTTCTGTTTACCAAGGAATGAAGAGAGGGATGAAATATCACTTGATTTACGATATAAACGGACAAGAAATTGACTAGGAAACAGCTATATCCTGAAAGTGGAAGTGATGTCGTCAACGTGACATGACCAAAACGGGAAGTGGCCCTTAAACCCTTTTCGCCACGATGTTTTGTGTTTTATGCCTCTTTGCATCCATTTCTGGGCTTTTTTGACGCCGTGTTGACACCTTTTACACCCCCCGAGCAGTTTGTGAAAGGTGTAAATATTTTAAGGGGCACAGGCCCGAAAACTGACATAAAATGTCTTTGCACCTTCTTTACCTATTGCAGTTTCTTTTTACCAAGGAATGACAAGAGGGATAAATAATCACTTGATTTCAGCTTTAAATACAAAAGAAAATGGCTGGGAAACTTCAGTCTTCTGTAAACAGAAGTGATGTCGTCTATGTGACGTGACCAAAACGGGAAGTAGCCTTTAAACACATTTTTTCTTGATGTTTTGGAGTGTTAAGCCTTGGCGCATCCATTTTTGAGATGCCTACGCCTGTCTTGAAACCTCTTCTGCCACCTTGAGCAGTTGGTAAAAGGTTTAAAAGTTCAAAGGGGCACACCCCAAAAAAACTGCCAAAGATTGTTTTGCATCTTTTTATCAATTGCAGCTTCTGTTTACCAAGGAATGAAGAGAGGGATGAAATATCACTTGATTTACGTTATAAACGGAGAAGAAATTGGCTAGGAAACAGCTATATAATGAAAGTGGAAGTGATGTCGTCAATGGGACGTGACCAACACAGAAAGTAGCCCTTAAGCCCTTTTTTCAGGACTTTTTGGAGTTTAAAGCCTTGTTGCATCCATTGTTGGGATTTGTGAACCCATTTTGACACCTTTTCTGCCACCTTGAGCAGTTGGTGAAAGGTTTAAAAGTTCAAAGGGGCACACCACAAAAAAAGTGGCCCAAAAAATTGTTGCATCGTTTTTCCCATTGCCGCTTTTCTTTTTACCAAGGAATCACTAGATGGATGAAGTATGATTCGATTTCAGATTTTAACGGGCAAGAAATTAGCTGGAAAACATCCATCTTCTGAAAACATGGGATGTCATCAATGTGACGTGACCGAAACAGGCAGTGGCCTTTCGACACTTTTCTCCTTGACTCTTTGCAGTTTTTAGCATCGTTGAATCCATTTTTGAGCTTTCTAAGCCCGTTTTCACACATTTTCTGCCTCCTTGAGCAGTTGGTAAAAGGTTGAAAAGCTAAAAGGGGCACACCCTGAAAAACTGCCAAAAATTGTCTTGCATTTTTTTTTTTACTTATTGCAGCTTCATTTTACCAAGGAATGAAGAGAGTGACGAAATATCACTTGATTTAAGCTTTAAACAGACAAGGAACCGGCAAGGAAACAGCTATATCCTGAAAGTGGAAGTGATGTCGTCAACGTGACGTGACCAAAACGGGAAGTGGCCCTTAAACCCTTTTCGCCATGACTTTTGGTGTTTTATGCCTCTTTGCATCCATTTCTGGGCTTTTTTGACGCCGTGTTGACACCTTTTACACCCCCCGAGCAGTTTGTGAAAGGTGTAAACATTTTAAGGGGCACAGGCCCAAAAACTGACATAAAATGTCTTTGCACCTTCTTTACCTATTGCAGTTTCTTTTTACCAAGGAATGACAAGAGGGATAAATAATCACTTGATTTCAGCTTTAAATACAAAAGAAAATGGCTGGGAAACTGCAGTCTTCTGTAAACAGAAGTGATGTCGTCTATGTGACGTGACCAAAACGGAAAGTAGCCATTAAACACATTTTTTCTTGATGTTTTGGAGTGTTAAGCCTTGGCGCATCCATTTTTGAGATGCCTACGCCTGTCTTGACACCTCTTCTGCCACCTTGAGCAGTTGGTAAAAGGTTTAAAAGTTCAAAGGGGCACACCCCGAAAAACTGCCAAAGATTGTTTTGCATCTTTTTACCAATTGCAGCTTCTGTTTACCAAGGAATGAAGAGAGTGACGAAATATCACTTGATTTAAGCTTTAAACAGACAAGGAACCGGCAAGGAAACAGCTATATCCTGAAAGTGGAAGTGATGTCGTCAACGTGACGTGACCAAAACGGGAAGTGGCCCTTAAATCCTTTTCGCCATGACTTTTGGTGTTTTATGCCTCTTTGCATCCATTTCTGGGCTTTTTTGACGCCGTGTTGACACCTTTTACACCCCCGAGCAGTTTGTGAAAGGTGTAAACATTTTAAGGGGCACATGCCCAAAAACTGACATAAAATGTCTTTGCACCTTCTTTACCTATTGCAGTTTCTTTTTACCAAGGAATGACAAGAGGGATAAATAATCACTTGATTTCAGCTTTAAATACAAAAGAAAATGGCTGGGAAACTGCAGTCTTCTGTAAACAGAAGTGATGTCGTCTATGTGACGTGACCAAAACGGGAAGTAGCCTTTAAACACATTTTTTCTTTTTTTTTTTTAAATTTAAATATTTATTTGTTTTCAAATATAGCAATATAAATATCTCCAACACAAGATGTAATAAAATACAACATAACAAATTTCTTCTAAAAACTCTCAACCCCCCCTCCCTCCCCTCTTCAATAAACCCCTGACATCTGTTCGATTCCCATCTTTATTCTTATTTACGGAGTAGCTTCTTTCTTCTTTGCTCTAAATTCCTCCCATTTCTTCCATTTTGTATAATAAACCTCCATCTTATCCTCCTGTATATAATACAGTTTCTCCATTCTAACTGTCAGGGCTCCCAGGTATGACCAGAGGTGTGTGACTGAAGCAGGGAAACGCAGACCTCAGATATGTTATAAACAATATAATTTATTAACACTAACAGTACAAACATAAACGCAGTGCAATACTAAAACATAATACAGTGCAAACAAACCAAACCACCCACAGATAACAGTACATACAAGCAAGCGTCGTCAGGCAGGCCGGGTCAATATCAATTGGGCAGGTAGGTACAGGGGGAGCAAGCGGAGAATGGTCGGGGTCACAGGCCAGGTTCAGCAGGTAGCAAGCAGCATAGTACAGAGGGTCAGGCAGAGGGATGGTCCGGGTCACAAGCCAGGGATCAGAACAGGTAGCAAGCAGCGTAGTACAGAGGGTCAGACAGAGGGATGGTCAGGGTCACAAGCCAGGATCAGAGCAGGAGAAGTCAGCAAAGGAACAGAAACAGGATGCAGGACAGATACAGGGCCCAGGACAAACACAACACCAAGGCCGAGTCTGTGGGTCTGGCCATCCCTTAAATACCCCAGCATCATCAGTTACAGGTGTTAGCTGGCTGCAGAGTTGAGTCTCTGATGGCTGGGAACACCCGCTGGCCAGCCCTGGTACTGCAGATCAAAAGGCAGGTGAGTCCCACCATTGCTGGCCAGTCCATTCCTAACAGTACCCCCCCCTCAAGGAGCGGCCTCAGGACGCTCCAAACAGTCCTAGCTGGGCAAAATGTTCCACCGCCCGGGTCTGGCAGCTGGCGGGATATCAAAGACTGGCACACCGGGCAGAGGCACATCGGGCAGGACTCCGGGCAGAGGCACATCGGGCAGAGGCACATCGGGCAGGACTCCGGGCAGAGGCACATCGGGTAGGACTCCGGGCAGAGGCACACCGGGCAGAGGCACATCGGGCAGGACTCCGGGCAGAGGCACATCGGGCAGGACTCCGGGCAGAGGCACATCGGGCAGGATTCCGGGCAGAGGCACATCGGGCAGGACTCCGGGCAGAGGCACATCGGATTACCAGGCGAAGCAGCAGGCAGCGGGCCACCAGGCGGAGCAGCAGGCACCGGGCCCCCGGGCGGATCAGCAGGCACCGGGCCCCCGGGCGGGGCTACAGGCACCGGGCCCCCGGGCGGAGCAGCAGGCACCGGGCCCCCGGGCGGGGCAGCAGGCACCGGGCCCCCGGGCGGGGCAGCAGGCACCGGGCCCCCGGGCGGAGCAGCAGGCACCGGGCCCCCGGGCGGGGCGACAGGCACCGGGCCCTCGGGCGGAGCAGCAGGCACCGGGCCCCCAGGCGGAGCAGCAGGCACCGGGCCCCCGGGCGGAGCAGCAGGCACCGGGCCCCCGGGCGGAGCAGCAGGCACCGGGCCCCCGGGCGGGGCGACAGGCACCGGGCCCCCAGGCGGGGCGACAGGCACCGGGCCCCCAGGCGGGGCGACAGGCATCGTGCCCCCAGGCGGGGCGACAGGCATCGTGCCCCCAGGCGGGGCGACAGGCATCGGGCCCCCAGGAGGGGCGACAGGCATCGTGCCCCCAGGCGGGGCGACAGGCATCGTGCCCCCAGGCGGGGCGAGAGGCATCGTGCCCCCAGGCGGGGCGACAGGCATCGTGCCCCCAGGCGGGGCGACAGGCATCGTGCCCCCAGGCGGGGCGACAGGCATCGTGCCCCCAGGCGGAGCGGCGGGCGCCGGACCCCCAGGCGGAGCGACAGGTCTCGGGCCCTCAGGCGGAGCGGCGGGCGCCGGACCCCCAGGCGGAGCGACAGGTCTTGGGCCCTCAGGCGGAGCGGCGGGCGCCGGACCTCCAGATGGAGCGACAGGTCTCGGGCCCTCAGGCGGAGCGGCGGGCGCCGGACCCCCAGGAGGAGCGACAGGTCTCGGGCCCTCAGGCGGAGCGGCGGGCGCCGGACCCCCAGGCGGAGCGACAGGTCTCGGGCCCTCAGGCGGAGCGGCGGGCGCCAGACCCCCAGGCGGAGCGACAGGTCTCGGGCCCTCAGGCGGGGCGACAGGCATCGTGCCCCCAGGCGGGGCGACAGGCATCGTGCCCCCAGGCGGAGCGACAGGCATCGGGCCCCCAGGAGGGGCGACAGGCATCGTGCCCCCAGGCGGGGCGACAGGCATCGTGCCCCCAGGCGGGGCGAGAGGCATCGTGCCCCCAGGCGGGGCGACAGGCATCGTGCCCCCAGGCGGGGCGACAGGCATCGTGCCCCCAGGCGGGGCGACAGGCATCGTGCCCCCAGGCGGAGCGGCGGGCGCCGGACCCCCAGGCGGAGCGACAGGTCTCGGGCCCTCAGGCGGAGCGGCGGGCGCCGGACCCCCAGGCGGAGCGACAGGTCTTGGGCCCTCAGGCGGAGCGGCGGGCGCCGGACCTCCAGATGGAGCGACAGGTCTCGGGCCCTCAGGCGGAGCGGCGGGCGCCGGACCCCCAGGAGGAGCGACAGGTCTCGGGCCCTCAGGCGGAGCGGCGGGCGCCGGACCCCCAGGTGGAGCGACAGGTCTCGGGCCCTCAGGCGGAGCGACGGGCGCCGGACCCCCAGGCGGAGCGACAGGTCTCGGGCCCTCAGGCGGAGCGGCGGGCGCCGGACCCCCAGGCGGAGCGACAGGTCTCGGGCCCTCAGGCGGAGCGGCGGGCGCCGGACCCCCAGGAGGAGCGACAGGTCTCGGGCCCACAGGCGGAGCGGCGGGCGCCGGACCCCCAGGAGGAGCGACAGGTCTCGGGCCCTCAGGCGGAGCGGCGGGCGCCGGACCCCCAGATGGAGCGACAGGTCTCGGGCCCTCAGGCGGAGCGGCGGGCGCCGGACCCCCAGGTAGAGCGACAGGTCTCGGGCCCTCAGGCGGAGCGGCGGGCGCCGGACCCCCAGGAGGAGCGACAGGTCTTGGGCCCTCAAGCGGAGTGGCAGGTGCCGGACCCCCAGGCGGAGCGACAGGTCTCGGGCCCTCAGGCGGAGCGACAGGTCTCAGGCCCCCAGGCGGGGCGGCGGGCGCCGGATCCCCAGGCAGAGCGGCGGGCGCTGGACCCCCAAGCGGAGCAACAGGTCTCGGGCCCCCAGGCGGAGCGGCGGGCACCGAGTCACCAGGCACGACAGTGGGCTCCGAGTCAACTGGTATGACCGCAGGCACTGGGTCAGACATTGTATGGTCTGGCTGGACAGCGGGCATCGGGTCATCAGGCATCAGGTCATTTGGCTCGACAGCGGGCACCGCGTCATCTGGCAAGGCAGTGGGCTCCGAGTCAACTGGTATGACCGCGGGCACTGGGTCAGACATTGGATCGTCTGACCGGACAGCGGGCATCGGGTCACCAGGCATCAGGTCATTTGGCTCGACCGCGGGCACCGCGTCATCTGGCAAGGCAGTGGGCTCCGAGTCAACTGGTATGACCGCGGGCACTGGGTCAGACATTGGATCGTCTGACTGGACAGCGGGCATCGGTTCACCAGGCATCAAGTCATTTGGCTCGACAGCGAGCACCGCGTCATCTGGCAAGGCAGTGGGCTCCGAGTCAACTGGCATGACCGCGGGCACTGGGGCAGACATTGAATCGTCTGGCTGGACAGCGGGCATCGGGTCACCAGGCATCAGGTCATTTGGCTCGACAGCGGGCACCGCGTCATCTGGCAAGGCAGTGGTCTCCGAGTCAACAGGCCCGACAGTGGGCACCGGGTCATCAGGTACCGGATTGTCTGGCTCGACAGCGGGCATCGGGTCATCAGGTATGACAGCGGACACTAGGTCACCAGGCATCAGGTCATTTGGCTTGCCAGCAGGCACCGCGTCATCTGGCAAGGCAGTGGGCACCAAGTCACCAGGTACGACAGCGGGCTCTGAGTCAATTGGCACGACAGCGGGCACCGGATCAGGTACCGGATCATCTGGATCAACAGCGGGCATCGAGTCAACTGGCCTAATAGGATCGTCAGGCTGGATCAGTTCATCATGCTGGGTAGAGGCATTAGGCCGAGTAGAGGCTTCAGGCCGAGTAGAGGCATCAGGCCGAGTAGAGGCTTCAGGCCGAGTAGAGGCTTCAGGCCGAGTAGAGGCTTTAGGCTGAAGAGAGGCATCAGGCCGAGTACAGGCATCAGGCCGAGTACAGGCATCAGGCCGCGTACAGGCATCAGGCCGCGTACAGGCTTCAGGCTGAGGAGAGGCTTCAGGCCGCGTAGAGGCTTCAGGCCGAGTAGAGGCATCAGGCCGAGTAGAGGCATCAGGCCGAGTAGAGGCTTCAGGCCGAGTAGAGGCTTCAGGCCGCGTAGAGGCTTCAGGCCGAGTAGAGGCTTCAGGCCGAGTAGAGGCATCAGGCTGCGTACAGGCATCAGTCTGAACCACGGAAGGCAGGTTCACCGGTTTGGATACTGGCAGGATGGTACTGGTTGGAAAGAATTTTCGCTTTTTTCTGGTTTTAACTACTGGAGCACTGCAAGTAAACGCAGGTCTGCAAACGAATGGAGCAGCTGGAGACAGAGAAGAACTGGAGGATGGAACAGGAGAGGGAGCAGTTGCTACAGAGGGCTTTTTTACAGGGTTAAAGGCAGGATAGGTGCAGCAAGTGGGAACAGGGTACTGACATGCGGTAGATAGCCAAGTATACTGGGCTGTAACTGGAGGAGCTGGTGGGAATACAGGAGTAGAGTTAGAAGCAGGACTGGGTCTTTGTAAGCTGACTGAGGCTGGGTGCAACAAGTCTGTCCATGTCTGCAGTAGGGGTTGAACAAAGCTGCGCTTACACAAAGTCTGTCTGGTCAATGACTGCACTGCGTTTATACAATCTCTTAGTGTCTGTGGTGAACATGCAGAATAACGCTCCAGAAAGTAACCCACATCATCCTCTAATAACCACACCAGGGACTCTACCTGGTCTGCACTAAATGGTGGCAAAAATTCATCCCTGCATTCGGGGGAACCAGATGAAACCAACTCTGCACAAACCTCAATCAATGGCTGCACCTCAGAGAACACTGTGCCCTGATCTACTAGAACATGAGCGAGCCGTATACATTCTAGCAATTCATCCCGGGTATACTCCTTCAGAGTTTGATAAGCATACTCCCTGTCATCAAACACTAGCAGATATAAATACTCAACCTCATCAAGATCCATCCTTCCCATCAACAAGCCAAGATGGCTTCCCTGTGCAGCCACTTCTGGTCAGGATTGGCCTTGGTGTAATGTCAGGGCTCCCAGGTATGACCAGAGGTGTGTGACTGAAGCAGGGAAACGCAGACCTCAGATATGTTATAAACAATATAATCTATTAACACTAACAGTACAAACATAAACGCAGTGCAATACTAAAACATAATACAGTGCAAACAAACCAAACCAAACCACCCACAGATAACAGTACATACAAGCAAGCGTCGTCAGGCAGGCCGGGTCAATATCAATTGGGCAGGTAGGTACAGGGGGAGCAAGCGGAGAATGGTCGGGGTCACAGGCCAGGTTCAGCAGGTAGCAAGCAGCATAGTACAGAGGGTCAGGCAGAGGGATGGTCCGGGTCACAAGCCAGGGATCAGAACAGGTAGCAAGCAGCGTAGTACAGAGGGTCAGACAGAGGGATGGTCAGGGTCACAAGCCAGGATCAGAGCAGGAGAAGTCAGCAAAGGAACAGAAACAGGATGCAGGACAGATACAGGGCCCAGGACAAACACAACACCAAGGCCGAGTCTGTGGGTCTGGCCATCCCTTAAATACCCCAGCATCATCAGTTACAGGTGTTAGCTGGCTGCAGAGTTGAGTCTCTGATTGCTGGGAACACCCGCTGGCCAGCCCTGGTACTGCAGATCAAAAGGCAGGCGAGTCCCACCATTGCTGGCCAGTCCATTCCTAACACTAACAATCTGGTCCACTCTGACTATCCAGTCATCTACCTCCGGTGCCTCTACTTTACGCCAGAACCTAGGTATCAACCCTTTAGCTGCATTTAAGTAGCACTCTATACCCATATTCTTAAACGTTTTCATTGATATTTCTGTGATATAAAAAAGGCATATCTCAGGGTCCAAACCAATCTAAATTTCAGTGATATTCCTAATTTGATTTATAACCTTCCTCCAGTAAACTTGTATTTTTGGGCATCCCCACCACACGTGATACATTGTGCCCTCCTCTCCACATTCTCGCCAACACCCAGTTTGTTTCTCACCACTCATTTTGTGTTCTACTATCGGAGTGATATACCACCTACTTAAACATTTATAGTTCAACTCCACCTCCCGCATACTAACATTTCCATGTACCATTCTATATATTTTTCTTTGTGTATGTTCCTCCCACTCCACCCCCAAATCTTTTTCCCATCTTTCTATATATCTTAATTTTACCTTACTATCTAAATCAGTGAGAATTTTATATGTTTTAGCAGTGTTGTGTTTCCCATCACCTTGCACTTCAAAACATTTCTCAAATAAATTCCAATCCTTTCTAATTCTAAGGGGCTTCGTCAGTTTCCCCACGAATTGTTTTAATTGATTATACCTCCATATATCTATTTTAGTGAAAATCCCTCCCTCTTCCCTTTTCAAATCCTCTAGTGTTCTTAAGTTTACCCCCTCCATTACGTCTCTCAACTGAGCATCCTCTTTCTTAATCCATTTACCCGTAATTTCCTCTTTACCTGGGGGGAAAACTCTGAATTTCTTAATTTCAATGAGTTGAAATCCCAATTCCTCTGTTTGTGCAATCTATCCCATTCTTTCAAAACAGTCCTAGTGAATGGACTTGTGCTCTCAGCTAATTCTCTAAACTGTGTTGATACCCAAACAATCCCACTCAAATCTTTCCCACTAAGTGTATTTTCTATTGTAACCCAATTTTTACTCTTTATATTATGTTTCCAGTCAAAAATTCTTGATAGGATCACTGCTCTATAATATCTTTTGAGATCCGGCAGTCCCACCCCCCCCCCCTTTTCTTTATTTCTACTTAGCACTTCATATGATACTCTAGGTTTTTTATTTTTCCATATATATCTTGTTACTATTTGTTTAATTGTTCTAAAGTATGTCTCTGGGAGTTTAATGGGAATCATTTGGAGATTATACAAAACCTTAGGGAGAATTACCATTTTTATTAGGTTAATACGACCTAGCCACGAAGGATTTCCTCTGATTCTCTTCAATTCCTCCCTAACCTCATTTAGCAATGGTATATAATTTGCTTTATAAAGATTTTTCTGTGAAGAAGTAAGTTTTACTCCCAAATATTTTATTTCTCTATCTTTCCATATAAAGTGGAACTCTCTCTGTATCGTTTCTTTTTCACTCTTTGGAAGGTTTATATTTAATATCTCTGTTTTACTCGAATTAATTTTTAGGTTTGCCAATTCCCCATATTCCTTCAATGTTTTCATTAGGTTAGGAAGCGTTATCCTGGGGTTACTAATATAGAACAATAGGTCTTCCACAAATGCAGCGACTTTATGCTCTATCTTTCCTACATTAATTCCCTTTATATCTATATTTTTCCTGATTGTTAATAACAAGGGTTCCAATGATAAGACAAACAACAATGGGAATAATGGGCAACCCTGTCTAGTTCCATTTGTCATTAAAAAAGACTCTGATCTCTCTCCATTTACCATTATCATCGCGGACGGTCCTTCATACAGTCTTCCAATCCATCTCCTCATCCTGTTACCCAGTCCCAAGGCCTCTAGCGTATCCATCATAAAACTCCAATTGACCCTGTCAAACGCCTTCTCCGCGTCTATTGAGAGCAACAGTACTAGATTTTTTCCCATTAGACTTTTCTGAATAAGCATCAGGGATCTCAACCCATTATCTCGACCCTCCCTTCCTCTAACGAAACCCACCTGATCCCCGTGTATCCATTCTGACATCAGATCCTTCAACCTATTTGCTAAAACCTTTGCATACAACTTCGTATCTGTGTTCAGCAATGATATCGGTCTATAACTTGAGCACTGGGAGATATCTTTACCTTCCTTATGTATCAAAACCACCTGGGCCTGTAGGGATTCCTGTCTCATCTCCATCTCTCCTCCCAATGCGTCCATATACCTCTTTAATTTAGGTAATAGTAAGTCACTATATTTTTTATAGTATCTCACGGTATATCCATCTGGGCACGGACTTTTCCCCGATTTAAAGCTTTTTAATGCTATTTTTAGTTCTTCCTGTGAGATTTCAGATTCTAAGGAGTTTAATAAATCTTCGCTTACTTTTGGTAATCCTGCTTTTCTTAGATATTCTCTTCTCTTCTCCTCCTTTACCTTTTTGTTCTTATCTATAGGGTCGTTGGGGGCAATATTATATAGTTTACTATAATAATCCTTGAAAACCTTTGCAATTTCTTTAGTTGAGTGGACTAATTCTCCTTTGAAATTTTTTATTTTATCTATATAATTTCTGTTTTTTTTCTTCCTCAGTGTTCTCATCAAATATTTACCCGGTCTATCTCCCCATCTATATCTTTCTCCCGTGATTTTATGAAAAAGTCTCGTTTTTTTCTTCCTCCAATACTTTCTCTAATTCTTCCCTCTTTTTTTTCATTTTTTCTTCTATCTCTTTCGTTATATTACTTTTATGTAGGAGTTCCAACTCAGCTATTTCCTTTAGAAGCTCACTAATCCTTTCTCTCCTTTCCCTTTTTTTCTTAGCCCCAATCGCAATTAGGATTCCTCTGATGTATACTTTGTGCACCTCCCACACTGTAGCTCTTGACACATCTCCCGTTTCATTCTCCTCAAAAAATCTCCCTATCTCCTCCCTGATTTTCCGTTCAGTATCTTGATCCATGAGAAGTGCCTCGTTCAGCCTCCATGTCAGTCCTCCCGCCAACCTCCCTCCCTATCTTAATGTTAATACAATGGGGGCATGATCCGAGAGGGTCATTACTTCTATCTTAACACTAGACAGATCTTCGATGAGATGATGATCTATCAATATATAATCTAATCTGGAGTATGTTTTATGAATATTAGAATAAAAGGTATAATCTCTATTTCTGTTATTTACTATTCTCCAGCTATCCACCAGTTGGCTCTCTCTCATCACCTCCTTCAAAAATTTCATCGACTTATTTCCCTCTCTCTGCACTGTAGAAGTTGTGTCTATATGTGCATCCATACATAGGTTGAAGTCTCCGGCCACTATTAAATATCCCTTAGAAAAATCCATCAATTTCTTCAGAACCCCTTTCAAAAGCATCTCTGGTTTCCTATTAGGGCAATATATATTTGCTAGCGTACACTCAATATCTTGCAATTTACCTTTCAAAAATAGAAACCTCCCGTCCGGATAGGTATTCCTATCTTCTAATTCAAACCTAACATTTTTTGCAAATCCTATAGCCACCCCCTTTGCTCTCTTAATTGGAGAATCTGCATAATACCACACCGGATGGTATCTAGATTTCAATTTAAGATTTTTTTTTAACTCGAGGTGCGTTTCTTGCAAGAATACCACTGAGGCCGCTCTATGCTGTAGTTCTCTAAGTAACCTAAATCTTTTACTTGGACAGTTCAGCCCATTTACATTATGAGTTATGAACTGTATTTCCTCCATATTTTGTTTATTTGTCATCTTTCTATTTTACCATCTCCTTTCTTCTTCCATTTCCCTCTATCTCTCCTTTCATGCCAGATGTCAGTTTTAAAGAACCCTTCTCCCCCCTCCCCTTCCAATTCCCTCCCTCCCTTCCGCTTTAGGCCTATGGCTTGCCTTCCCCCCTCTACCTCCCTCCCTCCCACCCATTTTAGGCTTGTAGTTTGCCTATAAATCTGTTGAGGATCTAAACCCTCCATAGATTTTATACCTTGGGGTTGAGCTCCTCCCATGAACGGCCTCTCCCACCTCCAACCTCCCCAGATGCCCCTTGTCTATTTCATAAACTCAAGATGATTCCACTAAGATGTACTTCATTCGAGCGAACAGGAAATAGGAAGAGCGAGAAGAAAAAAAGGAGGAAGGAAAAAAAAAAAAATCTTTCCTCCTCTATCTTTCTCTCCTAATTAACTGCCAGTCTTCCTTTACTCTATCCCCACTATCTCCTGCCTCCTCCTCCCAGCCAGGAATTTCTATTATTTGCAAATCAAGTCTATCACAAAAGTCCCTTAAATCCTCAGGAAATCTCAAGTAGGCTGTAACTCCGTTCTTCCATCCGATTAGACACTCAGGAATACCCCATCTATAGTGCACTTTTTGTTTTTTCAATTGCTCTAACAGGGGTTTCAAAGATCTTCTTCTCCTTAGTGTCTCTGTTGTCAAATCTGCAAATATCTGTATATTTACTTCTCCATATTTAATATTTGATCTTCCCTTAATCTTTCTCCATATCTCTTCCTTATCACACATCTTTTGGAATTGGACAATTATGTCTCTGGGTTTCTTTTCACCATTTCCATGTTGAATCCTTCCAATTCTAAAAACCTCTTCCAGATTCACCTGTTCTATTTCTGGTCTCTCTCTTATGGAGTTTAGTATTTTACAGATAAAGTCTCTCATTTCCTCTCCCTTCACGGATTCCGGAATACCTTTTACCCTAAAGTTCTTCCTTCTCTCCCTGTTTTCCTGTATTTCCATTCTATACAACAGTCTTTTTTGCTCTTTCTTAATATCTTTTGTCCTTTTTTCTAAGTCAGAGATAGATTGGGCGTGATTTTTAATTCTTTCCTCTGTCTCCTCCATCCGCAATAACACTTGCCCTAAATTATTCTGTATGATTGTCAGTTCTTGTTTTATTGTTTTTTCTAGACTTTTGAACATATCTGCCATCTCTTTCTTATTTGGTACTTGTAGTTCACTTTCCAGATTTTTCCTTTCCACATTCTCTAATATTTGTTGACTATTATGCTTTGTTCCCAGGGAGAGTCTCGGGCTAGCTTCCAAGCTTGTTTCCAGCTCACTTTTATCACCGATATCTTGAGATCTTTCTGGGGTCACATTACCTTGAGATGTATATTTTTTTTATCGTGCCTACTTGGGACCCCTTTAGCCCACTACTTTTAGCGTTTTTATTCTTCATCTCTTCTGTGGTTTTATTCAGTTAAATACAGGAACCACCTTGGTTTAACAGCTTCAGACCAGGTACCTAGATTTCAACACGTGCTTAATTATCCACTTTCCCACTATGCGCTCCTTCTTCTTCCAGGGCTGCTAGTTTCACTTATACTCATTTTCCCCAGGGAGTCTACCCCACTTTAAACATACAGTCACCATATAATCACAATTTGTTTGGTCGTGCTGCTCACACTCACCCTCTGGTTGCTTTTCTTCTGGTGAGGCAGCCCCGAACCACCAGCTGCTAACTTCAGCTTCCAATGACTCTCTTCAGGGGGACTCCTCTGGTTCTTCTTCCTCAGCCCCTACTCCCCTGTGTATAGACTCAACACACACTGGGAGTGGGCCATCCATTGATCGAGTGTCTTCTCCTGTATGTCTGCAAGGGGGGAGCGAGAGGGGGGAGCGAAGCGGCGTCCTCACTCTCACTGCAGATGCCGGCCAGCTTTCTCCCCTTCCCATTAATGCTCTGCGGTTTCCCACTTGTCAGCTCCATGGGTCTCCGCTCTCTCAGCTGCCCCGCACTTCCGTCCGGACCTCCTGCAGCAAGCCCCGTCTCCCAGCACACCCTCCACTCTCCGCTCCCGGGCCGCCGGTCCCGCTCCAGAGCCGTCGCTTGTGGGTAAGTCCCCGGGTCAATCCTGCACAGGCATCCGGGATGGTAGAGGTGATTCGGAGAGCACCCGCTCCGTGCTCTCCTACGCCGCCATAACAAGGCTCCTCCCCCCCAAAGGGATTCTGATCTGGGGCCCTATTTACATTTGACCCACTGGAATGTCCTCCCTCTGCAACACAAAAGAAAACTTACCTGGGTATTCATTGGATAATGGAGTATTCCCCCTTGCTTATAAAGGCCTGGAAGTTAGAGAGAAGTAAGTGTTTAAAGAAGACCTGAAGATAACTCAAAACCATCGCTGTTTTCAACCATGAGGTAAGCCTCACTTCATACTTTCTAATCAAAATCATTTTTTTTCAGATAAGAGAAGATCTTGGATACTTTTGTCCCTATTTACATGACCCAAAACAAAGCACTATCTTGTGTTCCATTGCTGGTGAGAAAGTGCTTCCTGTTTTGGGCAATGTGGGAACTGGGTTAAACCTTCCAGATGAAACGAGGAGCATCAGAGTGGCCAGTCCTCTACTCTCAATGCTTTCAACTCAGTCAAAGCAGAGCACTGTACTTTGTTAGAAAAATCTCGGCTTTAAAACCTTGTTTTTTAACATGTAAGTGCCACCTTGTTTGACCAAGGTGAGAAGCAGATTATCTGCAACCACAGCCACAATTCCTTTCCCTAACAGCCATTTCAGACATATTAGCGCGCAAAACTCCAAACGGAGCACTTTTCTGTGATGACGTATTGGAAGTGTGATCTTCTGTTTGGGGTATTGTGTGACCAGACTTACTTGGATAGAACATTCATGAAGTTACTTGGAGAAAGCTCAATTTCATTAAAACGTTTCTCATGAAAGCTAGGAATCAACATAAAAATCATCAAGGTTCTTGGTTTGACAATTGTGAACTATGTTTAGGGTTAGATAGCAATATTATTTCCAAGAGTTATTTTTGGTAGACCGGAGTGATGAAGTGGAAATTTGCTTTTATCCTTGTGATTTTTATGTCTGCAGATAAGTCAAATGAAAGCACTTTCTTATATGTTGGGATTTCACTGAGTGCTTTTTGTTTGGTTGGTCTTTAAACTGTGAATACTCATATTCTTTTTCATTGGTTAAGTGATTTGAAACATATTTGGGATGGAAGCAGGACTATTGCTTTGCATAGCTAAATGTGTTTTATTTTCTAAACACTCTTTCTGATTCTTTTAAATCATTTTAAACAAAATGCTGTCAAAGAATTTAGGAAGAGATGCTCCTTGGTACAGTGCTTTTTGGTGGCTTTTTTCTATACCCTGTGACTTTGGATTTTGGCTTTCATAGTTGCAAGTTACAATATGGAAGTTAACATACCCATTGGGATGTATAACCTACAATACCCTTGGTTCATAGAGTTCTCAAGAAGTTTAAAATCCTGCACATTTTTGAATATGCTAACTTACAACAGCTTTTAGCTGAAACCAAGCTGTCTGCATCTTCTATATTTTAAATTTCAGAAATATTCCTCAGGTGAAAGGTATGAAATATATAGAGTTCTCCTGCTCACACATTCCGATTTTACTTCATAATCAAAACTGCTAAGATTAGCTGTTGCTTAAACCTCTGAATAGAGTTTACATTACCAAAAACGCCCTATTGTTATGCTGAGATTGCAACTGGTACCACCTGTGGCTTTGAGAGGCAAGGCCCTATTTACATTTGACCCACTGGAATGTCCTCCCTCTGCAACACAAAAGAAAACTTACCTGGGTATTCATTGGATAATGGAGTATTCCCCCTTGCTTATAAAGGCTTGGAAGTTAGAGAGAAGTAAGTGTTTAAAGAATACCTGAAGATAACTCAGAACCATCGCTGTTTTCAACCTTGAGGTAAGCCTCACTTCATACTTTCTAATCAAAATCATTTTTTTTCAGATAAGAGAAGATCTTGGATACTTTTGTCCCTATTTACATGACCCAAAACAAAGCACTATCTTGTGTTCCATTGCTGGTGAGAAAGTGCTTCCTGTTTTGGGCAATGTGGGAACTGGGTTAAACCTTCCAGATGAAACGAGGAGCATCAGAGTGGCCAGTCCTCTACTCTCAATGCATTCAACTCAGTCAAAGCAGAGCACTTTACCTTGTTAGAAAAATCTCGGCTGTAAAACCTTGTTTTTTAACATGTAAGTGCCACCTTGTTTGACCAAGGTGAGAAGCAGATTATCTGCAACCACAGCCACAATTCCTTTCCCTAACAGCCATTTCAGACATATTAGTGCGCAAAACTCCAAACGGAGCACTTTTCTGTGATGACTAGAGATGAGCGAATTATTCAAAAATTCGGTTCGGCTGATTCGCCGAATTTGCGGGAGAAATTCGATTCGATGCGAATTTATTCGCCGCGAATTTAACTTATTAAAAGGGTTTCTAGGCTTCAGAGAGCCTTTATATTAGTGCAGAACACTGTACCTTTAATTTAAATGCCCTTGGAGTCTGCTGGGGAAGAGAAATAATACTGTTAGTCAGTATGACATGCAGATGAGTGCCGTTGATCTTAGAATCACCGCACACTTCACTCATTTGGGCAGTCACGGGGCACGACGAAGAAGAAAAAGAAGAAGAAGTAGAATGAAAAGAAGAATGAAAAGAAGAAGAAGAAGAATGAAAAGAAGAAGAAGAAGAATGAAAAGAAGAAGGAGAAGAATGAAAAGAAGAATGAAAAGAATAATGAGAAGAATGAAAAGAAGAATGAAAAGAAGAAGAAGAAGAATGAAAAGAAGAATGAGAAGAAGAATGAAAAGAAGAATGAAAAGAAGAATGAGAAGAATGAAAAGAAGAATGAAAAGAAGAAGAAGAAGAATGAAAAGAAGAAGAAGAAGAATGAAAAAAAGAATGAAAAGAAGAAGAAGAAGAATGAAAAGAAGAAGAAGAAGAATGAAAAGAAGAATGAAAAGAAGAAGAAGAAGAATGAAAAGAAGAAGAAGAAGAATGAAAAGAAGAAGAATGAAAAGAAGAATGAAAAGAAGAAGAAGAAGAATGAAAAGAAGAAGAAGAAGAATGAAAAGAAGAATGAAAAGAAGAAGAAGAAGAATGAAAAGAAGAAGAAGAAGAATGAAAAGAAGAATGAAAAGAAGAAGAAGAAGAATGAAAAGAAGAGGAATGAAAAGAAGAATGAAAAGAAGAAGAAGAAGAATGAAAAGAAGAAGAAGAATGAAAAGAAGAAGAAGAAGAATGAAAAGAAGAATGAGAAGAAGAATGAGAAGAATGAAAAGAAGAATGAAAAGAAGAAGAAGAATGAAAAGAAGAAGAAGAAAGAAAAGAAGAATGAAAAGAAGAAGAAGAAGAATGAAAAGAAGAAGAAGAATGAAAGGAAGAATGAAAAGAAGAAGAATGAAAAGAAGAAGAAGAATGAAAAGAAGAAGAAGAGGAATGAAAAGAAGAAGAAGAAGAATGAAAAGAAGAATGAAAAGAAGAAGAAGAAGAATGAAAAGAAGAAGAAGAATGAAAAGAAGAATGAAAAGAAGAAGAAGAAGAATGAAAAGAAGAAGATGAATGAAAAGAAGAAGAAGAAGAATGAAAAGAAGAAGAAGAAGAATGAAAAGAAGAATGAGAAGAAGAATGAAAAGAAGAATGAAAAGAAGAATGAGAAGAATGAAAAAAAGAATGAAAAGAAGAGGAAGAAGAATGAAAAGAAGAAGAAGAAGAATGAAAAGAAGAATGAAAAGAAGAAGAAGAAGAATGAAAATAAGAAGAAGAAGAATGAAAAGAAGAATGAAAAGAAGAAGAAGAAGAATGAAAAGAAGAAGAAGAAGAATGAAAAGAAGAAGAAGAAGAATGAAAAGAAGAATGAAAAGAAGAAGAAGAAGAAGAAGAAGAATGAAAAGAAGAAGAATAAAAAGAAGAAGAAGAAGAATGAAAAGAAGAATGAAAAGAAGAAGAAGAATGAAAAGAAGAAGAAGAATGAAAAGAAGAATGAAAAGAAGAAGAATGAAAAGAAGAAGAAGAAGAATGAAAAGAAGAATGAAAAGAAGAAGAAGAAAAAGAATGAAAAGAAGAAGAATGAAAAGAAGAAGAAGAAGAATGAAAAGAAGAAGAATGAAAAGAAGAAGAATTAAAGTACAGCAAAAAGTGTATCTGCAGAGAGCTCCGCTATTTCTGACAGTTCTCTGACAGTTCCTTCACATTTACAGCGGTTGAAACATTGTATCTATTTATTTCCGAATAAAAACATCTGTATCCTAAATGGAAACAAATAGATACAATGTTTCAACCGCTGTAAATGAACTGTCAGAACTGTCAGAAATAGCGGAGCTCTCTGCTGTGACACTTTTGCCGGCTGATCGGGAAAAATTTGATTCGTGCACCCGAAGTTTGCTAAAATTCGGATTCGATGCGAATCGAATTTTTCCTGATATTCGAAACGAATTCCACTTCGCCAGGTTCGATTCGCTCATCTCTAGTGATGACGTATTGGAAGTGTGCTCTTCTCTTTGGGGCATTGTGTGACAAGACTTACTTGGATAGAACATTCATGAAGTTACTTGGAGAAAGCTCAATTTCGTTAAAACGTTTCTCATGAAACCTAGGAATCGACATAAAAATCATCAAGGTTCTTGGTTTGACAATTGTGAACTATGTTTAGGGTTAGATAGCAATATTATTTCCAAGAGTTATTTTTGGTAGACCGGCGTGATCAAGTGGAAATTTACTTTTATCCTTGTGATTTTTATGTCCGCAGATAAGTCAAATGAAAGCACTTTCTTGTATGTTGGGATTTCACTGAGTGCTTTTTGTTTGGTTGGTCTTTAAACTGTGAATACTCATATTCTTTTTCATTGGTTAAGTGATTTGAAACATATTTGGGAAGGAAGCAGGAATATTGCTTTGCATAGCTAAATGTGTTTTATTTTCTAAACACTCTTTCTGATTCTTTGAAATCATTTTAAAACAAAATGCTGTCAAAGAATTTAGGAACAGATGCTCCTTGGTACAGTGCTTTTTGGTGGATTTTTTCTATACTCTGTGACTTTGGATTTTGGCTTTCATAGTTGCAAGTTACAATATGGAAGTTAACATACCCATTGGGATGTATAACCTACAATACCATTGGTTCATATAGTTCTCAAAAAGTTTAAAATCCTGCACATTTTTGAATATGCTAACTTACAACAGCTTTTAGCTGAAACCAAGCTGTCTGCATCTTCTATATTTTAAATTTCAGAAATATTCCTCAGGTGAAAGGTATAAAATATATAGAGTTCTCCTGCTCACACATTCCGATTTTACTTCATAATCAAAACTGCTAAGATTAGCTGTTGCTTAAACCTCTGAATAGAGTTTACATTACCAAAAATGCCCTATTGTTATGCTGAGATTGCAACTGGTACCACCTGTGACTTTGAGAGGCAAGGCCCTATTTACATTTGACCCACTGGAATGTCCTCCCTCTGCAACACAAAAGAAAACTTACCTGGGTATTCATTGGATAATGGAGTATTCCCCCTTGCTTATAAAGGCCTGGAAGTTAGAGAGAAGTAAGTGTTTAAAGAAGACCTGAAGATAACTCAAAACCATCGCTGTTTTCAACCATGAGGTTAGCCTCACTTCATACTTTCTAATCAAAATCATTTTTTTTCAGATAAGAGAAGATCTTGGATACTTTTGTCCCTATTTACATGACCCAAAACAAAGCACTATCTTGTGTTCCATTGCTGGTGAGAAAGTGCTTCCTGTTTTGGGCAATGTGGGAACTGGGTTAAACCTTCCAGATGAAACGAGGAGCATCAGAGTGGCCAGTCCTCTACTCTCAATGCTTTCAACTCAGTCAAAGCAGAGCACTGTACCTTGTTAGAAAAATCTCGGCTTTAAAACCTTGTTTTTTAACATGTAAGTGCCACCTTGTTTGACCAAGGTGAGAAGCAGATTATCTGCAACCACAGCCACAATGCCTTTCCCTAACAGCCATTTCAGACATATTAGCGCGCAAAACTACAAAAGGAGCACGTTTCTGTGATGACGTATTGGAAGTGTGCTCTTCTGTTTGGGGTATTGTGTGACCAGACTTACTTGGATAGAACATTCATGAAGTTACTTGGAGAAAGCTCAATTTCATTAAAATGTTTCTCATAAAACCTAGGAATCGACATAAAAATCATCAAGGTTCTTGGTTTGACAATTGTGAACTATGTTTAGGGTTAGATAGCAATATTATTTCCAAGAGTTATTTTTGGTAGACCGGCGTGATCAAGTGGAAATTTGCTTTTATCCTTATGATTTTTATGTCCGCAGATAAGTCAAGTGAAAGCACTTTCTTGTATGTTGAGATTTCACTGAGTGCTTTTTGTTTGGTTGGTCTTTAAACTGTGAATACTCATATTCTTTTTCATTGGTTAAGTGATTTGAAACATATTTGGGAAGGAAGCAGGAATATTGCTTTGCATAGCTAAATGTGTTTTATTTTCTAAACACTCTTTCTGATTCTTTGAAATCATTTTAAAACAAAATGCTGTCAAAGAATTTAGGAATGGATGCTCCTTGGTACAATGCTTTTTGGTGGATTTTTTCTATACTCTGTGACTTTGGATTTTGGCTTTCATAGTTGCAAGTTACAATATGGAAGTTAACATACCCATTGGGATGTATAACCTACAATACCATTGGTTCATAGAGTTCTCAAGAAGTTTAAAATCCTGCAAAATTTTGAATATGCTAACTTACAACAGCTTTTAGCTGAAACCAAGCTGTCTGCATCTTCTATATTTTAAATTTCAGAAATATTCCTCAGGTGAAAGGTATAAAATATATAGAGTTCTCCTGCTCACACATTCCGATTTTACTTCATAATCAAAACTGCTAAGATTAGCTGTTGCTTAAACCTCTGAATAGAGTTTACATTACCAAAAATGCCCTATTGTTATGCTGAGATTGCAACTGGTACCACCTGTGACTTTGAGAGGCAAGGCCCTATTTACATTTGACCCACTGGAATGTCCTCCCTCTGCAACACAAAAGAAAACTTACCTGGGTATTCATTGGATAATGGAGTATTCCCCCTTGCTTATAAAGGCTTGGAAGTTAGAGAGAAGTAAGTGTTTAAAGAATACCTGAAGATAACTCAGAACCATCGCTGTTTTCAACCTTGAGGTAAGCCTCACTTCATACTTTCTAATCAAAATCATTTTTTTTCAGATAAGAGAAGATCTTGGATACTTTTGTCCCTATTTACATGACCCAAAACAAAGCACTATCTTGTGTTCCATTGCTGGTGAGAAAGTGCTTCCTGTTTTGGGCAATGTGGGAACTGGGTTAAACCTTCCAGATGAAACGAGGAGCATCAGAGTGGCCAGTCCTCTACTCTCAATGCTTTCAACTCAGTCAAAGCAGAGCACTTTACCTTGTTAGAAAAATCTCGGCTGTAAAACCTTGTTTTTTAACATGTAAGTGCCACCTTGTTTGACCAAGGTGAGAAGCAGATTATCTGCAACCACAGCCACAATGCCTTTCCCTAACAGCCATTTCAGACATATTAGCGCGCAAAACTCCAAACGGAGCACTTTTCTGTGATGACGTATTGGAAGTGTGCTCTTCTCTTTGGGGCATTGTGTGACCAGACTTACTTGGATAGAACATTCATGAAGTTACTTGGAGAAAGCTCAATTTCGTTAAAACGTTTCTCATGAAACCTAGGAATCGACATAAAAATCATCAAGGTTGTTGGTTTGACAATTGTGAACTATGTTTAGGGTTAGATAGCAATATTATTTCCAAGAGTTATTTTTGGTAGACCGGCGTGATCAAGTGGAAATTTACTTTTATCCTTGTGATTTTTATGTCCGCAGATAAGTCAAATGAAAGCACTTTCTTGTATGTTGGGATTTCACTGAGTGCTTTTTGTTTGGTTGGTCTTTAAACTGTGAATACTCATATTCTTTTTCATTGGTTAAGTGATTTGAAACATATTTGGGAAGGAAGCAGGACAATTGCTTTGCATAGCTAAATGTGTTTTATTTTCTAAACACTCTTTCTGATTCTTTGAAATCATTTTAAAACAAAATGCTGTCAAAGAATTTAGGAACAGATGCTCCTTGGTACAGTGCTTTTTGGTGGATTTTTTCTATACTCTGTGACTTTGGATTTTGGCTTTCATAGTTGCAAGTTACAATATGGAAGTTAACATACCCATTGGGATGTATAACCTACAATACCATTGGTTCATATAGTTCTCAAAAAGTTTAAAATCCTGCACATTTTTGAATATGCTAACTTACAACAGCTTTTAGCTGAAACCAAGCTGTCTGCATCTTCTATATTTTAAATTTCAGAAATATTCCTCAGGTGAAAGGTATAAAATATATAGAGTTCTCCTGCTCACACATTCCGATTTTACTTCATAATCAAAACTGCTAAGATTAGCTGTTGCTTAAACCTCTGAATACAGTTTAAATAAAAAAAAATGCCCTATTGTTATGCTGAGATTGCAACTGGTACCACCTGTGGCTTTGAGAGGCAAGGCCCTATTTACATTTGACCCACTGGAATGTCCTCCCTCTGCAACACAAAAGAAAACTTACCTGGGTATTCATTGGATAATGGAGTATTCCCCCTTGCTTATAAAGGCTTGGAAGTTAGAGAGAAGTAAGTGTTTAAAGAATACCTGAAGATAACTCAGAACCATCGCTGTTTTCAACCTTGAGGTAAGCCTCACTTCATACTTTCTAATCAAAATCATTTTTTTTCAGATAAGAGAAGATCTTGGATACTTTTGTCCCTATTTACATGACCCAAAACAAAGCACTATCTTGTGTTCCATTGCTGGTGAGAAAGTGCTTCCTGTTTTGGGCAATGTGGGAACTGGGTTAAACCTTCCAGATGAAACGAGGAGCATCAGAGTGGCCAGTCCTCTACTCTCAATGCTTTCAACTCAGTCAAAGCAGAGCACTTTACCTTGTTAGAAAAATCTCGGCTGTAAAACCTTTTTTTTAACATGTAAGTGCCACCTTGTTTGACCAAGGTGAGAAGCAGATTATCTGCAACCACAGCCACAATGCCTTTCCCTAACAGCCATTTCAGACATATTAGCGCGCAAAACTCCAAACGGAGCACTTTTCTGTGATGACTAGAGATGAGCGAATCGAAGTAGGCGAAGTGGAATTCGTTTTGAATATTAGGAAAATTTCGATTCGCGTCGAATCCGAAAATAAGCAGACTTCGGATGCGCAAATCGAAATTTTTCCTAAAATGGCGGTGACATGTGCGGCGACGGAGCGGGGATGTCTGGGAAGGCGCGCAGACAAGGCGCGCTGACCCATAATGCATTCATTCATGACATATGATCGCATTAGCCAATCAGCAGCCAGCCAGCCAGCACAGTGTAATGGTCGAGCTATAAATGGCGGCCATTTTAGAATTCTCCATTTGCCTCCAGTCATTCAACAGAGGCAGACCTGGCTGTATTCAGGGAGAGAGTTAGGGACAGAGAAACGTTACTTAGGGACACAGAAACGTTAGTTAGGGCCACAGAATCGTTACTTAGGGCCACAGAAACGTTACTTAGGGCCACAGAAACGTTACTTAGGGCCACAGAATCGTTAGTTAGGGCCACAGAAACGTTACTTAGGGACACAGAATTGTTACTCAGGGACAGACAGAATTGTTACTGAGGGATACAGAATTGTTACTGAGGGCCACAGAATCGTTACTTAGGGCCACAGAAACGTTACTTAGGGCCACAGAATTGTTACTTAGGGACAGACACAGAATTGTTACTGAGGGACACAGATTTGTTACTGAGGGCCACAGAATCGTTACTTAGGGCCACAGAAACGTTACTTAGGGACACAGAATTGTTACTTAGGGACAGACACAGAATTGTTATTGAGGGACACAGAATTGTTACTGAGGGCCACAGAACCGTTACTTAGGGCCACAGAAACGTTACTTAGGGCCACAGAATTGTTACTTAGGGACAGACACAGAATTGTTACTGAGGGACACAGATTTGTTACTGAGGGCCACAGAAACGTTACTTAGGGCCACAGAAACGTTACTTAGGGCCACAGAATCGTTAGTTAGGGCCACAGAAACGTTACTTAGGGACACAGAATTGTTACTCAGGGACAGACACAGAATTGTTACTGAGGGATACAGAATTGTTACTGAGGGCCAAAGAATCGTTACTTAGGGCCACAGAAACGATACTTAGGGACACAGAAACGTTACTTAGGGCCACAGAATTGTTACTTAGGGACAGACACAGAATTGTTATTGAGGGACACAGAATTGTTACTGAGGGCCACAGAACCGTTACTTAGGGCCACAGAAACGTTACTTAGGGCCACAGAATTGTTACTTAGGGACAGACACAGAATTGTTACTGAGGGACACAGATTTGTTACTGAGGGCCACAGAAACGTTACTTAGGGCCACAGAAACGTTACTTAGGGCCACAGAATCGTTACTTAGGGCCACAGAAATGTTACTTAGGGCCACAGAAACGTTACTTAGGGCCACAGAATTGTTACTTAGGGACAGACACAGAATTGTTACTGAGGGACACAGAATTGTTACTGAGGGCCACAGAACCGTTACTTAGGGCCACAGAA
Source organism: Staurois parvus (assembly GCF_062004578.1). NCBI lineage: Eukaryota > Metazoa > Chordata > Amphibia > Anura > Ranidae > Staurois > Staurois parvus. The sequence goes on from NW_028317877.1 coordinate 11,125,856, forward strand.
ACGTTACTTAGGGACACAGAATTGTTACTCAGGGACAGACACAGAATTGTTACTGAGGGATACAGAATTGTTACTGAGGGACACAGAACCGTTACTTAGGGCCACAGAAACGTTACTTAGGTCCACAGAAACGTTACTTAGGGCCACAGAATTGTTACTTAGGAACAGACACAGAATTGTTACTGAGGGACACAGATTTGTTACTGAGGGCCACAGAAACGTTACTTAGGGCCACAGAAACGTTACTTAGGGCCACAGAATCGTTACTTTGGGCCACAGAAACGTTACTTAGGGCCACAGAAACTTTACTTAGGGCCACAGAATTGTTACTTAGGGACAGACACAGAATTGTTACTGAGGGACACAGAATTGTTACTGAGGGCCACAGAACCGTTACTTAGGGCCACAGAAACGTTACTTAGGGACACAGAATTGTTACTCAGGGACAGACACAGAATTGTTACTGAGGGATACAGAATTGTTACTGAGGGACACAGAACCGTTACTTAGGGACACAGAAACTTTACTTAGGGCCACAGAATTGTTACTTAGGGACAGACACAGAATTGTTACTGAGGGACACAGAATTGTTACTGAGGGCCACAGAACCATTACTTAGGGCCACAGAAACGTTACTTAGGGACACAGAATTGTTACTCAGGGACAGACACAGAATTGTTACTGAGGGACACAGAACCGTTACTTAGGGCCACAGAAACGTTACTTTGGGCCATAGAAACGTTACTTAGGGCTACAGAAACGTTACTTAGGGCCACAGAAACGTTACTTAGGGCTACAGAAACATTACTTAGGGCCACAGAATCGTTACTTAGGGCCACAGAAACGTTACTTAGGGACACAGAAACGATACTTAGGGACACAGAATTGTTACTCAGGGACAGACACAGAATTGTTACTGAGGGACACAGAATTGTTACTGAGGGCCACAGAACTGTTACTGAGGGCCACAGAACTGTTACTTAGGGCCACAGAAACGTTACTTAGGGCCACAGAAATGTTACTTAGGGCCACAGAATCGTTACTTAGGGCCACAGAAACGTTACTTAGGGACACAGAAACGTTACTTAGGGACACAGAATTGTTACTCAGGGACAGACACAGAATTGTTACTGAGGGACACAGATTTGTTACTGAGGGCCACAGAATTGTTACCCAGGGACAGACACAGAATTGTTACTCAGGGACAGACACAGAATGCTTACTGAGGGACACAGAATTGTTACTGAGGGCCACAGAACTGTTACTTAGGGCCACAGAAACGTTACTCAGGGACAAAGAATTGTTACTCAGGGACAGACACAGAATTGTTACTCAGGGACAGACACAGAATTGTTACTGAGGGACACAGAATTGTTACTGAGGGACACAGAATTGTTACTCAGGGACAGACACAGAATTGTTACTCAGGGACAGACACAGAATTGTTACTGAGGGACACAGAATTGTTACTGAGGGCCACAGAACTGTTACTTAGGGCCACAGAAACGTTACTCAGGGACACAGAATTGTTACTCAGGGACAGACACAGAATTGTTACTGAGGAACACAGAATTGTTACTGAGGGACACAGAATTTTTACTGAGGGACACAGAATTGTTACTCAGGGACACAGAATTGTTACTCAGGGACAGACACAGAATTGTTACTGAGGGACACAGAATTGTTACTGAGGGCCACAGAACTGTTACTTAGGGCCACAGAAAAGTTACTCAGGGACACAGAATTGTTACTCAGGGACAGACACAGAATTGTTACTCAGGGACAGACACAGAATTGTTACTGAGGGACACAGAATTGTTACTGAGGGACACAGAATTGTTACTGAGGGACACAGAATTGTTACTGAGGGCCACAGAACTGTTACTTAGGGCCACAGAAACGTTACTCAGGGACACAGAATTGTTACTCAGGGACAGACACAGAATTGTTACTCAGGGACACAGAATTGTTTAATTAAAGAGTATGTCAGACAACATGCAGAGGAGTGGCAGAGGAGGCAATGTTTTAGGAGCGAGCAGACGTGGCAGCAGAGGAAGGGGTCGAGGCAGCACTATTCGCAGCCAGAGGCCAGTGCTCCCGGTGTCATCCAGCGGTCGGGTCTCCACCGACAACCCTGCCGTCATCGATTGGTTGGCTCGGTCATCTTCCTCTTCTTAGGTCACCTCTGACACCTACAGCCAACGGTCGGTGGGTACGTCAGACACAACCGTTAGTTGGCATGGCCCGGGAGCAAGCCCACTGAAATCACGTGTCCTCTACCTGCCCCTGTCCTTTGGTGTTCCCTCACCAAGCGAAGTATCGCATGCTGTGGGCTCAGCCCCACTGTACAGTGAGGAAGAGCTAACAGAGGGCGGTCAGGAACGGGGGGAGAAATCCGCCTCTTCAGCAGCCAGGCGAAGAAGTAGAGGCGAGGAGAGTGGCTCGGTAGCCGGTCTAGAGACAGGTCTGTCTCCTGACCCACACGCAACCGAGGGGGCTAGTAGTGAGGCGGAGACCCTAATTGATGATGATGAGGCTGATCGCACTTGGCAGCCTCGTCGTCATCAGGCTATTGCTTCCGCATCATCAGGAGAAGAGGGTGGCAGCTTGGCAGCGAGCAAAACAGTCGGTGGGTTGCCCAGGAGGCAGCAGGGTCGCAGCAGTGTCAGTGGAGGCAAACGGCCACGGAGTACAGCACCAGCTCCACTGCAGCCTACCTCCACGGACAGTAGACGTGCCGGTGTGCACGGAGGAAGCAGCAGTCAGCCAGTGAGGAGTATCAGGGGCAAAGTTTCCTACTCGGCGGTGTGGCAATTTTTTGTCAAGCCGCCCGAGGAAGTAAACGTAGCCGTATGTCGACTATGTGGCCAGAAAGTCAAGCGTGGCCAGGGGGCCCATGTTGGGACTACAGCGTTGCGGCAGCATATGCAGCGTCGCCATTTGGTGGCCTGGGAAAACCGTGATAAAGATACGGCGGTTCTGCCTGCCCCAGCCCCCGCTCCATCACCCGCTCCGTTACTTGCTCCGTCACCCGACGTCAATCGCCCTCTATCAGCCAGTCAAGGCTCCAACACCTCTGCTGAGGGGAGTTGTCGCTCATTGGCATCTTCCGCTCGTTCAGATGCTCCTTCTCCTGCTACTCCTCTTCACGGATTCCGTCAGCAGTCTTTCTTGGAATCCGTTTCCAAGAGACAACAGTTTGCGAGCATGCACCCGACGGTGCAAAAGCTGAACGTCCTCCTGTCCAAGTTGCTGGTGCTGCAGTCCCTCCCTTTCCAAGTGGTGGACTCAGCACCTTTCCGAGAAATGATGGCTTGTGCCGCGCCGCGGTGGAGAGTGCCAAGCCGTCATTTCTTCGCCAAAAAGGCAGTGCCAGCCCTGCATTCACATGTAGAAGAGATGGTGGGCCAGTCTTTGAGCATGTTGGTCTCTGCCAAAGTGCACGGCAGCGCCGACGTGTGGAGCTGTAACTACGGTCAGGGACAGTACATGTCATTTACGGCCCACTGGGTGAACGTGGTGCCGTCACAGCCGCACCAGCAACTTGGACAGGTCACGCCGCTTTTGCCTCCACGTTTGCACGTCCTTGGTCCACAAAAGATGTCCGCCTCTACCACCTCTTCTTCCGCCGTGTCCTCAGCCGCCACCCCCGTGCCAAGTCCCATTACCCGACCGGCATATCACATGTGCAGGGCGCAACGGTGTCACGCTGTGCTGCACTTGGTATGCCTTGGCGAACGTTGTCACACAGGGGAGGAACTTCTCAGTGTAATGAACAGAGAAATCGACAGATGGCTGTCTCCGCGCAAACTTAAAATCGGAACCATGTTGACCGACAACGGAAAGAACATGGTGTCTGCTCTGCGTCAAGGAAGGTTGTGCCATGCGCCATTCATGGCTCACGTGTTCAATCTGGTTGTCAAGCGGTTCCTAAAATCCACCATCCCACTGCAAGACATCCTTAAAATGTCACGTAAACTTTGCATGCATTTCAGCCATTCCTACACCGCAAAGCACACCCTCCTTGAGCTGCAGCGGCAGAACGGAATTGCACAGCATCGCCTGATCTGCGACGTTGCAACAAGGTGGAATTCAACCCTACACATGTTAGACCGCCTTTACGAACAGTGAAAGGCCATCACCGATTTCCTGATGTTACAAGCGGATAAAGGTACTCCCCTGTGTAACTTCGATGTCAGCCATTGGCAGCTCATGCGTGACACCTGCCGCTTGCTCAGGCCCTTTGAGGAGGCCACGCTATTCGTGAGTCGGCAGGACTATGGGAGGAACGACGTCATTCCTCTGTTGCACGTCCTGGAACAAATGCTGTTAACAATGGCTGGTCAGGGTGCGGTAGACGTGGCGCACAGATCTCAACGCCACATGACCCCTGTGGGGGCAGGACAGGAAGAAGAGGAGGAGGTAGAGGAGGACATTTGTGCTCAGGAATTATTGAGTGAAATGGGTGGTTTTTCCACTCAGCGGACAGGAGTGGAGGAGCAGGAGCATCTGGTAGAGGAGGAGGAGACAGAGGACCCAGACGCACCGTGGCAGTATGCTGTGGAGATGGAGGCAGGGAATCCCTCGCATTCCTTGGCACAAATGGCCCATAGCATGCTCGGTTGCTTGCGTAGCGACAGCCGAATAATAACCATCAGACAGAGAGATGACTTTTGGCTGTCCACCTTGTTGGACCCTCGCTACCGTTCAAAAATGGTGGCCTTTTTCACACCTGCTGAGAGGGAGGCCAAAATAACGTACTATAAAAACCACCTATGTAGTCAGTTGGTCTCTGCCTTTGTGCGCCAACGTCCATCCTCAGACACTGTGGGCCCTGTGCGCTCGCGTTCCGCTGCCATGGCAGCAAGGGAGGGGTGGGGTGGTAGGAGCAGTGGTAGCTCCACCAGCAGCGGCTGCCTCAGTCTGCAGTCGATGATGAGTAGCTTTCTTCACCAGCGCAGTGAGGAAACTACTAACCAGCCGCAGCAGCAGCAGCATCAGGTGGACCTGGAGCAGGACCTCAAACAACAGGCTTGGGCCTACTTGGACAGCACCCTGCCAACCGAGGTAGACAATCCCCTTGACTACTGGGCAACGAAACTTGACCTTTGGCCCCAACTAGCTGAATTTGCCCTTGAAAGGCTGTCATGCCCGGCCAGTAGCGTGGCATCGGAGCGCGTGTTTAGTGCGACAGGAGGTATTGTAACTCCGCGGAGGACACGACTGTCCACCCAAAGTGTGGAGAGACTCACGTTTGTGAAAATGAATCAGGCGTGGATTAGTCTGGATTTCAAACCACCAGTTCCTGACACAACTGACTAAATCCGCCATGAATCATGCCCCTGCCATGTGCCACTTTCAGGTCTCCTCACACTGCTGGTGTGTTACATTTTTTGTCATAGGGTGCTGGCAGATTACGGGCCTCCCATAGCTGCTGCCAGGCCCCTAATCTGCCATGGGCCCCTATACCGCCTCCTCATGCTGCTGCCAAGTCCAGAGTCTCTCATGGGTCCCTGTACGGCCTCCCATTGCTGCTGTCTCCATCGCCACACTCTGCCATGTGCCACTTTCAGGTCTCCTCACACTGCTGGTGTGTTCCATTTTTTGTCATAGGGTGCTGGCAGATTACGGGCCTCCCATAGCTGCTGCCAGGCCTCTAATCTGCCATGGGCCCCTGTACCGCCTCCTCATGCTGCTGCCAGGTCCACAGTGTCTCATGCCATGTGCCACTTTCAGGTCTCCTCACACTGCTGGTGTGTTGCATTTTTTGTCATAGGGTGCTGGCAGATTACGGGCCTCCCATAGCTGCTGCCAGGCCCCTAATCTGCCATGGGCCCCTATACCGCCTCCTCATGCTGCTGCCAGGTCCAGAGTCTCTCATGGGTCCCTGTACGGCCTCCCATTGCTGCTGTCTCCATCGCCATACTCTGCCATGTGCCACTTTCAGGTCTCCTCACACACTGCTGGTGTGTTCAATTTTTTGACATAGGGTGCTGGCAGATTACGGGCCTCCCATAGCTGCTGCCAGGCCCCTAATCTGCCATGGGCCCCTGTACCGCCTCCTCATGCTGCTGCCAGGTCCACAGTGTCTCATGCCATGTGCCACTTTCAGGTCTCCTCACACTGCTGGTGTGTTCCATTTTTTGTCATAGGGTGCTGGCAGATTACGGGCCTCTTATAGCTGCTGCCAGGCCCCTAATCTGCCATGGGCCCCTATACTGCCTCCTCACGCTGCTGCCAAGTCCAGAGTCTCTCATGGGTCCCTGTACGGCCTCCCATTGCTGCTGTCTCCATCGCCACACTCTGCCATGTGCCACTTTCAGGTCTCCTCACACTGCTGGTGTGTTACATTTTTTGTCATAGGGTGCTGGCAGATTACGGGCCTCCCATAGCTGCTGCCAGGCCCCTAATCTGCCATGGTCCCCTATACCGCCTCCTCATGCTGCTGCCAAGTCCAGAGTCTCTCATGGGTCCCTGTACAGCCTCCCATTGCTGCTGTCTCCATCGCCACACTCTGCCATGTGCCACTTTCAGGTCTCCTCACACTGCTGGTGTGTTCCATTTTTTGTCATAGGGTGCTGGCAGATTACGGGCCTCCCATAGCTGCTGCCAGGCCCCTAATCTGCCATGGGCCCCTATACCGCCTCCTCATGCTGCTGCCAAGTCCAGAGTCTCTCATGGGTCCCTGTACAGCCTCCCATTGCTGCTGTCTCCATCGCCACACTCTGCCATGTGCCACTTTCAGGTCTCCTCACACTGCTGGTGTGTTCCATTTTTTGTCATAGGGTGCTGGCAGATTACGGGCCTCCGATAGCTGCTGCCAGGCCCCTAATCTGCCATGGGCCCCTATACCGCCTCCTCATGCTGCTGCCAAGTCCAGAGTCTCTCATGGGTCCCTGTACGGCCTCCCATTGCTGCTGTCTCCATCGCCACACTCTGCCATGTGCCACTTTCAGGTCTCCTCACACTGCTGGTGTGTTACATTTTTTGTCATAGGGTGCTGGCAGATTACGGGCCTCCCATAGCTGCTGCCAGGCCACTAATCTGCCATGGGCCCCTGTACCGCCTCCTCATGCTGCTGCCAGGTCCACAGTGTCTCATGCCATGTGCCACTTTCAGGTCTCCTCACACTGCGGGTGTGTTCAATTTTTTGACATAGGCTGCTGGCAGATTACGGGCCTCCCATAGCTGCTGCCAGGCCCCTAATCTGCCATGGGCCCCTGTACCGCCTCCTCATGCTGCTGCCAGGTCCACAGTCTCTCATGCCATGTGCCACTTTCAGGTCTCCTCACACTGCTGGTGTGTTCCATTTTTTGTCATAGGGTGCTGGCAGATTACGGGCCTCCTATAGCTGCTGCCAGGCCCCTAATCTGCCATGGGCCCCTATACCGCCTCCTCATGCTGCTGCCAAGTCCAGAGTCTCTCATGGGTCCCTGTACGGCCTCCCATTGCTGCTGTCTCCATCGCCACACTCTGCCATGTGCCACTTTCAGGTCTCCTCACACTGCTGGTGTGTTCAATTTTTTGTCATAGGGTGCTGGCAGATTACGGGCCTCCCATAGCTGCTGCCAGGCCCCTAATCTGCCATGGGCCCCTGTACTGCCTCCTCATGCTGCTGCCAGGTCCACAGTGTCTCATGCCATGTGCCACTTTCAGGTCTCCTCACACTGCGGGTGTGTTCAATTTTTTAACATAGGGTGCTGGCAGATTACGGGCCTCCCATAGCTGCTGCCAGGCTCCTAATCTGCCATGGGCCCCTGTACCGCCTCCTCATGCTGCTGCCAGGTCCACAGTCTCTCATGCCATGTGCCACTTTCAGGTCTCCTCACACTGCTGGTGTGTTCCATTTTTTGTCATAGGGTGCTGGCAGATTACGGGCCTCCTATAGCTGCTGCCAGGCCCCTAATCTGCCATGGGCCCCTATACCGCCTCCTCATGCTGCTGCCAAGTCCAGAGTCTCTCATGGGTCCCTGTACGGCCTCCCATTGCTGCTGTCTCCATCGCCACACTCTGCCATGTGCCACTTTCAGGTCTCCTCACACTGCTAGTGTGTTACATTTTTTGTCATAGGGTGCTGGCAGATTACGGGCCTCCCATAGCTGCTGCCAGGCCCCTAATCTGCCATGGGCCCCTATACTGCCTCCTCATGCTGCTGCCAAGTCCAGAGTCTCTCATGGGTCCCTGTACAGCCTCCCATTGCTGCTGTCTCCATCGCCACACTCTGCCATGTGCCACTTTCAGGTCTCCTCACACTGCTGGTGTGTTCCATTTTTTGTCATAGGGTGCTGGCAGATTACGGGCCTCCCATAGCTGCTGCCAGGTCCCTAATCTGCCATGGGCCCCTGTACCGCCTCCTCATGCTGCTGCCAGGTCCACAGTGTCTCATGCCATGTGCCACTTTCAGGTCTCCTCACACTGCTGGTGTGTTCCATTTTTTGTCATAGGGTGCTGGCAGATTACGGGCCTCCCATAGCTGCTGCCAGGCCCCTAATCTGCCATGGGCCCCTGTACCGCCTCCTCATGCTGCTGCCAGGTCCAGAGTCTCTCATGGGTCCCTGTACGGCCTCCCATTGCTGCTGTCTCCATCGCCACACTCTGCCATGTGCCACTTTCAGGTCTCCTCACACACTGCTGGTGTGTTCAATTTTTTGTCATAGGGTGCTGGCAGATTACGGGCCTCCCATAGCTGCTGCCAGGCCCCTAATCTGCCATGGGCCCCTGTACCGCCTCCTCATGCTGCTGCCAGGTCCACAGTCTCTCATGCCATGTGCCACTTTCAGGTCTCCTCACACTGCTGGTGTGTTCCATTTTTTGTCATAGGGTGCTGGCAGATTACGGGCCTCCTATAGCTGCTGCCAGGCCCCTAATCTGCCATGGGCCCCTATACCGCCTCCTCATGCTGCTGCCAAGTCCAGAGTCTCTCATGGGTCCCTGTACGGCCTCCCATTGCTGCTGTCTCCATCGCCACACTCTGCCATGTGCCACTTTCAGGTCTCCTCACACTGCTGGTGTGTTACATTTTTTGTCATAGGGTGCTGGCAGATTACGGGCCTCCCATAGCTGCTGCCAGGCTCCTAATCTGCCATGGGCCCCTGTACCGCCTCCTCATGCTGCTGCCAGGTCCACAGTGTCTCATGCCATGTGCCACTTTCAGGTCTCCTCACACTGCTGGTGTGTTCCATTTTTTGTCATAGGGTGCTGGCAGATTACGGGCCTCCTATAGCTGCTTCCAGGCCCCTAATCTGCCATGGGCCCCTATACCGCCTCCTCATGCTGCTGCCAAGTCCAGAGTCTCTCATGGGTCCCTGTACGGCCTCCCATTGCTGCTGTCTCCATCGCCACACTCTGCCATGTGCCACTTTCAGGTCTCCTCACACTGCTGGTGTGTTACATTTTTTGTCATAGGGTGCTGGCAGATTACGGGCCTCCCATAGCTGCTGCCAGGCCCCTAATCTGCCATGGGCCCCTGTACCGCCTCCTCATGCTGCTGCCAGGTCCACAGTGTTTCATGGGTCCCTGTACGGCCTCCCATTGCTGCTGTCTCCATCGCCACACTCTGCCATGTGCCACTTTCAGGTCTCCTCACACTGCTGGTGTGTTCAATTTTTTGACATAGGGTGCTGGCAGATTACGGGCCTCCCATAGCTGCTGCCAGGCCCCTAATCTGCCATGGGCCCCTGTACCACCTCCTCATGCTGCTGCCAGGTCCACAGTCTCTCATGCCATGTGCCACTTTCAGGTCTCCTCACACTGCGGGTGTGTTCAATTTTTTGTCATAGGGTGCTGGCAGATTACGGGCCTCCCATAGCTGCTGCCAGGCCCCTAATCTGCCATGGGCCCCTATACCGCCTCCTCATGCTGCTGCCAGGTCCAGAGTCTCTCATGGGTCCCTGTACGGCCTCCCATTGCTGCTGTCTCCATCACCACACTCTGCCATGTGCCACTTTCAGATCTCCTCACACTGCTGGTGTGTTACATTTTTTGTCATAGGGTGCTGGCAGATTACGGGCCTCCCATAGCTGCTGCCAGGCCCCTAATCTGCCATGGGCCCCTGTACCGCCTCCTCATGCTGCTGCCAGGTCCACAGTGTCTCATGCCATGTGCCACTTTCAGGTCTCCTCACTCTGCTGGTGTGTTCAATTTTTTGTCATAGGGTGCTGGCAGATTACGGGCCTCCTATAGCTGCTGCCAGGCCCCTAATCTGCCATGGGCCCCTATACCGCCTCCTCATGCTGCTGCCAGGTCCAGAGTCTCTCATGGGTCCCTGTACGGCCTCCCATTGCTGCTGTCTCCATCACCACACTCTGCCATGTGCCACTTTCAGATCTCCTCACACTGCTGGTGTGTTACATTTTTTGTCATAGGGTGCTGGCAGATTACGGGCCTCCCATAGCTGCTGCCAGGCCCCTAATCTGCCATGGGCCCCTGTACCGCCTCCTCATGCTGCTGCCAGGTCCACAGTGTCTCATGGGTCCCTGTACGGCCTCCCATTGCTGCTGTCTCCATCGCCACACTCTGCCATGTGCCACTTTCAGGTCTCCTCACACACTGCTGGTGTGTTCCATTTTTTGTCATAGGGTGCTGGCAGATTACGGGCCTCCCATAGCTGCTGCCAGGCCCCTAATCTGCCATGGGCCCCTGTACCGCCTCCTCATGCTGCTGCCAGGTCCACAGTCTCTCATGGGTCCCTGTACGGCCTCCCATTGCTGCTGTCTCCATCACCACACTCTGCCATGTGCCACTTTCAGATCTCCTCACACTGCTGGTGTGTTACATTTTTTGTCATAGGGTGCTGGCAGATTACGGGCCTCCCATTGCTGCTGCCAGGCCCGTAATCTGCCATGGGCCCCCGTACCGACTCCTCATGCTGTGACGTTGCAACAAGGTGGAATTCAACCCTACATATGTTAGACCACCTTTACGAACAGCGAAAGGCCATCACAGATTTCCTGATGTTACAAGTGGATAAAGGTACTCCCTGTGTAACTTAGATGTCAGCCATTGGCAGCTCATGCGTGACACCTGCGCTTGCTCAGGCCCTTTGAGGAGGCCACGCTATTCGTGAGAAGGCAGGACTATGGGATGAACGACGTTATTCCTCTATTGCACGTCCTGGAACAAATGCTGTTAACAATGGCTGGTCAGGGTGCGGTAGACGTGGCGCACAGATCTCAACGCCACATGACCCCTGTGGGGGCAGGACAGGAAGAAGAGGAAGAGGTAGAGGAGGACATTGGTGCTCAGGAATTATTGAGTGAAATGGGTGGTTTTTCCACTCAGCGGACAGGAGTGGAGGAGCAGGAGCATCTGGTAGAGGAGGAGGAGGAGGAGACAGAGGACCCAGACGCACCGTGGCAGTATGCTGTGGAGATGGAGGCAGGGAGTCCCTCGCATTCCTTGGCACAAATGGCCCATAGCATGCTCGGTTGCTTGCGTAGCGACAGCCGAATAATAACCATCAGACAGAGGGATGACTTTTGGCTGTCCACCTTGTTGGACCCTCGCTACCGTTCAAAAATGGTGGCCTTTTTCACACCTGCTGAGAGGGAGGCCAAAATAACGTACTATAAAAACCACCTATGTAGTCAGCTGGTCTCTGCCTTTCTGCGCCAACGTCCATCCTCAGACACTGAGGGCCCTGTGCGCTCGCGTTCCGCTGCCATGGCAGCAGGGGAGGGGTGGGGTGGTAGGAGCAGTGGCAGCTCCACCAGCAGCGGCTGCCTCAGTCTGCAGTCGATGATGAGTAGCTTTCTTCACCAGCGCAGTGAGGAAACTACTAACCAGCCGCAGCAGCAGCAGCATCAGGTGGACCTGGAGCAGGACCTCAAACAACAGGCTTAGGCCTACTTTGACAGCACCCTGCCAACCGAGGTAGACAATCCCCTTGACTACTGGGCAATGAAACTTGACCTTTGGCCCCAACTAGCTGAATTTGCCCTTGAAAGGCTGTCATGCCCGGCCAGTAGCGTGGCATCGGAGCGCGTGTTTAGTGCGGCAGGAGGTATTGTAACTCCGCGGAGGACACGACTGTCCACCCAAAGTGTGGAGAGACTCACGTTTGTGAAAATGAATCAGGCGTGGATTAGTCTGGATTTCAAACCACCAGTTCCTGACACAACTGACTAAATCCGCCATGAATCATGCCCCTGCCATGTGCCACTTTCAGGTCTCCTCACACTGCTGTTGTGTTCCATTTTTTGTCATAGGGTGCTGGCAGATTACGGGCCTCCCATTGCTGCTGCCAGGCCCGTAATCTGCCATGGGCCCCTGTACCGCCTCCTCATGCTGCTGCCAGGTCCAGAGTCTCTCATGGGTCCCTGTACGGCCTCCCATTGCTGCTGTCTCCATCGCCACACTCTGCCATGTGCCACTTTCAGGTCTCCTCACACACTGCTGGTGTGTTCCATTTTTTGTCATAGGGTGCTGGCAGATTACGGGCCTCCCATTGCTGCTGCCAGGCCCGTAATCTGCCATGGGCCCCCGTACCGACTCCTCATGCTGCTGCCAGGCCCGTAATCTGTCATGGGCCCCTGTTGTCGCTTGTTGGCATATTCCGCTCGTTCAGATGCTCCTTCTCCTGCTACTCCTCTTCACGGATTCCGTCAGCAGTCTTTCTTGGAATACGTTTCCAAGAGACAACAGTTTGAGAGCATGCACCCGACGGTGCAGAAGCTGAACGTCCTCCTGTCCAAGTTGCTGCTGCCAGGACGTAATCTGTCATGCGCCCCTGTACCGCCTCCTCATGCTGCTGCCAGGTCCAGAGTGTGTCATGGGCCCCCGTACCGACTCCTCATGCTGCTGCCAGGCCCGTAATCTGTCATGGGCCCCTGTACCGCCTCCTCATGCTGCTGCCAGGTCCAGAGTGTGTCATGGGTCCCTGTACGGCCTCCCATTGCTGCTGTCTCCATCGCCACACTCTGCCATGTGCCACTTTCAGGTCTCCTCACACTGCTGGTGGTTTCCATTTTTGTCATAGGGTGCTGTATGGCCTCCCATTGCTGCTGCCTCCACTGCCACACTGTGGCTCCACACTCTGGTTTTGGCCCCGTGACTGCACAAATGAGTGAAGTGTGCGGTGATTCTAAGATCGACGGCACTCATCTGCATGTCATACTGACTGTCAGTATTATTTCTCTTCCCCAGCAGACTTCAAGGGCATTTAAATTAAAGGTACAGTGTTCTGCACTAATATAAAGGCTCTCTGAAGCCTAGAAACACCCTTTTATAAGTTAAATTCGCAGCGAATATATTCGACTCGAATCAAAATTTTTCCACGAATTCGCCGAATCAGTCGAATCGAATTTTTGAATACTTCGCTCATCTCTAGTGATGACGTATTGGAAGTGTGCTCTTCTCTTTGGGGCATTGTGTGACCAGACTTACTTGGAAAGAACATTCATGAAGTTACTTGGAGAAAGCTCAATTTCGTTAAAACGTTTCTCATGAAACCTAGGAATCGACATAAAAATCATCAAGGTTCTTGGTTTGACAATTGTGAAGTATGTTTAGGGTTAGATAGCAATATTATTTCCAAGAGTTATTTTTGGTAGACCGGCGTGATCAAGTGGAAATTTACTTTTATCCTTGTGATTTTTATGTCCGCAGATAAGTCAAATGAAAGCACTTTCTTGTATGTTGGGATTTCACTGAGTGCTTTTTGTTTGGTTGGTCTTTAAACTGTGAATACTCATATTCTTTTTCATTGGTTAAGTGATTTGAAACATATTTGGGAAGGAAGCAGGACTATTGCTTTGCATAGCTAAATGTGTTTTATTTTCTAAACACTCTTTCTGATTCTTTGAAATCATTTTAAAACAAAATGCTGTCAAAGAATTTAGGAACAGATGCTCCTTGGTACAGTGCTTTTTGGTGGATTTTTTCTATACTCTGTGACTTTGGATTTTGGCTTTATAGTTGCAAGTTACAATATGGAAGTTAACATACCCATTGGGATGTATAACCTACAATACCATTGGTTCATTTAGTTCTCAAGAAGTTTAAAATCCTGCACATTTTTGAATATGCTAACTTACAACAGCTTTTAGCTGAAACCAAGCTGTCTGCATCTTCTATATTTTAAATTTCAGAAATATTCCTCAGGTGAAAGGTATAAAATATATAGAGTTCTCCTGCTCACACATTCGGATTTTACTTCATAATCAAAACTGCTAAGATTAGCTGTTGCTTAAACCTCTGAATAGAGTTTAAATTAAAAAAAATGACCTATTGTTATGCTGAGATTGCAACTGGTACCACCTGTGGCTTTGAGAGGCAAGGCCCTATTTACATTTGACCCACTGGAATGTCCTCCCTCTGCAACACAAAAGAAAACTTACCTGGGTATTCATTGGATAATGGAGTATTCCCCCTTGCTTATAAAGGCTTGGAAGTTAGAGAGAAGTAAGTGTTTAAAGAATACCTGAAGATAACTCAGAACCATCGCTGTTTTCAACCTTGAGGTAAGCCTCACTTCATACTTTCTAATCAAAATCATTTTTTTTCAGATAAGAGAAGATCTTGGATACTTTTGTCCCTATTTACATGACCCAAAACAAAGCACTATCTTGTGTTCCATTGCTGGTGAGAAAGTGCTTCCTGTTTTGGGCAATGTGGGAACTGGGTTAAACCTTCCAGATGAAACGAGGAGCATCAGAGTGGCCAGTCCTCTACTCTCAATGCTTTCAACTCAGTCAAAGCAGAGCACTTTACCTTGTTAGAAAAATCTCGGCTGTAAAACTTTGTTTTTTAACATGTAAGTGCCACCTTGTTTGACCAAGGTGAGAAGCAGATTATCTGCAATCACAGCCACAATGCCTTTCCCTAACAGCCATTTCAGACATATTAGCGCGCAAAACTCCAAACGGAGCACTTTTCTGTGATGACGTATTGGAAGTGTGCTCTTCTCTTTGGGGCATTGTGTGACCAGACTTACTTGGATAGAACATTCATGAAGTTACTTGGAGAAAGCTCAATTTCGTTAAAACGTTTCTCATGAAACCTAGGAATCGACATAAAAATCATCAAGGTTCTTGGTTTGACAATTGTGAACTATGTTTAGGGTTAGATAGCAATATTATTTCCAAGAGTTATTTTTGGTAGACCGGCGTGATCAAGTGGAAATTTACTTTTATCCTTGTGATTTTTATGTCCGCAGATAAGTCAAATGAAAGCACTTTCTTGTATGTTGGGATTTCACTGAGTGCTTTTTGTTTGGTTGGTCTTTAAACTGTGAATACTCATATTCTTTTTCATTGGTTAAGTGATTTGAAACATATTTGGGAAGGAAGCAGGACTATTGCTTTGCATAGCTAAATGTGTTTTATTTTCTAAACACTCTTTCTGATTCTTTGAAATCATTTTAAAACAAAATGCTGTCAAAGAATTTAGGAACAGATGCTCCTTGGTACAGTGCTTTTTGGTGGATTTTTTCTATACTCTGTGACTTTGGATTTTGGCTTTCATAGTTGCAAGTTACAATATGGAAGTTAACATACCCATTGGGATGTATAACCTACAATACCATTGGTTCATATACTTCTCAAGAAGTTTAAAATCCTGCACATTTTTGAATATGCTAACTTACAACAGCTTTTAGCTGAAACCAAGCTGTCTGCATCTTCTATATTTTAAATTTCAGAAATATTCCTCAGGTGAAAGGTATAAAATATATAGAGTTCTCCTGCTCACAAATTCCTATTTTACTTCATAAACAAAACTGCTAAGATTAGCTGTTGCTTAAACCTCTGAATACAGTTTAAATAAAAAAAAATGCCCTATTGTTATGCTGAGATTGCAACTGGTACCACCTGTGGCTTTGAGAGGCAAGGCCCTATTTACATTTGACCCACTGGAATGTCCTCCCTCCGCAACACAAAAGAAAACTTACCTGGGTATTCATTGGATAATGGAGTATTCCCCCTTGCTTATAAAGGCTTGGAAGTTAGAGAGAAGTAAGTGTTTAAAGAATACCTGAAGATAACTCAGAACCATCGCTGTTTTCAACCTTGAGGTAAGCCTCACTTCATACTTTCTAATCAAAATCATTTTTTTTCAGATAAGAGAAGATCTTGGATACTTTTGTCCCTATTTACATGACCCAAAACAAAGCACTATCTTGTGTTCCATTGCTGGTGAGAAAGTGCTTCCTGTTTTGGGCAATGTGGGAACTGGGTTAAACCTTCCAGATGAAACGAGGAGCATCAGAGTGGCCAGTCCTCTACTCTCAATGCTTTCAACTCAGTCAAAGCAGAGCACTTTACCTTGTTAGAAAAATCTCGGCTGTAAAACCTTGTTTTTTAACATGTAAGTGCCACCTTGTTTGACCAAGGTTAGAAGCAGATTATCTGCAACCACAGCCACAATGCCTTTCCCTAACAGCCATTTCAGACATATTAGCGCGCAAAACTCCAAACGGAGCTCTTTTCTGTGATGACGTATTGGAAGTGTGCTCTTCTCTTTGGGGTATTGTGTGACAAGACTTACTTGGATAGAACATTCATGAAGTTACTTGGAGAAAGCTCAATTTCGTTAAAACGTTTCTCATGAAACCTAGGAATCGACATAAAAATCATCAAGGTTCTTGGTTTGACAATTGTGAACTATGTTTAGGGTTAGATAGCAATATTATTTCCAAGAGTTATTTTTGGTAGACCGGCGTGATCAAGTGGAAATTTTCTTTTATCCTTGTGATTTTTATGTCCGCAGATAAGTCAAATGAAAGCACTTTCTTGTATGTTGGGATTTCACTGAGTGCTTTTTGTTTGGTTGGTCTTTAAACTGTGAATACTCATATTCTTTTTCATTGGTTAAGTGATTTGAAACATATTTGGGAAGGAAGCAGGACTATTGCTTTGCATAGCTAAATGTGTTTTATTTTCTAAACACTCTTTCTGATTCTTTGAAATCATTTTAAAACAAAATGCTGTCAAAGAATTTAGGAACGGATGCTCCTTGGTACACTGCTTTTTGGTGGCTTTTTTCTATACCCTGTGACTTTGGGATTTTGGCTTTCATAGTTGCAAGTTACAATATGGAAGTTAACATACCCATTGGGATGTATAACCTACAATACCATTGGTTCATATAGTTCTCAAGAAGTTTAAAATCCTGCAAAATTTTGAATATGCTAACTTACAACAGCTTTTAGCTGAAACCAAGCTGTCTGCATCTTCTATATTTTAAATTTCAGAAATATTCCTCAGGTGAAAGGTATAAAATATATAGAGTTCTCCTGCTCACACATTCCGATGTTACTTCATAATCAAAACTGCTAAGATTAGCTGTTGCTTAAACCTCTGAATAGAGTTCACAATAAAATAATGCCCTATTGTTATGCTGAGATTGCAACTGGTACCACCTGTGGCTTTGAGAGGCAAGGCCCTATTTACCGTATTTTTCGCTCCATAAGATGCACCTGACCATAAGACACACCTAGGTTTTAGAGGTGAAAAAAAAAAAAAAAATTCTGAATCAATGGACTGCAGACACAGTACAGGGGATGACCAGAGACTGCGGACACAGTACAGGAGATGACCAGAGACTGCGGACATAGTACAGGAGATGACCAGAGACTGCGGACAAAGTACAGGGGATGACCAAGAGACTGCGGACATAGTACAGGGGATGACCAAGAGACTGCGGACACAGTACAGGAGATGACAAGAGACTGCGGACATAGTGCAGGAGATGACCAGAGACTGCGGACACAGTGCAGGAGATCACCAGAGACTGCGGACACAGTGCAGGAGATGACCAGAGACTGCGTACACAGTGCAAGGGATGACCAGAGACTGCGGACAGTACAGGGAATGACCAGAGACTGCGTACAGTGCAGGGAATGACCAGAGACTGCAGACAGTGCAGGGAATGACTAGAGACTGCAGACAGTGCAGGGAATGACCAGAGACTGCTGACCTTTGGGGAGGGAGGGGGAGCGGGTACCTGAATTTGACAGGTACCCGCTCCCACTTCCGTGGAGTTGCCTTCCCTCTTCTTCCCGGGCCGGCTTCTGTGACAGCCGGGTGCCCACTGCGCATGTGCGAGAAGAGCTGCGCTTTGTGAATGGCCCCGCGCCTTCTGGGACCTTTCATGTGTCCCAGAAGACACCGGATTATTCACAAAGCGCAGCACATGCGCAGTGGGCACCCGGCTGTCACAGAAGCCAGCACGGGAAGACTGTGCAGCGCTGGAGCGAGGAACAGGTAACGCCCTGCACGAGACAACAGCTGAGCGGCCGGCCCGGTATTCTGACATGGTGGCCACTTTATATTCGCTCCATAAGACGCACTGACATTTTCCCCCCTTTTTTGGGGGGGAAAAAGTGCGTCTTATGGAGCAAAAAATACGGTACATTTGACCCACTGGAATGTCCACCCTTTTCAACACAAAAGAAAACTTACCTGGGTATTCATTGGATAATGGAGTATTCACCCTTGCTTATAAAGGCTTGGAAGTTAGAGAGAAGTAAGTGTTTAACCGTTTCAATACCGTGCAATTTTACACCTTCCTGCCCAGGCCATTTTTCAGGTTTCAGCGCTCTCACACTTTGAATGACAATTGCGCGGTCATACAACACTGTACCCAAACTAAAATTTTATCATTTTCTTCACACAACAAGAGCTTTCTTTTGGTGGTATTTAATCCCCGCTGGGGTTTTTATTTTTTGCTAAATTAACAAAAAAAGACCTAAAATTTTGAAAAAAAAACACATTTTTCTTTTTTTCTGTTATAAAAGTTTACAAATAAATAATTGTTCTTCATAAATTTAGGCCGAGATGTATTCTGCTACATGTCTTTGGTGAAAATAACCCAAATTAGGATGTATTTTTTAGTTTGTAGGAAAGTTATAGAGTTCACAAATTATGGTATAGATCTGAATATTGATCAATCCTGAAGTACTGACAGCCAATCTAATTTCTTGAGGTCTAAGAATGTCAGAACAGTACAGATATCCCCCAAATGACCCCTTTTTGCAGAGTAGACAGTCCGACGTAATTCATAAGAGGCATGGCGAGTTTTTTGAAGTTGTATTTTTTTTGTCATAATTTTTCGGAAAATGAAAAAATGAAAAATATTATTTTCACTATTTTTTTTTTTACATACTGTCACCAGTGCAGTACAGCATCATCATATAACTGGCATGGCGGTGAACAGGGACACTGACTGGTGACAGTATGAAAAAAACAAAATATATATATTTTTTATTTTTTTATTATATTTAATTTTTTATTACATTTTTTTTTTTTTTTTTTTTAAGATTTTTTTAAGATTTTTTTTTCATATTTTACTATGACCAAAGTAGTACAATGTTACCATAGTAACATTGTACTACTTTGGGGAAGTGATCAGTATTTTATTATTTTTTTTTTTACACAATTTGCTTATAGCAAAGAATTTCTTTGCTATAAGCAAGCATTTACCTGAATGAAATCGATTCATTCAGCTTTTTTTTTTTTTTTTTTTTGTGCTTAGCTGTGATTTGAAGCCATCCATTGTATACAACTGTCATGTGACCTGCTGTGATTGGTCACAGCAGGTCACATGTTACCAGCAACGGGAGCCGGTACTCGGATCTGTCATCGGCCGTGTCCGAGGTGCACGGCCGGTGACAGATCGCACTTCTGCGCCGCTCTGCATTAGCGCAAACTGCGCATGTGTGGGAGCACGCCAAATGGCGTGCACCCGGAGTGCAGAGACACATTTGAAGCCGCCAAACGGCCATTGGCCGGGCGGCTAATGGTTAAAGACCTGAAGATGACTCAGAACCATCGCTGTTTTCAAACTTGAGGTAAGCCTCACTTCATACTTTATAATCAAAATAATTTTTTTCAGATAAGAGAAGATCTTGGATACTTTTGTCCCTATTTACATGACCCAAAACAAAGCACTATCTTGTGTTCCATTGCTGGCGAGAAAGTGCTTCCTGTTTTAGGCAATGTGGGAACTGGGTTAAACCTTCCAGATGAAACGAGGAGCATCAGAGTGGCCAGTCCTCTTCTCTCAATGCTTTCAACTCAGTCAAAGCAGAGCACTGTACCTTGTTAGAAAAATCTCGGCTTTAAAACCTTGTTTTTTAACATGTAAGTGCCACCTTGTTTGACCAAGGTGAGAAGCAGATTATCTGCAACCACAGCCACAATGCCTTTCCCTAACAGCCATTTCAGACATATTAGCGCGCAAAACTCCAAACGGAGCACTTTTCTGTGATGACGAATTGGAAGTGTGCTCTACTGTTTGGGGTATTGTGTGACCAGACTTACTTGGATAGAATATTCATGAAGTTACTTGGAGAAAGCTCAATTTCGTTTAAACGTTTCTCCTTAAACCGTTCAGTTTGATTGCCAGGAACATGCTCATGCACAATAAACCTCCATTGCTAGTATAGTGTCTGAACGGATCAAAATCTTTGATCAGATCAGCACTATACCAGCGTTCACATTAGTATAGTGTCCCCAAAAATGCAGCGTTAGCGGGATCAGCCCCGGCACCTGCCAACACCTGCGTTTAGTCCCTACACTTACCCCCCTTCTCCCCCAGCAAGTGCAGTGTCAGTAGGTCACTGTCACTTGATATATTACACACAAAACCGCAGTGTTCGCAGAATCAGGCCTGATCTCTGTTAGCACTTGTCAGTGAATTTTTTTATGACTCTCATATGCAGCAGAGTGCCAGTACTAGTGCCACGCTACCTTTTGGTGAACTGGCTAGTACTAGTGGCCTAGTACATCCCGGTCTTTCACATATCTCTTAGATTGTAAGCTCCCAGGATCAGGCCCTCCTAACCCTTTTGTATTGAACTGTACTGTTCTGTATTGTCTCCCGTTATACTGTAAAGCACTGAGCAAACTGGCGCCATAAATCCTGTATAATAATAATAATACCAGCACTGCAGTATGACTTGGTGACGTGGCGAGTCCCATAAGTGCAGCACAAGCTTGTGCGGTGGCGAGCACAAATATTGTCCCGCAACCACCAAGAATTCACACACAGGCCCGTAGAGCTCCTAGTATCCTTCCGGATTTGCTTGCAAATCCCGATTGACAGCCCGCAAATTCTGCAGCACCTGTACTTCCCCCATTCACTGCCCAACCCGGAATTCAGGTGGAAATGTAACTACTCCCCTTAATTTTTGGAGCTGTTTTTCACGGAATATCTGTATGCGTTGATTGTGGATCAAAGCAATTTATATGCACAACAATTTATCGCCGCCAACCCAAATTCAAACCTTGCCAGATAAGTCGCATGGAAACTCATTACGGTTTTCGAATTTACATTTTTTTGGGGCCTAACCCTCAACATGGGCATTACTAAAAAAATGAATTGCGGTTGTATTGGTCCGTAGACCCGATTCATCATATGCCGTGTTCGCTGCAGCCATGGCCAGGCATAGGTATGAGAGTATAATGTGTTTTATGCATTTCATCGACAATACACTCTGTCATCCTCAGGGTGACCCTGAATTTGACTGGTTCCACAAAATTCAGCCCCTCGCAAATCACCTTAACCAAAAATTTGCAGATGACTATACTCCCCAGCAAAACATCTGCGTTGATGAGTCCCTCATTAATTTTTCTGGCCGCCTTGCATTCAAACAATTTCTCCCCAGCAAGTGTGCCAGATATGGGGTCAAGATGTAGAAGACCTAGAGAGGGCAACAGGCTATTCTTATAAGTTTCTGATTTACGAGGGAAAAGATAGTCATGAGGAGCCCCCCGGATGCCCAGACTACATGGGGAGCAGTGGCAAGATAGTTTGGGACTTGGTGTCATCCTTTTTCCATATGGGGTACCACTTATACGTGGACAATTTTTATTCAAGCGTGCCACTATTTAGACATTTGTTCAATCTTGGAACTGGCGCTTGTGGCAAAGTGTGACCTAATGTGTGCCCACCATTAGAAGTGGGTGGATGCAGGGCGGTATATTCTAATGGTAGGCATACCACACACTTTTTCTGGCAGAGATTTCTTCTCTTTGTTTCATTCAGTCCACAGGCTTCATACATAAAAAAAGAACATAGCACATACACCCAACAAGGATCAGTGCTGTACTGGTACATCACTGGACTTTGAATGGTTATACCAGGATGATGCCTAAAGCTGCAGGCATCATCCTGGTATAATTTTTTTCAGCTGGCGATCAGCTTTCATGTAAAAGCAATCCTAGTGGCTAATTAGCTGCAGGATTGCTTTTACAAGCAGCAGGAGATGATGACCCCCTCCCCCGATGCCTTTCATGGCCTTCTCGGGCAGTCCCGTGCCATCGGGGGAACCTGAGAATGCAGCCGGTGTTTCTGCCAGCTGACCTAGAGCTGATTGGAGACCAGAGTGGTGCCAATCATCTCTATAGTCTAAGAATTCGGAAGCTACAAGCATTTCATCACTTCTGTTTCGCAGGATATAAACAGCACCATTTGTAAATTGGGAAAGCATCTGATCACACCAATTTTGGTTTGATTATATAATGTAATGGCAGAGGAGATATCTAGAGCCTGATAGACCCCAGATTTCTCAAAAAAGAATATATGATAATGCCCATTGAAGTTATAGGGGATATTTGCATTCCCTGTGATAGCATTAAAAGTGATAAAAAAAAAAAAGAAAGGTACAGTGTAAAAATAATAATAAAAAAAATTTCCCCTCCCATGCGCGCACACCTGTGTGCACAAGCCTTTACCCTGTGTCAGTATGTAAACAGCGGTTGCACCATGCATGTGAGGTATTGCCACGAACGTCAGATCAAGGGCAGTAATTCTAACACTAGACCTCTTCTGTAAATCTAAAATGGTAGCTGTTAAAGGCTTTTAAAGCGTTGCCTATGGATATTAAAAATGTATGCAGTTTGGGGGCATGGCCGGCCGCGGAGGAGATGGCCACTCAGTGAGAGTGCTCCGAGAGCCGCCGAGCCTTGCAGCTACAGTGAGCGACGGAACCCAGCGGGAATCACCGCTGTCATCATAGCCTTGCATCGGAAGGTGTCGGGCACAGTAACCCGGGATGGGGAAGAGAAAAATAAAGGAGGGGCCCCGCAAACTGTCGGAGTTCTTTGCTCCGGCGGATCCCCCCTCCTCCCAAAATGGCACTGGTCCCTGCCCTGCTTCAGATCCATGAGGACAGGAGGAGGGAGACAACCACAGCTCTCCCAGCTCTCCCCAGCCCTGCTATGCACACAGAGCTGGCAAATCCCTGCATGAGAACTCCAACCTGCAGTCCTCAGAAGCACAAGCAAAAATACTCTCCAGAGGTGCAGCTGATGGGTGAGCAATCTCAGGATTCTTTCTCACATAACACCACAAGAGAATTTTTAGAGAATCTAGAGGATTACCCTGCAGAATCTATGCCCCTTACTACTACAGTAATGAAAGATATGTTAGTCACTCTTAAGGGATCCCTACACAAAGATATAATGAGCTTTGTGACGCAGATCAATTCGGAGGTGGAAAACCTAGGTGAGTGGTTGTCGCAGGTGGAAACTACAATGAGGGATTTTGCCATAGCCCATAACGAATTGGTAGATGCACACAAAGAAGTTGAGGACGATCTGAAAGCCCTAAAAGTGAAATTGGCGGATATTGAAGATCGGTCCCGCAGAAATAACATAAAATTTTGGGGGATTAGCGAGAATACTTCTGTCTCAGATCTCCGCAAATTTATTCAACAAATGATATCTATGTTGCTTCCGCATACTCCGAACAGGGAAGTACCATATTTGCCGGCGTATAAGATGACTTTTCAACCCGTGAAAATCTTTTGAAAAGTCGGGGGTCGTCTTATACGCCGGTATACGGCGAGCCGGTGTCAGGCCTGCACTTTTTCGAGGGGCGGCGCCGCCCCCCCTCCTCCTCCAATGGACACCAAGTACAGGGGTGGGCAGAGGGGCTGCTGTACCTTACCTGGCTCCGGTCCCGGTCCCACGACGATCCGGTCCAGGAAGCGCGGCTGCTCCTTCTTTCAGTTCGGCTGCTCGATGGTCCCGCCGCCCGCTCGGCTCCGCCTCCTCACCGGTGATTGGGCGCCAGCACTGGAAAGGCACACAGGCGACCAATCACCGGCGAGGAGGCGGAGCTGAACCGCCCCGCGAAAATCAAGCAGCCGCTCCTCTCCCCCACTGACACTAACGATGGGGCACTATTCCTCCTCCACACTGACACCAACGATGAGGTACTGTTCCTCCCCCACTGACACCAACGATGGGGCACTATTCCTCCTCCCCACTGACACCAACGATGGGGCACTATTCCTCCCCCACTGACACCAATGATGGGGCACTATTCCTCCCCCACTGACACCAATGATGGGGCACTTTTCTCCCCACTGATACCAATGATGGGGCACTATTCTTCCCCCACTGACACCAATGATGGGGCACTATTCCTCCCCCACTGACACCAACGATGGGGCACTATTCCTCCTCCCCACTGACACCAACGATGGGGCACTATTCCTCCTCCCCACTGACACCAATGATGGAGCACTATTCCTCCCACTGATACCAATGATGGTATCATCGTGTTGGAAGAGGGGTAGTCTTATACGGCGAGTATAGCTCAAACTCTATAATTTAACAGGAAGAGTAGGGGGTCGTCTTATACGCCCAGTCGTCTTATACGCCGGCAAATACGGTAGTTGTGGACAGGGTGCACAGACTGCCAAAACCTTCCTTCCTTCCAGACCACGTCCCTCGGGATGTAATTGCAAGAATTCATTTCTACCATGTGAAGGAAGAACTAATGCTATTTGCGAGAAAGAACAACCCACTCCCAGTACCGTACAATGGGATTTCCCTGTTCGCTGATCTCTCTCAACATACTATATCAGAGCTCAAGAAATTGATCTCCTTCACGAAGTTATTGTGCAACAACAATATTAAATATCAATGGGGCTTCCCCACCAAATTGCTGATTGCAAAAGATAACCGGGTCCCCACGGTCTCTTCTGAAGAAGAGGGCTTCCAACTAGCTAAAAAATGGGGACTTGTTCCCGCAGATGAGGAAATCGCACCCAAGAAATCCTCCCCCAGGAAAATCCCTCCGGAGTAGGAACAAGTTGCAGGGTAACTCCAACTCCAGTTACTTTAACCTCTCTACATTTACCTGCGCCTTCTGCTTCTCCCGGTGAATGGTTGAATAGCGGTTTACCAGGCTGCAAGCCTCGGCATTTCCCCCACCCAGTCGAGTGATTAGTTTTACAAGAACCTATACGTTATTCTTTTGTTACATTTCTCTTCATAAGCTCTTCTCCCTCTTTTCTATGTTTTTCTTCAGAGCAGCATTACCACCTGTAACACTGGACTCCAGTAAGACATTCCACTATGATACCGGAGGAATACACCTTTTTCTTCCTCAAGAGACATCTAAGGCCAATGTAAGCTTATTCAATGGGCTTTTAAATCCTGTCTTGCCATTTCTGCTTGCACCACTGGAGGGAGACCTCACCTCACAATTACTAGTTTTCTCATTGTCCTAAAGATTAATTCTATGAATGCCCATGGCCTTAATAGCCCCTTCAAATGCCAAATGATGTGGAGAGAAGCTCAGCAACTACATAAGGATGTGATCTGTGTTCAAGAAACACACTTCTCATCCTCCAAGGCCCCATCCTGCTAAAACTGCAGGTTCCCACATATTTTTTTACATCTAATGGTCCTGATAGGCAGTGTGGTGTTTTGATTGCTATTCGTGACTCTGTCACTTTTACACTACAATCTCAGGTGTCAGACAGCAGAGGCAGATTCCTAATCCTTGTGTGTAAAATCAATAATGTTGCCTACACTATCGTGAACCTTTATGCCCCCAATATCCATCAGGTACATTTTTTCAACTCATTATGGAAGAAGGTGGTGAAAATCCTAAAAGGTTTCTTGCTTTATTTTTGAGATTTTAACGCTATTATCAACAACTCATTGGACACTTCCAACCCTTCCCGTCATCTGAGACAGTCCTTAGCTCTATCTCTTACTGAAGCCAATTTGTATGACCCATGGAGATGCCTACACGCATCTGAAAAGGATTTTATGCATTACTCAGCACAACACAAATCATACTCCTGAATAGATCTTTTTCTAACGGATTTACAATTGCTACAAAATGTGTCGAGGGCGGAAATCCATAAGATGATATGGTTGGATCATGCTCCCATCTCTTTGAGCATTGAGAAGACTCTGAAATTTTCTCCAGTATTTCTATGTCGAAATGATATTTCCATGTTTAGTAATGATGACTCTCGTCCTGTTATTACTACTGCTTTAGAGGAGTATTTTGCTATCAACTCATCTCCTGACACCAGTGCAGCTAATGTGTGGTGCGCTCATAAAGTATATTGCAGAGGGTTATTATTGAAATTGGCCTTGCAAGCCAAACGCAATTGGAATCGAATTTTCACCAACACTATTAATAAGATAGCTAGACTTGAACGCGTACATAAACAAACACTATCACCCGCCATCCTACAGGAACTTCAAACCACTAGACTGACACTAAGGACCCTACTGTTAGGACGCCACAGACATAACCTAAAAAAGGCTAGAGCTAGATTTTATACACAAGGGAACAAAGCAGGCAAAATGCTAGCAAGATACCTCACACCCGACAAACTAAATCCAAAATAGCCTCTCTCTTGGACCCCATATTTAACTCACCCACATACCATCCCAACAAAATAGCAGACGCATTCCGCACTTACTATTCCCATTTTTATAATCTTAAAGATGACCCCTCCACTCCACAACCTTCACCAGAGACTATCGGCCAATTTTTGAATAAATTGCCATTACCCAAATTAGACCTCAAAAAATTGGAAGGTCTTAATCAACCAATCCTAGAAAGCAAAATTATTGCTGCCATCAAAACGTTACCAAAAGGGAAGTCTCCGGGAGCTGACGGCTTCTCAAATGAATATTACAAAGAATTTCAGTCCATATTGGTTCCCCATCTTAAACTTACATTTGATAAAGCAATATTAAAATCCAAGTTCCCGCAGGAGATGTTACAGGCTGTCATTGTTACCTTACCTAAATTGGGGGAATCCCGCCCTCAAAATTTCAGACCCATCTCCCTACTAAATGCTGACCTCAAAATCTATGCCAAAATTATAGCAACCCGCCTTCTTAGCATAACTCCTCTCCTAATCCGGGCTGATCAAGTAGGTTTCGTTAAGGGTAGACAAGCAGCGGATGGCACTCGTAGAGTACTTGATTTGATGCACTTGATTGAAGCTCGTGGAACACAGGCGGTGTTCTTGGGTTTGGACGCTGCGAAAGCTTTTGATAGGGTGCACTGGCGGTATTTAGACGCTACGCTAAGTTTGGCCTAAACGGATTTATAAAATCTGCCATAATGGCACTTTATACTGTCCCCTCTGCTCAGGTGTTCACGTCCAATGCACTATCAGAACCTTTTAGTATCACTAATGGAACAAGGCAGGGATGCCCACTGTCTCCCATTATCTTCTCTCTAGCAATGGAACCACTAGCAACTGCGATAAGATAGAACTTGCAGATTTCGGGCATTCGAGTTGCGGACACTTTCCATAAAATAGGATTGTTCGCTGATGATGTTATCCTAACTGTCGCTGATCTTGCGAATTCCCTTATGGAAATCTCTTCTACTCTGCAGTCCTTCAGTGCAGTTTCCTATTACAAACTTAACATTACGAAATCATGTGCCTTACCGATAGCCATACCGAGGTTGCTCTTACTGTAGCTCAAAGCTAAATTCCCCTATTGTTGGACCCAGAAAAAAACTTGACTACCTTGGTATTTGTATTTCCTCTCCAACTTCTAACACTTTCAAAGACAATTACGAAAAACTATACAGGACCGTACTAGCAGAATTACAGCGACTGAATAAATTTGAAACATCCTGGATAGGCAGAATAGCTGCTTTCAAGATGCTGATCCTCTCCAAAATACTATACTACTTCAGAACGATCCCTATTATTGTTCTCTGTGCTTACTTTAATAAACTAGAGGTGGCTATTAGAACCTATATCTGGCAAGGGAGGAAAGCGAGAATCTCTTTTATGTCACTTACTAAACATAAATCTAAAGGGAGGATTGGTCTTCCAGTGCTCTTTAGGTATTACTATGCCTCCATTTTAGATCAACTTCCGGAGGGGTTTGCTGTATCAGATATACTATGGGTTCAGGTTGAGAAATCTGTACTTCCTAATGGAGACCTTCGGGCTCTCCTATTGGCTAAAACTACTCACCACAAACTCGTTTATACATGCTCTCCATCTATTACTGCATCACTTGAGGCATGGTTATTCAGTATAAATAAAGCGAATCCCTCTTTTCCTAAGATCCATATAGACATACCACTCTCAGCTTATGAATACTTCATTCCTAACCTCAACACCAAGCCTTTACAAGATTTGGGCTTCAGCACCCTTGGCAATGTGGGGACTGACATCCCCAACAGAGGTCTTTACCCACTTTTACAAATTAGAGGCTTTCACAGGGTGAACCCGAAGACATGGGTTGAGATTGACTCCAAAATGTGGCAAGTTATGTCCAATCCGGCCCGAATTAAAAAAGGGATATCTTGGTTCTATAAGTACCTACACTATGATAACAACATCACTCTCTCCCGTAATATACACAATTGGGCAACAGATTTTAAATGGTCCTTCACCAAAGATGAATGGGAGACTGCTATGATTAATAGTTTAAGTATAACTAAATGCACAAATCATTGGAACTGCTCTCTTAGAATATTACACCGTAGTTACCTTACCCCTTATAAACTCGATAAAATCTATCCCAACTTGTCCCCCCTATGTTGGAGGAAATGTGGGGGTGAGGGTAATCTACTCCATACTTTGTGGGCTTGCCCACGTCTACAAAAATTCTGGCAGGAGGTATTTGCACTCATCTCACGGATTACAGGCATAATAACCAGCCCAGCACTGCACCTAGAGCTACTCAATATTAATCTGCATCTATTTCCCGCCCAGTATAGAACAATCGTTGGCCATATTCTTATCGCAGCTAGAATGTCTATTACAGCTGTCTGGAAGTCAGAGAGGATTCCATCTTTATTGGAAGTAAACAATAGAGTACACTCGAATTATCTCTGTGAAAGAGCTGTGGCTCTTCAATGCCAAAAAATGGAACAATTTCACTTTAAATGGCCTAGTTGTATAAAAATGTTTATGCCCTTAGATCTGCTTATTTGATTACTTGAATATTATATGAATATACCACCTCTCAAACTACAGCAATCCCAAGGTACACTTGGTTTTTCGCTGCTTCTATGCTTTTACTTCATCTTACTACATCCTTTTTATTTTTTATTCCTTTATTTCTCATTCTTCTTTTTCCCTTTTTTTGTCTTTCTATTGACATATTTTTGTCTATATAAAGCACTATGTTTGCACTAGTTATCTTAAAGGTCATTTACTATGTTGATTACAGGTAGATTACACTGTGTACTATTCTTCTTCTACATTACCATTGAAAGGCCTTGGGCCATTACATAACTACCTTTTCGATTTATGAGCGTTGTGACGCCATGGTGATAAGATTTGAACATGTTTATGCTCACTGTTTATAGATATTTTTTATGCTAATCTAGTACTGACATTGTAAATGTACTTTTCTGAAAAATTTAATAAAAAAGAATTGAAAAGAAATAAACACTAGGGCAGAAAGAGGAGTCAAGAATATCTGATGAGGCCACACTGGGTATTAAGCTCATCTGGATGAAGGACAGTTGAAGCTGGTCATAGCAAGTCAGAAGGTCTCTCCGGAGAAGGGAACCACTGATGGACTTAAATGCCCCAAGGGAAGGGAAATTTTCTGAGGCAGAATTGTGGCCAGGCTTTAGGTCAGCTCCCAGGTCAGAGCTGACACTAGGTACCACAGGGAGAACAGAAGGAACAGCAGAAGAACTTGCCTGAGGGCTTAAAGGGGTACCTTAAGAACCCAGAAGGATGTTGTACAAGTGGGAACGCACCTTCATGCAGAAGGTGTTTAAGTGGGCTTAGACAGATTTGTCTTTTAGCTTTATCTACAGAAGTAGATGTTTCTCATGGAGTAAAACTGGCAGTAGCAGTCAAATACAATACCCCCTAGGACACAAGTGGGGATTATCCTAGTTTGTTTGCAAGTGTCCAATCATACCTTAGTTGGCAGTATAACCTGAAGATTAAAAGGAATGCAAAGGGAAAGAAAGAAAGAAAGAAAGAGAAAGAAAGAAAGAAAGAAAGACATACTTACCTTCTCTGTGTAAGTCCTTATGCATACTGAACGTTTTTACAGCTGCTATTTTTGGATTTTGGCAAAAATGCATGTGTTGTGTTTTCAATTTTAACCTGCCCAGCAACACGTTGGCAAAAAAAAAAACATTAAAAAAAGCCAAATGCAAAAAATAAACACAAAATTAAAAACCCGTCAAAAATGTGCATGCAAAAATACAAAACACACTGCAAAAAGAACAAAATGCAAACAGCATTGGTGTGAGCCAGGCCTGAAATGCATTAAAAACCTATAAAAAAAATAAAAAAATGTAACGCCATTGCACGGGGCATGCGCAGTTTTAAAGCATGTCATGTTTGGTATCTATTTACTCGGCATACCATTATCTTTTATATTTTACCAAATAATTGGCCAATATATTGTGTTTTTGTGCATTAAAAGTAAAAAAAGTGTATTTTTTTAAAAAAATTAGCATTTGAAAAATCGCTGCACGAGTACTATGTGCCATACAAAAATTGTAATACCCACCATTTTATTCACTAGGGTGTCTGCTTTAAAAAAATATATAATGTTTGGGGGTTTAAATTAATTTCCTAGCGAAAAATACTGATTGTTTTCATGTGAACAAAAAGTGTCAGAAAAGGCTTGATCTTCAGGTGGTTAGAAGAGTGAATGATGTGTGGCATAAACTTCTAATGCTGGGCGTAGAATGCCCCCACCCCCCAAAATGACCCCATGTTGGCATGAGAGGCAGGTTGAATCAATAGAAGAATTTATTTTTTTACCACAAGTTTTTGGAAAATGACAAAAAAAAAATTTCTTTTTTGTGTTACACAAAATTGTCACTTAAATGATTTACTGCTCACACATGCCATGGGTATATGTGGAAATACATTCTGCTACTTCTCCCCAGTATGATGGTACCACATGTGAGAGATGTTTTGGCAGTCTAGCCAAGTGCAGGACCCCAAAATCCAATAAGCACCTTCAGGCTTTTAAAGGGCTTTATTTCCTCATTACACTTCCAGACTACCTATCACAGTTTTGGAGGCCCTGAAATGCCAGGATAGCCCCTAACCCCCCAAATGACCCCTTTTTGGAAAGTAGACACCCCAAGGAATTTGATAAAAAGCATGGTAAGTATTTTGCAGATCTCATTTGTTGCCACAAGTTTTTGGAAAATGAAGAAAAAAACAAAAACATATTTTTCTATTTTTTTATATATTTCAAAACCTTGTGAGAAAAAATGAGATCTGCAAAATACTCAACATGCCTCTTTTTAAATTTCTTGGGGTATCTACTTTCCAGAAAGGGGTCATTTGGGGGGGGGGGGGTTTTCGTGCTATCTTGGCATGTCAGGGCCTTCGAAACTGTGATAGGTAGTGAGAAAGTGTAATAAGGAAGTTACGCACCTTCAGGCTTTCAAAGTGGTCATGGGATTTCAGGCTCCTGTATGTGGCTAGGCTCCCAAAAAGTCTCACATATGTGGTATCCCCATACTCGGTAGAAGTAGCAGAATGTATTTTGGGGTGTAATTCCACATATACCCGTGGCTTGTGTGAGAAATAAATCATTTAAATGACAACTTTGTGTAAAGAAAAATGTTTTTGTCATTTTCCAGAAGCTTGTGAAAAAAAACAAAATTTTCCATGGACTCAATATGCCTTTCAGCAGATAGCTTAGGGTGTCTACTTTCCGAAAAGGGGTGTTTGTACTGTGCTGGTATTTTGGCACCTCAAGAAATGATGATGGGCAGTCAGAAAGTAAAAGCTGTGTAAATTCCATTATCTATGCCATAGTTTGTAGACGCTATAACTTTCACACAAAGCAATAAATATACACTTACTGGGATTTTTTTTTAAGCAAAAACATGTAGCAGAATACATTTTGGCCTAAATTTATGACAACATTTTAGTTTGTTTGGATATTTTTATGACCAAAATGAGAAAATATTGTTTTTTTCAAAAAAATGTTTTTTCTTCAAAAATTTTCTGGTTATAGCGCCAAAAATAAAAAGCGCACAGGTGATCAAATATCACCAAAAGAAAGCTCTATTTGTGTGAAAAAAAGGACATAAATTTCATTTATGTACCATATTGCATGTCCGCGCAATTGTCCGTTAAACTAGCGCAGCGCTGTATAGCAAAAAAAGGCGTAAATTGCAGTATCCATACCATAGTTTGTAGACGCTATAACTTTCACACAAAGCAATCAATATACAGTTGCAAGAAAAAGTATGTGAACCCCTTGGGATTACATGGAGTTTTTCAAGAATTTGGCAAAAAATGTGCTCTGAACGTCATCTAAGTCACAACAATAGAAGAACACAGTCTGCTGAACATAATACTACACAAACATTAGATGTTGCCATGGTTTAATTGCACATAACATGTAAACATTCACAGTGCAGGGAGGAAAAAGTATATGAGGCCCTAGCTTAATGACTTCTCCCAGGGCTAATTGGAGCCAGGAGTGAGCCAACCTTGACTCCAATCAGTGTGATGATATTGGATGTGTTGCTGACAGCTGTCCTGCCCTTAAAAAACACACACCTGTTTTGGGTTTACTGGTTTCAAGAAGCACTGTCTGATGTGAACCATGCCTCACAGAAAAGAGCTCTCAGGAGACCTACAAACAAGAATTGTTGACTTGCATGAGGCTGGAAAGGGTTTCAAAAGTATCTCCAAAAGCCTTGATGTTCATGTGTCCACGGTAAGACAGACTGTCTACAAATGGAGAAAGTTTAGCACTGTTGCTACTCTCCCTAGGCGGGGTCATCCTGTAAAAATGACTGCAAGAGCACAGCGCAGAATGCTGCATGAGGTAAAGAAGAATCCCAGAGTGTCAGCTAAAGACCTACAGAAATTTCTGGCACATGCTAACATTTTTGTTGACACATCTACAATAAGGAAAACATTAAACAAGAATGGAGTACATGGGAGGACACCACGGAGGAAGCCATTGCTGTCCAAAAAGAATATTGCAGCACGTTTGAAGTTTGCAAAAGAGCACCTGGATGTTCCACAGCACTACTGGCAAAATATACTGTGGACAGATGAAACCAAGATTGAGTTGTTTGGGAAGAACACACAACACTATGTGTGGAGAAAAAAAGGCACAGCACACCAACATCAAAACCTCATCCCCACTGTAAAACATGGCGGAGGGAGCATCATGGTTTGGGGCTGCTTTGCTGCTCCAGGGCCTGGACGGATTGTTGTCATTGATGGGAAAATGAATTCCAGAGTTTATCAAGACATTTTGCAGGAAAACGTACGACCATCTGTCCGCCAACTGAAGCTCCGCAGAGGATGGGTGATGCAACAGGACAATGACCCAAAGCATACAAGTAATTCAACAAAACAATGGCTGCAACAGCACAGAATACGCCTTCTGGAGTGGCCCAGTCAGAGTCCTGACCTCAACCCAATTGAAATTCTGTGACATGACCTTAAGAGAGCGATTCACACCAGACATCCCAAGAATATTGCTACACTGAAACAGTTTTGTGAAGAGGAGTGGTCCAAAATGACTCCAGATTGTTGTGCAGGTCTGATCTGCAACTACAGGAAACGTTTGGTTGAGGTTATTGCTGCCAAAGGAGGGTCAACCAGTTATTAAGTCCAAAGGTTCACATACTTTTTCCTCCCTGCACTGTGAATGTTTACATGTTATGTGCAATTAAACCATGGCAACATCTAATGTTTGTGTAGTATTATGTTCAGCAGACTGTGTTCTTGTATTGTTGTGACTTAGATGACGTTCAGAGCACATTTTATGCCCAATTCATGCAAAACTCCAAAAATCCCAAGGGGTTCACATACTTTTTCTTGCAACTGTACACTTACTGGGATTTTTTTTTACCAAAAACATGTAGCAGAATACATTTTGGCCTAAACTTATAGATAACTTTGAGTTTACTATTTATTTTTTATAGCTGAAAGTAAAACATATTGTTTTTCTTCAAAATTTTTGGCCATTTTTTGTTTATAGCGTGAAAAATAAAAAGCGCACAGGTGATCAAATACCACCGAAAGAAAGCTCTATTTGTGTGAAAAAAAGGACGTAAATTTAGTTTGGGTGTAGCATTGCATGACCGCACAATTGTCAGTTGAATTAGTGCAGCGCCGAGTAGCAAAAAGAGGCCTGGTCAGGAAGGGGGGCAAATCCTCAGGAGGGCAGGTAGTTAAAGTATTACCCATGATTTGTAGAGCACCATCAGTGTGTGCCACACTGTACCAATGAAGATATATACACACAACCTCAACACTGTATTTACATGAACATGTACAACTACAAGAAGTTTCAAACCCTTTGGCACATCTGGGCCATTTAAGGGGTTTGTGATGCTGGGAGGCATGGTTTTGTGTAATTTGGCCACTGTGATTGGCTGTCACAGCAGTCACATGATCAGAAGACACCAATTTGCAAGTAGTTTTGTAGCTTTGCCTGAGGACCTGGGAAATGTGCCAGGAGCACACAGAAAAAGTGCTCTTGGCACATTTGCATACATTAGACACACATATATGCAAAGTCTAAAAATGAAGGCCCAGATGCTGGGATGCTTAATATCTGTTAACCATCAATATCAGAGAGCTAATGTGCAGATAAACAGGAAGTAACATGTGTATGCACATGTGCGCAAAGTGACATGCTGCTAGCCACAAAAAATCTACACATTTTCCTGGAAAAAAAACATAGCATCTACCTATCACATCACCCCCACACACCATGAACATTAGAGCAATAGCCACACTTACTTTCCAAATGAGCAGCAACTCCTCTGTAGAGAACAGTGATCTGGCCATCTCTCCAAAGCAAATCCCCACTAACACTTCCGCGTGCATGAAAACATCCTTTCACAAATGCGATGACGTGTTTCTGGTCCGACAGTTGGTCTGGGGCGTTGTTGTGCACCATAGCGTTTTTTCCAACAAGAGCAATTACAGATATACATTGGTGAATATATGTTATTTTGCATTACAGTGCCGAAAACAAAACAAATGTAATTCCCAACTTATTACTGTTAGGAGGTTTGTATCAAAATAATGGCTAGCTGCACATGTTGAACACTACCTATCCATCTGCTGCATTCATTGGTACATAACATTCAGTCTTGTGGTGCAATAGTGTGTTTTTTGCTTGGTATTTTGGAAATACTTGCATATGTGCACTTTAAAAAGGTATATTTGTGATTACTATTAGATATGTTATAGAAAGTGGTATGGGTGTGAATACATTCAACTAGAACATGCAATAACCCAAAAATTCAAGCAATACATAGTCAACATTTATTTGGACAGCAGCAACAATTAGGTACATTCAATTACTTAGGGGAAAAAAAGACAGCAGGATTTACGTTGCTAAAATAGAACGGTCCTGCTCATAAGAGCTTACAATTTAAGAGATCACACCTTATAATGAACATTGCTTTAACAGGGTACAGCAGCAAACGAGTAATATGAATCTGGCAACATTTTCAGGGTCATAAATAGAGTTGAGTGAATCGAACTTGGCGAAGTGGAATTCGTTTCGAATATTAGGAAAATTTCGATTCGCGACGAATCCGAAAATAAGCAGACTTCGGATACGCGAATCGAAATTTTTCCTAAAATGGCGGCGACATGTGCGGCGACGGAGCGGGGATCTCTGGGAAGGCGCGCAGACAAGGCGTGCTGACCAATAATGCATTCATTCATGACATGTGATCGCATTAGCCAATCAGCAGCCAGCCAGCCAGCACTGTGTAATGGTCGAGCTATAAATTGCGGCCATTTTAGAATTCTCCATTTGCCTCCAGTCATTCAAGAGAGGCAGACCTGTCTGTATTGAGGGAGAGAGTTAGGGCCACAGAATCGTTACTTAGGGACACAGAACCGTTACTTAGGGACACAGAATCGTTACTTAGGGCCACAGAACCGTTACTTAGGGCCACAGAACCATTACTTAGGGCCACAGAATCGTTACTTAGGGACACAGAACCGTTACTTAGGGACACAGAATTGTTACTCAGGGACAGACACAGAATTGTTACTGAGGGACACAGAATTGTTACTGAGGGACACAGAATTGTTACTGAGGGACACAGAATTGCTACTGAGGGACACAGAATTGTTACTGAGGGACAGACACAGAATTGTTACTCAGGGACAGACACAGAATTGTTACTCAGGGACAGACACAGAATTGTTACTCAGGGACAGACACAGAATTGTTACTGAGGGACACAGAATTGTTACTGAGGGACACAGAATTGTTACTGAAGGACACAGAATTGTTACTCAGGGACAGACACAGAATTGTTACTCAGGGACAGACACAGAATTGTTACTCAGGGAAAGACACAGAATTGTTACTCAGGGACAGACACAGAATTGTTACTCAGGGACAGACAGAATTGTTACTGAGGGACACAGAATTGTTACTGAGGGACACAGAATTGTTACTGAGGGACAGACACAGAATTGTTACTCAGGGACAGACACAGAATTGTTACTCAGGGACAGACACAGAATTGTTACTCAGGGACAGACACAGAATTGTTACTGAGGGACACAGAATTGTTACTGAGGGACACAGAATTGTTACTCAGGGACACAGAATTGTTACTGAGGGACAGACACAGAATTGTTACTCAGGGACAGACACAGAATTGTTACTCAGGGACAGACACAGAATTGTTACTGAGGGACACAGAATTGTTACTGAGGGACACAGAATTGTTACTGAGGGACACAGAATTGTTACTCAGGGACACAGAATTGTTACTGAGGGACACATAATTGTTACTCAGGGACACATAATTGTTACTCAGGGACAGACACAGAATTGTTACTGAGGGACACAGAATTGTTACTGAGGGACAGACACAGAATTGTTACTCAGGGACAGACACAGAATTGTTACTGAGGGACACAGAATTGTTACTGAGGGACACAGAATTGTTACTGAGGGACACAGAATTGTTACTCAGGGACAGACACAGAATTGTTACTCAGGGACAGACACAGAATTGTTACTCAGGGACAGACACAGAATTGTTACTCAGGGACAGACACAGAATTGTTACTGAGGGACACAGAATTGTTACTGAGGGACACAGAATTGTTACTCAGGGACAGACACAGAATTGTTACTGAGGGACAGAGAATTGTTACTGAGGGACACAGAATTGTTACTCAGGGACACAGAATTGTTACTCAGGGACACAGAATTGTTACTCAGGGACAGACACAGAATTGTTACTGAGGGACACAGAATTGTTACTGAGGGACACAGAATTGTTACTGAGGGACACAGAATTGTTACTCAGGGACAGACACAGAATTGTTACTGAGGGACACAGAATTGTTACTGAGGGACACAGAATTGTTACTGAGGGACACAGAATTGTTACTCAGGGACACAGAATTGTTACTGAGGGACACAGAATTGTTACTCAGGGACACAGAATTGTTACTCAGGGACAGACACAGAATTGTTACTGAGGGACACAGAATTGTTACTGAGGGACACAGAATTGTTACTGAGGGACACATAATTGTTACTCAGGGACAGACACAGAATTGTTACTCAGGGACAGACACAGAATTGTTACTGAGGGACACAGAATTGTTACTGAGGGACACAGAATTGTTACTGAGGGACACAGAATTGTTACTCAGGGACAGACACAGAATTGTTACTCAGGGACAGACACAGAATTGTTACTCAGGGACAGACACAGAATTGTTACTCAGGGACAGACACAGAATTGTTACTCAGGGACAGACACAGAATTGTTACTGAGGGACACAGAATTGTTACTGAGGGACACAGAATTGTTACTGAGGGACACAGAATTGTTACTCAGGGACAGACACAGAATTGTTACTGAGGGACACAGAATTGTTACTGAGGGACACAGAATTGTTACTCAGGGACACAAAATTGTTATTCAGGGACACAGAATTGTTACTCAGGGACAGACACAGAATTGTTACTGAGGGACACAGAATTGTTACTGAGGGACACAGAATTGTTACTGAGGGACACAGAATTGTTACTCAGGGACAGACACAGAATTGTTACTCAGGGACAGACACAGAATTGTTACTGAGGGACACAGAATTGTTACTGAGGGACACAGAATTGTTACTGAGGGACACAGAATTGTTACTCAGGGACACAGAATTGTTACTCAGGGACAGACACAGAATTGTAACTGAGGGACACAGAATTGTTACTCAGGGACACAGAATTGTTACTCGGGGACACAGAATTGTTACTCAGGGACACAGAATTGTTACTCAGGGACAGACACAGAATTGTTACTGAGGGACACAGAATTGTTACTGAGGGACACAGAATTGTTACTCAGGGACAGACACAGAATCGTTACTCAGGGACAGACACAGAATTGTTACTGAGGGACACAGAATTGTTACTGAGGGACACAGAATTGTTACTCAGGGACACAGAATTGTTACTCAGGGAGAGACACAGAATTGTTACTGAGGGACACAGAATTGTTACTGAGGGACACAGAATTGTTACTCAGGGACAGACACAGAATTGTTACTGAGGGACACAGAATTGTTACTGAGGGACACAGAATTGTTACTCAGGGAAACAGAATTGTTACTCAGGGACACAGAATTGTTACTGAGGGACACAGAATTGTTACTCAGGGACACAGAATTGTTACTCAGGGACAGACACAGAATTGTTACTGAGGGACACAGAATTGTTACTGAGGGACACAGAATTGTTACTCAGGGACAGACACAGAATTGTTACTCAGGGACACAGAATTGTTACTCAGGGACACAGAATCGTTGAATTAAAGAGTATGTCAGACAACATGCAGAGGAGTGGCAGAGGAGGCAATGTTTTAGGAACGAGCAGACGTGGCAGCAGAAGAAGGGGTCGAGGCAGCACTAGTCGCAGCCAGAGGCCAGTACTCCCGGTGTCATCCAGCGGTCGTGTCTCCACCGACAACCCTGCTGTCATCGATTGGTTGGCTCGGTCGTCTTCCTCTTCCCAGGTCACCTCTGACACCTACAGCCAACGGTCGGTGGGTACGTCAGACACAACCATTAGTTGGCATGGCCCGGGAGCAAGCCCACTGAAATCACGTGTCCTCTACCTGCCCCTGTCCTTTGGTGTTCCCTCACCAAGTGAAGTATCGCATGCTGTATGCTCAGTCCCACTGTACAGTGAGGAAGAGCTAACAGAGGGCGGTCAGGAACGGGGGGAGACATCCGCCTCTTCAGCAGCCAGGCGAAGAAGTACTGGCAAGGAGAGTGGCTCGGTAGCTGGTCTAGAGACAGGTCTGTCTCCTTACCCACACGCAGCCGAGGGGGCTAGTAGTGAGGCGGAGACCCTAATTGATGATGATGAGGCTGATCGCACTTGGCAGCCTCGTCGTCATCAGGCTATTGCTTCCGCATCATCAGGAGAAGAGGGTGCCAGCTTGGCAGCGAGCAAAACAGTCGGTGGGTTCCCCAGGAGGCAGCAGGGTCGCAGCAGTGTCAGTGGAGGCAAACGGCCACGGAGTAGAGCACCAGCTCCACTGCAGCCTACCACCACGGCCAGTAGTGGTGCCGGTGTGCACGGAGGAAGTAGCAGTCAGCCAGTGAGGAGTAGCGGGGGCAAAGTTTCCTACTCGGCGGTGTGGCAATTTTTTGTCAAGCCGCCCGAGGAAGTAAACGTAGCCGTATGTCGACTATGTGGCCAGAAAGTCAAGCGTGGCCAGGGGGCCCATGTTGGGACTACAGCGTTGCGTCAGCATATGCAGCGTCGCCATTTGGTGACCTGGGAAAACCGTGATAAAAATACGGCGGTTCTGCCTGCCCCAGCCCCCGCTCCATCACCCGCTCCGTTACTTGCTCCGTCACCCGACGTCAATCGCCCTCTATCAGCCAGTCAAGGCTCCAACACCTCTGCTGAGGGGAGTTGTCGCTCGTTGGCATCTTCCGCTCGTTCAGATGCTCCTTCTCCTGCTACTCCTCTTCACGGATTCCGTCAGCAGTCTTTCTTGGAATCCGTATCCAAGAGACAACAGTTTGCGAGCACGCACCCGACGGTGCAAAAGCTGAACGTTCTCCTGTCCAAGTTGCTGGTGCTGCAGTCCCTCCCTTTCCAAGTGGTGGACTCAGCACCTTTCCGAGAAATGATGGCTTATGCCGCGCCGCGGTGGAGAGTGCCAAGCCGTCATTTTTTCGCCAAAAAGGCAGTGCCAGCCCTGCATTCACATGTAGAAGAGATGGTGGGCCAGTCTTTGAGCATGTCGGTCTCTGCCAAAGTGCACGGCAGCGCCGACGTGTGGAGCTGTAACTACGGTCAGGGACAGTACATGTCATTTACGGCCCACTGGGTGAACGTGGTGCCGGCACAGCCGCACCAGCAACTTGGACAGGTCACGCCACTTTTGCATCCACGTTTGCACGCCCTTGGTCCACAAAAGATGTCCGCCTCTACCACCTCTTCTTCCGCCGTGTCCTCAGCCTCCACCCCCGTGCCAAGTCCCATTACCCGACCGGCATATCACATGTGCAGGGCGCAACGGTGTCACGCTGTGCTGCACCTGGTATGCCTTGGCGAACGTAGTCACACAGGGGAGGAACTTCTGAGTGTAATGAACAGAGAAATCGACAGATGGCTGTCTCCGCGCAAACTGAAAATCGGAACCATGTTGACCGACAACGGAAAGAACATGGTGTCTGCTCTGCGTCAAGGAAGGTTGTGCCATGCGCCATGCATGGCTCACGTGTTCAATCTGGTTGTCAAGCAGTTCCTAAAATCCACCATCCCACTGCAAGACATCCTTAAAATGTCACGGAAACTTTGCATGCATTTCAGCCATTCCTACACCGCAAAGCACACCCTCCTTGAGCTGCAGCGGCAGAACGGAATTCCACAGCATCGCCTGATCTGCGACGTTGCAACAAGGTGGAATTGAACCCTACACATGTTAGACCGCCTTTACGAACAGCGAAAGGCCATCACCGATTTCCTGATGTTACAAGCAGATAAAGTACTCCCCTGTGTAACTTCGATGTCAGCCATTGGCAGCTCATGCGTGACACCTGCCGCTTGCTAAGGCCCTTTGAGGAGGCCACGCTATTCGTGAGTCGGCAGGACTATGGGATGAACGACGTCATTCCTCTGTTGCACGTCCTGGAACAAATGCTGTTAACAATGGCTGGTCATGGTGCGGTAGACGTGGCGCACAGATCTCAATGCCACATGACCCCTGTGGGGGCAGGACAGGAAGAAGAGGAGGAGGTAGAGGAGGACATTTGTGCTCAGGAATTATTGAGTGAAATGGGTGGTTTTTCCACTCAGCGGACAGGAGTGGAGGAGCAGGAGCATCTGGTAGAGGAGGAGGAGGAGGAGACAGAGGACCCAGACGCACCGTGGCAGCATGCTGTGGAGATGGAGGCAGGGAGTCCCTCGCATTCCTTGGCACAAATGGCCCATAGCATGCTCGGTTGCTTGCGTAGCGACAGCCGAATAATAACCATCAGACAGAGGGATGACTTTTGGCTGTCCACCTTGTTGGACCCTCGCTACCGTTCAAAAATGGTGGCCTTTTTCACACCTGCTGAGAGGGAGGCCAAAATAACGTACTATAAAAACCACCTATGTAGTCAGTTGGTCTCTGCCTTTCTGCGCCAACGTCCATCCTCAGACACTGTGGGCCCTGTGCGCTCGCGTTCCGCTGCCATGGCAGCAGGGGAGGGGTGGGGTGGTAGGAGCAGTGGCAGCTCCACCAGCAGCGGCTGCCTCAGTCTGCAGTCGATGATGAGTAGCTTTCTTCACCAGCGCAGTGAGGAAACTACTAACCAGCCGCAGCAGCAGCAGCATCAGGTGGACCTGGAGCAGGACCTCAAACAACAGGCTTGGGCCTACTTGGACAGCACCCTGCCAACCGAGGTAGACAATCCCCTTGACTACTGGGCAACGAAACTTGACCTTTGGCCCCAACTAGCTGAATTTGCCCTTGAAAGGCTGTCATGCCCGGCCAGTAGCGTGGCATCGGAGCGCGTGTTTAGTGCGGCAGGAGGTATTGTAACTCCGCGGAGGACACGACTGTCCACCCAAAGTGTGGAGAGACTCACGTTTGTGAAAATGAATCAGGCGTGGATTAGTCTGGATTTCAAACCACCAGTTCCTGACACAACTGACTAAATCCGCCATGAATCATGCCCCAAACATGTGCCACTTTCAGGTCTCCTCACACTGCTGGTGCTGTCCATTTTGTCATAGGGTGCTGGCAGATTACGGGCCTCCCATTGCTGCTGCCAGGCCCGTAATCTGCCATGGGCCCCTGTACCGCCTCCTCATGCTGCTGCCAGGTCCAGAGTCTCTCATGGGTCCCTGTACGGCCTTCCATTGCTGCTGTCTCCATCGCCACACTCTGCCATGTGCCACTTTCAGGTCTCCTCACACTGCTGGTGGGTTCCATTTTGTCATAGGGTGCTGGCAGATTACGGGCCTCCCATTGCTGCTGCCAGGCCCGTAATCTGCCATGGGCCCCTGTACCGCCTCCTCATGCTGTTGCCAGGTCCAGAGTCTCTCATGGG
This sequence comes from Staurois parvus, assembly GCF_062004578.1. Taxonomy (NCBI): domain Eukaryota; kingdom Metazoa; phylum Chordata; class Amphibia; order Anura; family Ranidae; genus Staurois; species Staurois parvus. The sequence goes on from NW_028317877.1 coordinate 11,168,619, forward strand.
TCCCTGTACGGCCTCCCATTGCTGCTGTCTCCATCGCCACACTCTGCCATGTGCCACTTTCAGGTCTCCTCACACTGCTGGTGCTGTCCATTTTGTCATAGGGTGCTGGCAGATTACGGGCCTCCCATTGCTGCTGCCAGGCCCGTAATCTGCCATGGGCCCCTGTACCGCCTCCTCATGCTGCTGCCAGGTCCAGAGTCTCTCATGGGTCCCTGTACGGCCTCCCATTGCTGCTGTCTCCATCGCCACACTCTGCCATGTGCCACTTTCAGGTCTCCTCACACTGCTGGTGCTGTCCATTTTGTCATAGGGTGCTGGCAGATTACGGGCCTCCCATTGCTGCTGCCAGGCCCGTAATCTGCCATGGGCCCCTGTATCGCCTCCTCATGCTGCTGCCAGGTCCAGAGTCTCTCATGGGTCCCTGTACGGCCTCCCATTGCTGCTGTCTCCATCGCCACACTCTGCCATGTGCCACTTTCAGGTCTCCTCACACTGCTGGTGTGTTCCATTTTGTCATAGGGTGCTGGCAGATTACGGGCCTCCCATTGCTGCTGCCAGGCCTGTAATCTGCCATGGGCCCCTGTACCGCCTCCTCATGCTGCTGCCAGGTCCAGAGTCTCTCATGGGTCCCTGTACGGCCTCCCATTGCTGCTGTCTCCATCGCCACACTCTGCCATGTGCCACTTTCAGGTCTCCTCACACTGCTGGTGCTGTCCATTTTGTCATAGGGTGCTGGCAGATTACGGGCCTCCCATTGCTGCTGCCAGGCCCGTAATCTGCCATGGGCCCCTGTAACGCCTCCTCATGCTGCTGCCAGGTCCAGAGTCTCTCATGGGTCCCTGTACGGCCTCCCATTGCTGCTGTCTCCATCGCCACACTCTGCCATGTGCCACTTTCAGGTCTCCTCACACTGCTGGTGTGTTCCATTTTGTCATAGGGTGCTGGCAGATTACGGGCCTTCCATTGCTGCTGCCAGGCCCGTAATCTGCCATGGGCCCCAGTACCGCCTCCTCATGCTGCTGCCAGGTCCAGAGTGTGTCATGGGTCCCTGTACGGCCTCCCATTGCTGCTGTCTCCATCACCACACTCTGCCATGTGCCACTTTCAGGTCTCCTCACACTGCTGGTGCTGTCCATTTTGTCATAGGGTGCTGGCAGATTACGGGCCTCCCATTGCTGCTGCCAGGCCCGTAATCTGCCATGGGCCCTTGTACCGCCTCCTCATGCTGCTGCCAGGTCCAGAGTCTCTCATGGGTCCCTGTACGGCCTCCCATTGCTGCTGTCTCCATCGCCACACTCTGCCATGTGGCACTTTCAGGTCTCCTCACACTGCTGGTGTGTTCCATTTTGTCATAGGGTGCTGGCAGATTACGGGCCTCCCATTGCTGCTGCCAGGCCCGTAATCTGCCATGGGCCCCTGTACCGCCTCCTCATGCTGCTGCCAGGTCCAGAGTCTCTCATGGGTCCCTGTACGGCCTCCCATTGCTGCTGTCTCCATCGCCACACTCTGCCATGTGCCACTTTCAGGTCTCCTCACACTGCTGGTGTGTTCCATTTTGTCATAGGGTGCTGGCAGATTACGGGCCTCCCATTGCTGCTGCCAGGCCCGTAATCTGCCATGGGCCCCTGTACCGCCTCCTCATGCTGCTGCCAGGTCCAGAGTCTCTCATGGGTCCCTGTACGGCCTCCCAATGCTGCTGTCTCCATCGCCACACTCTGCCATGTGCCACTTTCAGGTCTCCTCACACTGCTGGTGTGTTCCATTTTGTCATAGGGTGCTGGCAGATTACGGGCCTCCCATTGCTGCTGCCAGGCCCGTAATCTGCCATGGGCCCCTGTACCGCCTCCTCATGCTGCTGCCAGGTCCAGAGTCTCTCATGGGTCCCTGTACGGCCTCCCATTGCTGTTGTCTCCATCGCCACACTCTGCCATGTGCCACTTTCAGGTCTCCTCACACTGCTGGTGTGTTCCATTTTGTCATAGGGTGCTGGCAGATTACGGGCCTCCCATTGCTGCTGCCAGGCCTGTAACCTGCCATGGGCCCCTGTACCGCCTCCTCATGCTGCTGCCAGGTCCAGAGTATGTCATGGGTCCCTGTACGGCCTCCCATTGCTGCTGTCTCCATCGCCACACTCTGCCATGTGCCACTTTCAGGTCTCCTCACACTGCTGGTGTGTTCCATTTTGTCATAGGGTGCTGGCAGATTACGGGCCTCCCATTGCTGCTGCCAGGCCTGTAATCTGCCATGGGCCCCTGTACCGCCTCCTCATGCTGCTGCCAGGTCCAGAGTCTCTCATGGGTCCCTGTACGGCCTCCCATTGCTGCTGTCTCCATCGCCACACTCTGCCATGTGGCACTTTCAGGTCTCCTCACACTGCTGGTGTGTTCCATTTTTTCATAGGGTGCTGGCAGATTACGGGCCTCCCATTGCTGCTGCCAGGCCCGTAATCTGCCATGGGCCCCCGTACCGACTCCTCATGCTGTGACGTTGCAACAAGGTGGAATTCAACCCTACATATGTTAGACCGCCTTTACGAACAGCGAAAGGCCATCACAGATTTCCTGATGTTACAAGCGGATAAAGGTACTCCCCTGTGTAACTTAGATGTCAGCCATTGGCAGCTCATGCGTGACACCTGCCGCTTGCTGAGGCCCTTTGAGGAGGCCACGCTATTCGTGAGTCGGCAGGACTATGGGATGAACGACGTCATTCCTCTGTTGCACGTCCTGGAACAAATGCTGTTAACAATGGCTGGTCAGGGTGCGGTAGACGTGGCGCACAGATCTCAACGCCACATGACCCCTGTGGGGGCAGGACAGGAAGAAGAGGAAGAGGTAGAGGAGGACATTGGTGCTCAGGAATTATTGAGTGAAATGGGTGGTTTTTCCACTCAGCGGACAGGAGTGGAGGAGCAGGAGCATCTGGTAGAGGAGGAGGAGACAGAGGACCCAGACGCACCGTGGCAGCATGCTGTGGAGATGGAGGCAGGGAGTCCCTCGCATTCCTTGGCACAAATGGCCCATAGCATGCTCGGTTGCTTGCGTAGCGACAGCCGAATAATAACCATCAGACAGAGGGATGACTTTTGGCTGTCCACCTTGTTGGACCCTCGCTACCGTTCAAAAATGGTGGCCTTTTTCACACCTGCTGAGAGGGAGGCCAAAATAACGTACTATAAAAACCACCTATGTAGTCAGTTGGTCTCTGCCTTTCTGCGCCAACGTCCATCCTCAGACACTGTGGGCCCTGTGCGCTCGCGTTCCGCTGCCATGGCAGCAGGGGAGGGGTGGGGTGGTAGGAGCAGTGGCAGCTCCACCAGCAGCGGCTGCCTCAGTCTGCAGTCGATGATGAGTAGCTTTCTTCACCAGCGCAGTGAGGAAACTACTAACCAGCCGCAGCAGCAGCAGCATCAGGTGGACCTGGAGCAGGACCTCAAACAACAGGCTTGGGCCTACTTGGACAGGACCCTGCCAACCGAGGTAGACAATCCCCTTGACTACTGGGCAACGAAACTTGACCTTTGGCCCCAACTAGCTGAATTTGCCCTTGAAAGGCTGTCATGCCCGGCCAGTAGCGTGGCATCGGAGCGCGTGTTTAGTGCGGCAGGAGGTATTGTAACTCCGCGGAGGACACGACTGTCCACCCAAAGTGTGGAGAGACTCACGTTTGTGAAAATGAATCAGGCGTGGATTAGTCTGGATTTCAAACCACCAGTTCCTGACACAACTGACTAAATCCGCCATGAATCATGCCCCAAACATGTGCCACTTTCAGGTCTTCTCACACTGCTGGTGGGTTCCATTTTGTCATAGGGTGCTGGCAGATTACGGGCCTCCCATTGCTGCTGCCAGGCCTGTAATCTGCCATGGGCCCCTGTACCGCCTCCTCATGCTGCTGCCAGGTCCAGAGTCTCTCATGGGTCTTTGTACGGCCTCCCATTGCTGCTGTCTCCATCGCCACACTCTGCCATGTGCCACTTTCAGGTCTCCTCACACTGCTGGTGCTGTCCATTTTGTCATAGGGTGCTGGCAGATTACGGGCCTCACATTGCTGCTGCCAGGCCCGTAATCTGCCATGGGCCCCTGTACCACCTCCTCATGCTGCTGCCAGGTCCAGAGTCTCTCATGGGTCCCTGTACGGCCTCCCATTGCTGCTGTCTCCATCGCCACACTCTGCCATGTGCCACTTTCAGGTCTCCTCACACTGCTGGTGCTGTCCATTTTGTCATAGGGTGCTGGCAGATTACGGGCCTCCCATTGCTGCTGCCAGGCCCGTAATCTGCCATGGGCCCCTGTACCGCCTCCTCATGCTGCTGCCAGGTCCAGAGTCTCTCATGGGTCCCTGTACGGCCTCCCATTGCTGCTGTCTCCATCGCCACACTCTGCCATGTGCCACTTTCAAGTCTCCTCACACTGCTGGTGTGTTCCATTTTGTCATAGGGTGCTGGCAGATTACGGGCCTCCCATTGCTGCTGCCAGGCCCGTAATCTGCCATGGGCCCCTGTACCGCCTCCTCATGCTGTTGCCAGGTCCAGAGTCTCTCATGGGTCCCTGTACGGCCTCCCATTGCTGCTGTCTCCATCGCCACACTCTGCCATGTGCCACTTTCAGGTCTCCTCACACTGCTGGTGCTGTCCATTTTGTCATAGGGTGCTGGCAGATTACGGGCCTCCCATTGCTGCTGCCAGGCCCGTAATCTGCCATGGGCCCCTGTACCGCCTCCTCATGCTGCTGCCAGGTCCAGAGTCTCTCATGGGTCCCTGTACGGCCTCCCATTGCTGCTGTCTCCATCGCCACACTCTGCCATGTGCCACTTTCAGGTCTCCTCACACTGCTGGTGCTGTCCATTTTGTCATAGGGTGCTGGCAGATTAAGGGCCTCCCATTGCTGCTGCCAGGCCCGTAATCTGCCATGGGCCCCTGTACCGCCTCCTCATGCTGCTGCAAGGTCCAGAGTCTCTCATGGGTCCCTGTACGGCCTCCCATTGCTGCTGTCTCCATCGCCACACTCTGCCATGTGCCACTTTCAGGTCTCCTCACACTGCTGGTGTGTTCCATTTTGTCATAGGGTGCTGGCATATTACGGGCCTCCCATTGCTGCTGCCAGGCCTGTAATCTGCCATGGGCCCCTGTACCGCCTCCTCATGCTGCTGCCAGGTCCAGAGTCTCTCATGGGTCCCTGTACGGCCTCCCATTGCTGCTGTCTCCATCGCCACACTCTGCCATGTGCCACTTTCAGGTCTCCTCACACTGTTGGTGCTGTCCATTTTGTCATAGGGTGCTGGCAGATTACGGGCCTCCCATTGCTGCTGCCAGGCCCGTAATCTGCCATGGGCCCCTGTAACGCCTCCTCATGCTGCTGCCAGGTCCAGAGTCTCTCATGGGTCCCTGTACGGCCTCCCATTGCTGCTGTCTCCATCGCCACACTCTGCCATGTGCCACTTTCAGGTCTCCTCACACTGCTGGTGTGTTCCATTTTGTCATAGGGTGCTGGCAGATTACGGGCCTTCCATTGCTGCTGCCAGGCCCGTAATCTGCCATGGGCCCCTGTACCGCCTCCTCATGCTGCTGCCAGGTCCAGAGTCTCTCGTGGGTCCCTGTACGGCCTCCCATTGCTGCTGTCTCCATCGCCACACTCTGCCATGTGCCACTTTCAGTTCTCCTCACACTGCTGGTGTGTTCCATTTTGTCATAGGGTGCTGGCAGATTACGGGCCTCCCATTGCTGCTGCCAGGCCTGTAATCTGCCATGGGCCCCTGTACCGCCTCCTCATGCTGCTGCCAGGTCCAGAGTCTCTCATGGGTCCCTGTACGGCCTCCCATTGCTGCTGTCTCCATCGCCACACTCTGCCATGTGCCACTTTCAGGTCTCCTCACACTGCTGGTGCTGTCCATTTTGTCATAGGGTGCTGGCAGATTACGGGCCTCCCATTGCTGCTGCCAGGCCCGTAATCTGCCATGGGCCCCTGTACCGCCTCCTCATGCTGCTGCCAGGTCCAGAGTCTCTCATGGGTCCCTGTACGGCCTCCCATTGCTGCTGTCTCCATCGCCACACTCTGCCATGTGCCACTTTCAGGTCTCCTCACACTGCTGGTGGGTTCCATTTTGTCATAGGGTGCTGGCAGATTACGGGCCTCCCATTGCTGCTGCCAGGCCCGTAATCTGCCATGGGCCCCTGTACCGCCTCCTCATGCTGCTGCCAGGTCCAGAGTCTCTCATGGGTCCCTGTACGGCCTCCCATTGCTGCTGTCTCCATCGCCACACTCTGCCATGTGCCACTTTCAGGTCTCCTCACACTGCTGGTGTGTTCCATTTTGTCATAGGGTGCTGGCAGATTACGGGCCTCCCATTGCTGCTGCCAGGCCCATAATCTGCCATGGGCCCCTGTACCGCCTCCTCATGCTGCTGCTAGGTCCAGAGTCTCTCATGGGTCCCTGTACGGCCTCCCATTGCTGCTGTCTCCATCGCCACACTCTGCCATGTGCCACTTTCAGGTCTCCTCACACTGCTGGTGCTGTCCATTTTGTCATAGGGTGCTGGCAGATTACGGGCCTCCCATTGCTGCTGCCAGGCCTGTAATCTGCCATGGGCCCCTGTACCGCCTCCTCATGCTGCTGCCAGGTCCAGAGTCTCTCATGGGTCCCTGTACGGCCTCCTATTGCTGCTGTCTCTATCGCCACACTCTGCCATGTGGCACTTTCAGGTCTCCTCACACTGCTGGTGCTGTCCATTTTGTCATAGGGTGCTGGCAGATTACGGGCCTCCCATTGCTGCTGCCAGGCCCGTAATCTGCCATGGGCCCCTGTACCGCCTCCTCATGCTGCTGCCAGGTCCAGAGTCTCTCATGGGTCCCTGTACGGCCTCCCATTGCTGCTGTCTCCATCGCCACACTCTGCCATGTGCCACTTTCAGGTCTCCTCACACTGCTGGTGTGTTCCATTTTGTCATAGGGTGCTGGCAGATTACGGGCCTCCCATTGCTGCTGCCAGGCCTGTAATCTGCCATGGGCCCCTGTACCGCCTCCTCATGCTGCTGCCAGGTCCAGAGTCTCTCATGGGTCCCTGTACGGCCTCCCATTGCTGCTGTCTCCATCGCCACACTCTGCCATGTGCCACTTTCAGGTCTCCTCACACTGCTGGTGCTGTCCATTTTGTCATAGGGTGCTGGCAGATTACGGGCCTCCCATTGCTGCTGCCAGGCCCGTAATCTGCCATGGGCCCCTGTACCGCCTCCTCATGCTGCTGCCAGGTCCAGAGTGTGTCATGGGTCCCTGTACGGCCTCCCATTGCTGCTGTCTCCATCGCCACACTCTGCCATGTGCCACTTTCAGGTCTCCTCACACTGCTGGTGCTGTCCATTTTGTCATAGGGTGCTGGCAGATTACGGGCCTCCCATTGCTGCTGCCAGGCCCGTAATCTGCCATGGGCCCCTGTACCGCCTCCTCATGCTGCTGCCAGGTCCAGAGTCTCTCATGGGTCCCTGTACGGCCTCCCATTGCTGCTGTCTCCATCGCCACACTCTGCTATGTGCCACTTTCAGGTCTCCTCACACTGCTGGTGTGTTCCATTTTGTCATAGGGTGCTGGCAGATTACGGGCCTCCCATTGCTGCTGCCAGGCCTGTAATCTGCCATGGGCCCCTGTACCGCCTCCTCATGCTGCTGCCAGGTCCAGAGTCTCTCATGGGTCCCTGTACGGCCTCCCATTGCTGCTGTCTCCATCGCCACACTCTGCCATGTGCCACTTTCAGGTCTCCTCACACTGCTGGTGCTGTCCATTTTGTCATAGGGTGCTGGCAGATTACGGGCCTCCCATTGCTGCTGCCAGGCCTGTAATCTGCCATGGGCCCCTGTACCGCCTCCTCATGCTGCTGCCAGGTCCAGAGTCTCTCATGGGTCCCTGTATGGCCTCCCATTGCTGCTGTCTCCATCGCCACACTCTGCCATGTGCCACTTTCAGGTCTCCTCACACTGCTGGTGCTATCCATTTTGTCATAGGGTGCTGGCAGATTACGGGCCTCCCATTGCTGCTGCCAGGCCTGTAATCTGCCATGGGCCCCTGTACCGCCTCCTCATGCTGCTGCCAGGTCCAGAGTCTCTCATGGGTCCCTGTACGGCCTCCCATTGCTGCTGTCTCCATCGCCACACTCTGCCATGTGGCACTTTCAGGTCTCCTCACACTGCTGGTGCTGTCCATTTTGTCATAGGGTGCTGGCAGATTACGGGCCTCCCATTGCTGCTGCCAGGCCCGTAATCTGCCATGGGCCCCTGTACCGCCTCCTCATGCTGCTGCCAGGTCCAGAGTCTCTCATGGGTCCCTGTACGGCCTCCCATTGCTGCTGTCTCCATCGCCACACTCTGCTATGTGCCACTTTCAGGTCTCCTCACACTGCTGGTGTGTTCCATTTTGTCATAGGGTGCTGGCAGATTACGGGCCTCCCATTGCTGCTGCCAGGCCCGTAATCTGCCATGGGCCCCTGTACCGCCTCCTCATGCTGCTGCCAGGTCCAGAGTCTCCCATGGGTCCCTGTACGGCCTCCCATTGCTGCTGTCTCCATCGCCACACTCTGCCATGTGCCACTTTCAGGTCTCCTCACACTGCTGGTGCTGTCCATTTTGTCATAGGGTGCTGGCAGATTACGGGCCTCCCATTGCTGCTGCCAGGCCCGTAATCTGCCATGGGCCCCTGTACCGCCTCCTCATGCTGCTGCCAGGTCCAGAGTCTCTCATGGGTCCCTGTACGGCCTCCCATTGCTGCTGTCTCCATCGCCACACTCTGCCATGTGCCACTTTCAGGTCTCCTCACACTGCTGGTGTGTTCCATTTTGTCATAGGGTGCTGGCAGATTACGGGCCTCCCATTGCTGCTGCCAGGCCTGTAATCTGCCATGGGCCCCTGTACCGCCTCCTCATGCTGCTGCCAGGTCCAGAGTCTCTCATGGGTCCCTGTACGGCCTCCCATTGCTGCTGTCTCCATCGCCACACTCTGCCATGTGCCACTTTCAGGTCTCCTCACACTGCTGGTGCTGTCCATTTTGTCATAGGGTGCTGGCAGATTACGGGCCTCCCATTGCTGCTGCCAGGCCCGTAATCTGCCATGGGCCCCTGTACCGCCTCCTCATGCTGCTGCCAGGTCCAGAGTCTCTCATGGGTCCCTGTACGGCCTCCCATTGCTGCTGTCTCCATCGCCACACTCTGCCATGTGCCACTTTCAGTTCTCCTCACACTGCTGGTGTGTTCCATTTTGTCATAGGGTGCTGGCACATTACGGGCCTCCCATTGCTGCTGCCAGGCCTGTAATCTGCCATGGGCCCCTGTACCGCCTCCTCATGCTGCTGCCAGGTCCAGAGTCTCTCATGGGTCCCTGTACGGCCTCCCATTGCTGCTGTCTCCATCGCCACACTCTGCCATGTGCCACTTTCAGGTCTCCTCACACTGCTGGTGCTGTCCATTTTGTCATAGGGTGCTGGCAGATTACGGGCCTCCCATTGCTGCTGCCAGGCCCGTAATCTGCCATGGGCCCCTGTACCGCCTCCTCATGCTGCTGCCAGGTCCAGAGTCTCTCATGGGTCCCTGTACGGCCTCCCATTGCTGCTGTCTCCATCGCCACACTCTGCTATGTGCCACTTTCAGGTTTCCTCACACTGCTGGTGTGTTCCATTTTGTCATAGGGTGCTGGCAGATTACGGGCCTCCCATTGCTGCTGCCAGGCCTGTAATCTGCCATGAGCCCCTGTACCGCCTCCTCATACTGCTGCCAGGTCCAGAGTGTGTCATGGGTCCCTGTACGGCCTCCCATTGCTGCTGTCTCCATCGCCACACTCTGCCATGTGCCACTTTCAGGTCTCCTCACACTGCTGGTGCTGTCCATTTTGTCATAGGGTGCTGGCAGATTACGGGCCTCCCATTGCTGCTGCCAGGCCTGTAATCTGCCATGGGCCCCTGTACCGCCTCCTCATGCTGCTGCCAGGTCCAGAGTCTCTCATGGGTCCCTGTATGGTCTCCCATTGCTGCTGTCTCCATCACCACACTCTGCCATGTGCCACTTTCAGGTCTCCTCACACTGCTGGTGTGTTCCATTTTGTCATAGGGTGCTGGCAGATTACGGGCCTCCCATTGCTGCTGCCAGGCCTGTAATCTGCCATGGGCCCCTGTGCCGCCTCCTCATGCTGCTGCCAGGTCCAGAGTCTCTCATGGGTCCCTGTACGGCCTCCCATTGCTGCTGTCTCCATCGCCACACTCTGCCATGTGGCACTTTCAGGTCTCCTCACACTGCTGGTGTGTTCCATTTTGTCATAGGGTGCTGGCAGATTACGGGCCTTCCATTGCTGCTGCCAGGCCCGTAATCTGCCATGGGCCCCAGTACCGCCTCCTCATGCTGCTGTCAGGTCCAGAGTCTCTCATGGGTCCCTGTACGGCCTCCCATTGCTGCTGTCTCCGTCGCCACACTCTGCCATGTGCCACTTTCAGGTCTCCTCACACTGCTGGTGTGTTCCATTTTTTCATAGGGTGCTGGCAGATTACGGGCCTCCCATTGCTGCTGCCAGGCCCGTAATCTGCCATGGGCCCCCGTACCGACTCCTCATGCTGTGACGTTGCAACAAGGTGGAATTCAACCCTACATATGTTAGACCGCCTTTACGAACAGCGAAAGGCCATCACAGATTTCCTGATGTTACAAGCGGATAAAGGTACTCCCCTGTGTAACTTAGATGTCAGCCATTGGCAGCTCATGCGTGACACCTGCCGCTTGCTGAGGCCCTTTGAGGAGGCCACGCTATTCGTGAGTCGGCAGGACTATGGGATGAACGACGTCATTCCTCTGTTGCACGTCCTGGAACAAATGCTGTTAACAATGGCTGGTCAGGGTGCGGTAGACGTGGCGCACAGATCTCAACGCCACATGACCCCTGTGGGGGCAGGACAGGAAGAAGAGGAAGAGGTAGAGGAGGACATTTGTGCTCAGGAATTATTGAGTGAAATGGGTGGTTTTTCCACTCAGCGGACAGGAGTGGAGGAGCAGGAGCATCTGGTAGAGGAGGAGGAGGAGGAGACAGAGGACCCAGACGCACCGTGGCAGCATGCTGTGGAGATGGAGGCAGGGAGTCCCTCGCATTCCTTGGCACAAATGGCCCATAGCATGCTCGGTTGCTTGCGTAGCGACAGCCGAATAATAACCATCAGACAGAGGGATGACTTTTGGCTGTCCACCTTGTTGGACCCTCGCTACCGTTCAAAAATGGTGGCCTTTTTCACACCTGCTGAGAGGGAGGCCAAAATAACGTACTATAAAAACCACCTATGTAGTCAGTTGGTCTCTGCCTTTCTGCGCCAACGTCCATCCTCAGACACTGTGGGCCCTGTGCGCTCGCGTTCCGCTGCCATGGCAGCAGGGGAGTGGTGGGGTGGTAGGAGCAGTGGCAGCTCCACCAGCAGCGGCTGCCTCAGTCTGCAGTCGATGATGAGTAGCTTTCTTCACCAGCGCAGTGAGGAAACTACTAACCAGCCGCAGCAGCAGCAGCATCAGGTGGACCTGGAGCAGGACCTCAAACAACAGGCTTGGGCCTACTTGGACAGCACCCTGCCAACCGAGGTAGACAATCCCCTTGACTACTGGGCAACGAAACTTGACCTTTGGCCCCAACTAGCTGAATTTGCCCTTGAAAGGCTGTCATGCCCGGCCAGTAGCGTGGCATCGGAGCGCGTGTTTAGTGCGGCGGGAGGTATTGTAACTCCGCGGAGGACACGACTGTCCACCCAAAGTGTGGAGAGACTCACGTTTGTGAAAATGAATCAGGCGTGGATTAGTCTGGATTTCAAACCACCAGTTCCTGACACAACTGACTAAATCCGCCATGAATCATGCCCCAAACATGTGCCACTTTCAGGTCTCCTCACACTGCTGGTGGGTTCCATTTTGTCATAGGGTGCTGGCAGATTACGGGCCTCCCATTGCTGCTGCCAGGCCCGTAATCTGCCATGGGCCCCTGTACCGCCTCCTCATGCTGCTGCCAGGTCCAGAGTGTGTCATGGGTCCCTGTACGGCCTCCCATTGCTGCTGTCTCCATCGCCACACTCTGCCATGTGCCACTTTCAGGTCTCCTCACACTGCTGGTGGGTTCCATTTTTGTCATAGGGTGCTGTATGGCCTCCCATTGCTGCTGCCTCCACCGCCACACTGTGGCTCCACACTCTGGTTTTGGCCCCATGACTGCCCAAATGAGTGAAGTGTGCGGTGATTCTAAGATCGACGGCACTCATCTGCATGTCATACTGACTGACAGTATTATTTCTCTTCCCCAGCAGACTCCAAGGGCATTTAAATTAAAGGTACAGTGTTCTGCACTAATATAAAGGCTCTCTGAAGTCTAGAAACACCCTTTTATAAGTTAAATTCGCAGCGAATATATTCGCATCTAATCGAATTTATTCCTCGAATTCGCCGAATCAGCCGAATCGAATTTTTGAATACTTCGCTCATCTCTAGTCATAAACTTAGCATACACCATCAATTTGTTAGATGCAGGATTATCTATCCAAAAAACAGTCCTGAGATCAAAATAGCCATAAAATACAGCATAGTAAAGTGCAAAAATCAAACAAACACCTACCACCTCTCCAAGTCAGACACATACATTTTTGATTATGTTTGTCAGGAAGCTGCATTTCTGTCTAAATAATCAAGCAAATTATATCAAAGTTAAGAGTTGTAAGAGCAGAGCAATTGAAATTTGTTAGTATAAATAACAAGCAAAGATCAGCAGATGCACACAAACCATAAACACATGATCATAGTAGAATAATACACACCAAAACACACTTTAGAGCAGAGGTCCTCAAACTTTTTAAACATGGGGCCAGTTCACTGTCCCTCAGACCGTTGGAGGGCCGGACTATAGTTTAAAAAAAAAAAAAACTATGAACAAATGCGGACTCAGTACAGGAGATGACCAGAGACTGCGGACATACAACGGCGGCGGCAATACTAGGAGGAATAGTGTCCCATCATTGGTGTCAGTGGGAAGAATAGTGCCCCATCTTTGGTGTCAGTGGGAGGAATAGTACGTCATTGGTGTCAGTGGGGGGAATAGTGCCCCGTCATTGGTGTCAGTTGGGGGGGGATAGTGTCCCAACATTGGTGTCAGTGGGAGGAATAGTACCCCATCATTGGTGTCAGTGGGGGAAGGAATAGTGTTTCATCGCTGGTGTCAGTGGGGGGTGGAATAGTGCCCCATCGTTGGTGTCAGTGGGGGGGAGGAATAGTGCCCCATTGTTGGTGTCAGTGGGGGGGAGGAATAGTGCCCCATCGTTGGTTTCAGTGGGGGGAGGAATAGTTCCCCATCATTGGTGTCAGTGGGAGGAATAATGCCCCATCATTAGTATCAGTGACACCAATGATGGGGCACTATTCCTCCCACTGACACCAATGACACTTAACTTGCTGACCCCTGTTCCAGCATGGTGCTGCTGCAGCCAGCATACCTGGTTGCAGCAGCAGCATCTGCATGGCACACTTACCTGTCAGCTGTCCTTCTTCACTCCGGCCTCTCCCTCACTCGATGTTCGCGGGGCCGCTTGGCTCCGCCTCCTCGCAGGTGATTGGCTGCCTGTGTGCCTTTCCTGAGCTACAGTTCTGGCGCCCAATCACAGGTGAGGAGGCGGAGCCGAGAGGCAGGATTGAGGGAGTGGCCAGAGTGAATGAAGGAGCAGCGCTTCTTGGACTGGCACCGGAGCCAGGTAAGGTACAGCAGCCCCCTGTACTTAGTGTCCGTGTCCCTTGCTCGCGGAAAATAAGCCCCTTCTGGTGAGCTGGATAAATGGCCTCGGTGGGCCGCCTGTGGCCCGCGGGCCGTAGTTTGAGGACCTCTGCTTTAGAGGGACAAAATGCAAAACATTTCCAGCTAACATCAATCAATCCACAGCCTTAGTGGGGTCTGGGGCAATTACGCACAATATTTCTTCCCCACCCCCAAACCACCACAGGCAAGGACTGGCTGAAAATAACGTGGCCTATTATCAGGACAAGGCAACCTGACTACTGCAGCCCTTTATATAACATACAGTCATGGCCGAAATTGTTGGCACCCTTGATATTTTTCCTGAAAATCAAGTATTTCACACAAAAAAGGTATTGCATTAACACATGTTTTGCTATACACATGTTTATTCCCTTTGTATGTATTGGAACAAATATAAAACAGAGGCAGAAAAGCAAATATGACATAATGTCACACAAAACCCCAAAAATGGGCTGGACAAAAGTATTGGCACCCTTAACTTAATATTTGGTTGCACACCCTTTGGAAAACATAACTGAAATCAGTCGCTTCCTATAACCATCAATAAGCTTCTGACACCTCTCACCCGGAATTTTGGACCACTCTTCCTTTGCAAACAGCTCCAGGTCTCTCTTATTGGAAGGACACCTTTTCCCAACAGCAATTTTAAGATCTCTCCACAGGTGTTCAATGGGATTTAGATCTGGGCTCATTGCTGGCCACTTCAGAACTCTCCAGCGCTTCTTTGCCATCCATTTCTGAGTGCTTTTTGACGTATGTTTGGGGTCATTGTCCTGCTGGAAGACCCAGGATCTTGGACGCAAACCCAGCTTTCTGACACTGGGCCCTACAGTGCGACCCAAAATCCTTTGGTAATCCTCAGATTTCATGATGCCTTGCACACAGTCAAGGCACCCAGTGCCAGAGGCAGCAAAACAACCCCAAAACATCATTGAACCTCCACCATATTTTACCGTAGGTACTGTGTTTTGTTCTTTGTAGGCCTCATTCCGTTTTCGGTAAACAGTAGAATGATGTGCTTTACCGAAAAGCTCTATCTTGGTCTCATCTGTCCACAAGACGTTTTCCCAGAAGGCTTTTGGCTTACTCAAGTACATTTTGGCAAACTGTAGTCTTGCTTTTTTATGTCTCTGTGTCAGCAGTGGGGTCCTCCTGGGTCTCCTGCCATAGCGTTTCATTTCATTTAAATGTCGACGGATAGTTCGCGCTGACACTGATGCTCCCTGAGCCTGCAGGACAGCTTGAATGTCTTTGGAACATGTTTGGGGCTGCTTATCCACCATCCGGACTATTCTGCGTTGCAATCTTTCATCAATTTTCCTCATCCGTCCACGACCAGGGAGATTAGCTACAGTGCCATGGGTTGCAAACTTCTTGATAATGTTGCGCACTGTGGACAAAGGCAAATCTAGTTCTCTGGAGATGGACTTGTAACCTTGAGATTGTTGATATTTTGCCACAATTTTGGTTCTCAGGTCCTCAGACAGTTCTCGTCTCCTCTTTCTGTTGTCCATGCTTAGTGTGGCACAGACAGACACACAATGCAAAGGTTAAGTGAACGTCTCTCCTTTTTATCTGCTTTCAGGTGTGATTTCTATATTGCCCACACCTGTTACTTGCCCCAGGTGAGTTTACAGGAGCATCACATGCTTGTAACATTCTTATTTATCCGCAGTTGTGAAAGGGTGCCAATACTTTTGTCCAGCCCATTTTTGGAGGTTTGTGTGACATTATGTCGAATTTGCTTTCTTTCCTCCCTTTTTTTGTTTTGTCCCAATACACACAAAGGGAATAAACATGTGTATAGCAAAACATGTGTTAATGCAATACGTTTCGTGAGAAATACATGATTTCCTGGAGAAATATCAAGGGTGCCAACAATTTCGGCCATGACTGTAGGTTGGATTTGGAGCACACCAAACAACTCCATATGCCCAATGAAGGCCACAACCACTATTGTCATTCATTTGGTAGGTGAAAGTGATTGCACCTGATTAGCAGGCACAAACACTCTTTCCAACTGTGTTAGACCTTGGCTTTGTGCATCAATTCTGGAATACAGGCCCCACAGATTAGAGGCCTTAGCATGCACAGAAATAATGCAACAGTAAAACAAGTGTATATGTGCAGCATACAACAGAAAATTGGACAGGGATTTGAAGAGGAAACCCATGTAAAAATGTATTGGCACATTGTGTGACTCAGCTCAAAGGGCACTCCCCCCCACACACTCTCTTTTTATTTGGAATCTCAGCTCTTCACTTGACAAACCCTTCCAAAAAGGGGCAGATTGCAAACAAGCAATATAAAATAAAACATTATTTCAGTCACTTATATAGCACCATCATTTTACATAGATATTGTACATTCACATGAGGCTCTGTGTTGAAGGAGCCTGACCATCTAAACTCCCTAATTCCTATTCAGATACTAGGGATAATTTAGACAGAAATATGCTGCCAGCATGTCTTTGTGAGGACAGCCTCTCAGGGAGAACATGCAACTTCATTGCCGTGGCTGGAATTCAAACCGACGACCCTAGTACTATGAGGCAGAAGTGCTAACCACTTAGTCATTGTGTTGTTACACACATCCAAATTGCATTTCTGTTGTGTGAACCAACTCTAAGTCCCTGGGCATGATCAGTGTAACAAGCAAGATATCTCAAATATGAGACAAATGTTGTGCTATGTTGCCAAATCAGATGTGTGTTGGTTATATGTATCCCAATACAAATGATTGTAATATTAATATTGTAATGTTATCCTCAAAAATGTGATATGTGTACCAAAATCATACTGAAAAAATTGTAAAAGAAAAATCAGAGATGACACCACTATTCCAAAGCGAAACAAACATTGACAGGGGTTAACACATTTTGGAGGACAATATTGTGAACATTTTGTATTGAAATACATACAACCAAAAAGTCACATTTAGTAACACAGCATAACATTTGTATTCCTTTTAATTTTAAGTTTTTGTTTTCTGACAGCACTTGTTTGGTGTGTGATTCGTGAGGACAGCTGAGAGAGTTTGGTTTAAGCTTATTTTTAGATGTTGAGAAAAAAGTGCTGCTAGACCACCATTTAGGTAATATCTCTCAAAAGTCTAAGTCCATGAGCATGCTCAGTTACACAAGGCAAAAACTCAGATATGGCAAAGTCCCTGGGTATGCTCAGTGTAACAAGAAATGTCTCAAATGGCTAAGTCGCTGGGCATGATCAATGCAAAGGACAGTACATACAGAAGTATATATACTGGAGATAATATATACTTACAAAAATGTATTAGCATTCATTAAATGTGTAGAAAAGAAAATGAGTGTATAAGAAACACAGTTTACAAATGACTAACAAGGGGAATTACAAATTATGAGATTATCAATGTGGAGATTTATCTGCGTAGAGACAGTTCTACAGTTAAAATCGTGGATGTATACTAGGACAGATTTAATGCACAATAATATATATTATCTAGATATTAGAAATATGATATATAAATATCATATTTCGAGAGAAATATACAGAAATATGAATAAATATCATGTTAAACCGTTGAAGACAATCATTATAAAGGAGAAGAAATGAAAATATAATCAATAACATTAACCGCTTTAGGACTGCCCACAGTACTTGCCCGCTGGGCGCCGGTGATTACCCACCGGCGCCCGGTGATTACCGGCGATCACCGACAGAGAAGTGGGCTGCATTGTTTACCAACAGCCCTCCTGCCTGTCAGATTGGGCACACTTCTCAGGATGGCTGAGCACAGCCATCCCGATCAGTGTGCTTACAGTATAACTTGCTGATCACCGCCATAAGTCTCTGATCGTCACCATTATTAGTATAAAAAAGAAAATCCAGTATCTATACCGCCATTTGTAAAATGCTATAACTTTCACGTAAACCAATTAATTTACACGTATTTTGATTTTTTTTAGCAAAAACATGTCGCAGAATACATTTTGGCCTAAATTTATGACGAAATTTGATTTTTACATTTTTTTGACTGGACATGTTTAATAGCAAAAAGTCCAAAATATTTTTTTTTCTCAAAATTGTCGGTCTTTTTTTTTCTTATAGTGCACAGGCGATCAAATACCACCAAAGGAAAGCTGAATTCATGGGAAAAAAAGGACGCAAATTTAATTTGGGTGCAGCGTTGCATGACCACGCAATTGTCAGTTAAATTAAAGCAGTGCCATAACACAAACCGCTTCTTTAACTGCTACAGGGCGGCACGGGTGCGCAAAATCACGTATATATACGTGATTCACACTCCCGTGGTTTTCCCGCCCCTCCCATATAGCATCAGATTGCCCATCAGTACACCAGTAATCCCATTTAACCCCTTGATTGCCAAGAACACGCTCATACACAATAAACTTCTATTGCTAGTATAGTGTCTGAATGGAGCAAATCTTCGATCAGATCAGCACTATACCAGCGTTCACATTAGTATAATGTCCCCAAAAACACAGCGTTAGCAGGATCAGCACCTGCAAACACCTGCGTTTAGCCCCAAAGCTTACCCCCCCTTTTCCCCCAGCAAGTGCAGTCACTGTCACTTGATACATTGCACACAAAACCACAGTGCTCGCAGAATCAGGGCCTGAGCTCTGTTAGCGCTTGCTGGTAAATTTTGATGACTCTCATATGCAGTAGAGTGCCAGTACTAGTGCTGCTCTACCCTTTGGTGAACTGGTGAGCACCAGCAGCCTAGTACATCCTGGTCTTTCACATACCAGCACTGCAGTATGACTTGGTGAGTGGCGATTTCCATAAGTGGAGTACAAGCTGATGCGGTGGCGAGCACAAGTATTATCCCACAAGAATTCGCACTCAGGCCTGTAGAGCCCCTAGTATCCTTCTGGATGTGCTTGCAAATCCCGATTGGCAGCCCACAAATTCTGCAGCACCCGTACTTCACCCATTCACTGCCCAACCCGGAATTCAGGTGGAAACAGCAAATTTAACTACTCCCCATGATTTTTTGGAACTGTTTTTCACGGAAGATCTGTATACATTGATTGTGGATTAAAGCAAATTATATGCACAACAATTTAAAGTTTTTTTGGGCCTAACCCTCAACATGGGAATTACTAAAAAAAATGAATTGCATTTGTATTAATCCACAGACTCGATTCATCATATATCTCTGCTGCCATGGCCAGGTATAGATATGAGAGTATAATGTGTTTTATGCATTTCAACGACAATACAATCTGTCTTCCTTGGGGTGACCCTGAATTTGACCAGCTCCACAAAATTTGGCCCCTTGTAAATCACCTTAACCACAAATTTGCAGATGTCTATACTCCCCAGCAAAAAATCTACATTGATGAGTCCCTCATTAATTTTTCTGGCAGCCTTGCATTCAGACAATTACTCCCCAGCAAGCGTGCCAGATATCGGGTCAAGATGTATAAGACCTGTGAGAGGGCAACATGCTATACATATAAGTTTTGGATTTACAAGGGAAAAGATAGTCAAGTAGAGCCCCCCAGATGCCCAGACTACATGGGGAGCAGTGGCAAGATAATTTGGGACTTGGAGTCATCCTTTTTCCATATGGAGTACCATTTATACATGGACAATTTTTATTCAAGTGTGGGACTATTTAGACATTTGTACAATCTTGAAATTGGCACATGTGGCACTGTGCAACCTAACGTGTGCCCACCATTAGAAGTGGATGGATGCAGGACGGTATATTCTAATGGTGGGCATACCACACACTTTTTCTGGCATAGATTTCTTCTTTTTTAACATTCAGCCCACAGGCTACATACTTAAAAAAAAGAACATAGCATATATATCCAGCAAGGACCAGCGACGTACTGGTAAATCACTGGACTTTGAATGGTTATCCAAGGATGATGCCTACAGCTGCAGGCATCATCCTGGTATCGTTTTTTTCAGCCAGCGATCAGTTTTCATGTAAAAGCAATCCTAGTGGCTAATTAGCTGCAGGATTGCTTTTACAAGCAGTGGGAGACAATGCCCCCCTCCCCCGCTGCCTTCCACAGAGAATGTAGCCGGTGTTTCTACCAGCTGATCGTAGAGCTGATTGGAGACCGGAATGGTGCCAATCATCTCTATAGTCTAATAAATTGGAAGCTATGAGCATTTCATCACTTCAGTTTCGTAAGGTTTCAGTTTTAGTTTTACCTACATACATAGTACTATATATATTGACTTCTCCTTGCAAAAAGATGTATATAGGTAAAACTAAAAGACAACTTAAGGTACGAATAGGCAAACACTTTAGAGATATCAGATCCAATGACCCTGAAAGTAATTTAGCTCAACACTATGCTAAGCATCACGGGGGTAAATTGGATGGTACAAAAGTGAAAGGTTTCCATGCATTACATTTTCCCCAAAGGAGAGATGATTTTGATAAAGAATTATTAAGAAAGGAAAAATACTGGATATATAAACTTGATACATTGTTCCCAAAGGGGTTAAATGTTGAATGTGATCTCCAGGTATTTCTGGATAAATAGGCTTATACAGGGATTTCCTAATTAATATCGCCATCTTTTGGTGAGTTTGCGGTAATTTTCTATCTCTTTTAACGTTAATAGAACATGATAAACCTTCCCCTTTATAGATGTGTCCAGTTACCTCGTGGTTTAAATTTAAATTTGATAAAAGATCAGCTGTTCTGCTAAGTAATTTGCCTCTTTTTCATTGAGAATAGCAGCATGTTAATAAACGTTCAGTGTGATCTCCAGGTATCTTTGGTCAAATAGCCTTATACAGGGATTTCCTAATTAATATCACCATCTTTTGGTGAGTTTGCGGTAATTATTTATTCCCTTTAAATGTCAATAGAACATGATAAGCCTTTCCTCTCTTTGATGTGTTCAGTTGCCTGTTGTTTTAAATGTGATAAATGACCAGCTGTTGTGCTAAGTAATTAGCCTTTTTCCCATTGAGAATAGCTGCAGGTTAATAATTTGCATATGTGGGTGGGTTTAAACCCACTATAAATAGGAACTTGAAAGGCAGGAATCTCATTGGTCCTGACGAAGCTGAGTGAGATACGCCCATCGGCGAAACGCGTTGACGTCATACGTCAGATACGTCACTTCCGGTCCTGCGCATTGGCGATATGCACGCCGACCTACAAGGAGGCAGTCATTTTCACATGCCATGAGTCATGCAAAAGCTGTACAGGCGCCATGGAGAGATTGGAACCCGCGAAATGTCAGCTGATGTAAGCGGCTGTTCCTTAGATCAACCTATGAAGGATATTTCTATTTTTTACTACCCATGGCACAGGTGGTGAGTGGACTGTTACAAGATTAATGAAGAAGGCATCTTGTTACTTATATATATATACATCAGAGTGAGAGTACCCAGAGTGACTATCCTCATATTATTTGTCTTATTTCAGGATGGGGACATTATGATGCATTATCTAGATGCAAGATATACAACATATATTGCAACAGGCGGAAGACCCATTGGGCCTCATTCTATTTCAAATATTAAAGTGGTTTGTAGTCCACATGTTGTGGTGAAGAAACCATATAAAGCAGGGCTCTGCTATCTATATTCATCTTTCCATCAAGATATCAACAGGGACTCTTTCATCTAAAAGAATCTTTGAAACTATTTGCGTCTACTACGGGTAGATGGGCCCCAACCACATGTGCCTTTACAGGGTTGTACTGCATGAATCCATAATTACATTACTGGGGTTTATTCCCCCTTTTTTTCATTCAATTTTTTACCCACATTGCCTTGTATAGGCTTAGGGTTATGCATCTCTCCACGTGGTAACTGTATTTGCTTATATACATAGCATGTGATATTATATACCTATGGTACAATTTTTTGATAACACCTCCTACAGGGAGTGTAACCAATGTGTGGTGCTGCACATGCTCTAGACTATGGTTGTCACAGCCTTTGCAGCACATATATATCCAGACCGGTCTTGGTGTGATTTTAAATGGTTTTAGGTCTGTGTGTATTGTCTCATACTGAGGTGATGGTAAACCAGGGCGATTGCCCGATTGTCAATTATTAATGTGTAATAAAGCATAATTTTTGGAAATTTTTCTGAGTATCGCATTCTGTCCATAATGTAGCCGCTTTCTTGTGAATCTCTTTTCACAAATTTCTTTGTTGGTCTGCATATTTTTTGGCTACTGGATGGAAGCCATATATTGGGTGATACAGTAATTTATATTTGAACCTCTAAACCTATTTTTTACTAACGGTCCCATGAGATGCCCCTGGTACCTTTTTCATAGGATTTTTTGAGTTTGGGCAAGGACACAGGGGCCCCATGATTCCCTATTGCCCGGTGGCCCCATGAGTTGTCAGTCTGCCCCTGGCTGTAAAAACAACACTAACACCACTACACTGCTCCACAACAATGCACTACACTGTCTCCTAACACACCACTAACTATCCTCACCTATCTAACTCCATCAATACACTACACAAGGCTACTGTGTACGCAGCCCTATATAGTGTGGGGCATGGACTTAGCCCGTGAGCCATCAAGACTTTGGCCAATCATGGCTCCCACAGTGAATTTAGCTGCGATTGGCCAAAGCATTGCATCTGATCTGTGTTCAGGTACAATGCTTTGGCCAATCATAATGCACTGTAAGAGAGCAGTAGATTGTGGGGCGCGGCGGGCGAATAGACCGACGAAAGCCAGTGATGTTCGTGTGTTCGCTGAACACACGAACACCCAATGTTCGACTCGATTATAAAGCCTGTCCCTATGTACCTGCTCATCTATGCAGTTAAATGCGACTACAGCCTCTGAGTGACCCTAGCCGCAGTGTGCATCTAGGGTCTGCGTTTCTGCTGAGTTTTGGCCGCGCACAAACTGGTAACAGCTAATCGGTCAGTTTCTAAGTGGTCATAGCACTGGGAGTTGCTGCCTCTGCTTCTGAATGCAGAAAACTATCCATTGCTTTTCTGCCTTCTGAAAGTAGCCTTAAACGCATCACAATGGACCACCCTGGTATGAATGAGCCTTTATAGGGACACCATTTAGCCACTTCAAGTCCGGACACTTTCACCCCCTAACTGTCCAGGCCAATTTTCAGCTTTCAGTGCTACCACACTTTGAATTACAATTGCGCGGTCATGCAACACTGTACCCATATGAATTTTTTAGCATTTTTTTTATAGACAGATAAAGCTTTATTTTGGTGGTATTTATTCACCACAGGGATTTTTATTTTTTTTGCTTTATAAATTAAAAAGTCCAAACATTTAAAAAAAAAGTGTTTTTCTTATAAAATTTTGCAAATAAATAATATTTCATCATAAATCTTGGCCAAAATGTATTCAGTTATCTTTTTAGCAAAAAAAATAACCCAAATTAGTTTATAACCAAAAATTATCATTTTAAATTTTTTTTTACATTTTTATTTTATTTTTTTATATTATTATTTATGTTTTTTTTACATACTGTCATAAAGGCTGTAAAAACAATCATTTCTCCTCTCTGGCTGCATTCTTGCAGCAATTGAGAAATACTGTGTGAGCTGTGATTGGTCACAGCTTGTCACATGGTACAAGGCTGTTGTGAATAGTCTTGTACCATGTGACCTCTGTGATCATTCACAGATTTCACATGCAGTAAGCAATGATGTCAGGAAGTGACATCTTGCTTACTACTCTGCACGTGATCACTGATTGGCCAATCAGTGATCACATAATCGGGACCTCGCACAGAGGTCCCATACGACGATTGGTGTTCCACTGTGTCCGGAGGACACAGCGGGCACCGGATCACAGTACTGCACGCTCCCAGGGAGCACGCACAGTCCAAAATGGCAGGTGCTGTTTATGAACGGCAACCTGCCCCTGGACTGCCACCGTCCGGCTGTTTATATACAGCGGCCGGACAGCAAGTGGTTAAACAGGTGAAGTAGCAAAGTTTCCGGGTTTCACAAGCACCTACAATTATCTTTATTATGTGTTCTATCGTTTTATTTGATATGGTAGTTTGCAGAGCAGAGCCATACAAAGCAGTGTGCTTACAGTGAAACACGCACACAGCACATAATGTGAAACAGCACACAGTTAACCCTTTGATTGCCCCAGCTGTTAACCCCTTCCTGCCCAGTGCCATTAGTACAGTATTAGTGCTTTTTATTAGCACTGATCACTGTATTGGTGTCACTGCGGATGTCAGTGACACCAAGTCAGTTCCCCCCAGTGTCAGAATGCCTGCCGCAGTCCCGCTATAAGTTGCTGATCACCGCCATTACTAGTAGAAAAAATAAATTCCACTATATATACCTCCATTTGTAAATCTATAACTTTCACGTAAACCAATTAATTTACACACATTGGAATTTTTTTTAGCCAAGACATGGAGCAGAATACATTTTGGCCTAAATTTATGACAAAATTTGATTTTTTAAATTTGTTTACTGAACATGTTTAATAGCAAAAAGTCAAAAATATTGTTTTTTTTCCTCAAAATTGTCGGTCTTTATTTTTTTTTCTATAGTGCAAAAAATAAAAGTCGCACAGGCGATCAAATACTACCAAAAGAAAGCCCTATTCGTGGGGAAAAAAAGGACGTAAATTTAATTTGGGTACAGCGTTGCATGACCGTGTAATTGCCAGTTAAAGTAACATAGTGCCGTATCACAAAAAATGTTCTGGTAAGGAATGGGGGTAAATCCTCTGGAGGGCAAGTGGTTAACGTTTACATTCTGTATAGGTTACATGACTTTGTTTGTACTTCTTTGGTGGTTGTATAGACCATTTCAGCAGGCCTCTCATTCCTGTACTATTCAAGAATATTATTAATAAAACACTAGGAGGTCTGGCAACTTTCTGTCATGCTATATGCGTTTTATTGATACAATGAATCCATTTACACTGTCATTGGTGGTTCCATGTGTGGGCTAACCCGCAGCAGCTGAAGGGTTAATGCTGACTGAAATGTCACTCTTCACCTCGAGCACTCCCTCTGAGGTAAAAGAGTTCAGCAGCACTGTGGCCAACCCAGGGCTGCATTTCTATTGGCCGAGACTGATGAAAGATATTTTCCTATTGGCTGTGGCGTGACGTCCCACTCCCGTTAGCTGCAGCTGTGTCTGTGTTGCCCTTGGTGGAAGCGGGAGCATGGAGGACGGAGATGGGCTGAGGCAACGGAGGCCTATTCGGCCGCAGGTGATCACCGATGACAGCTACGTGCAGGAAGCTGAAAGCAGCAGGCGAGTATAAAACGATAGTGCGGGCAATGCTTAGACTGTCTGCCATTGGCCAATACCTAATATGGCGAGTACCGTGCCAGCTCTTTTACTGCGCATGCGCCTTGCTTTCTTCTGCCTATGCATGCCGATGTTGTGCGAACCTGACTAATTATTATTCTGTTAAACCTGCTACTGTTCTTTTGCTGAGGATTAACCAAACCTATAAACAACCATGTAGCACCAAGAACTAAAAAAAGACCTTTTTATTTAATAGTGTATCCAAACCCAAAACTGAATTTGTGGTAGCTTAGCCTTTTATTTTCATGGCTTTGCTCTTGTGGTTGTTTCTCACCAGACTTTCTTTTCTTTGTACCTGGTAATCCTGCAGTTTTCACTCCTAAGGTGACAACGCTCCCTGAGTGTGCAGGAGCAGCGTTGTCACCTTAGGAATGTTGACACACAACACTAAAGCAGATTCAGCTAACCCTAGGTTCTCACCTAAGTGTTTTCCACAGCGTTTTGCAGAAATGCAGTACAGTCCATTTACAATGATTTCCTATGAGACAGGTTCACATCTACGCGTTTTCGCCGGTGGAAAGGGTCAGGGACTTTTTTAAATGCAAAAAGTTGCGTTTTGGGTGCTATAGACTTCAATGGAAACGCTGCAGAAAAGCATGTAGTGCATTTTTGCTGCGTTTTGTGTTTTAATCTGCCTAACAATAAGGAAAAAAAAGCATCAAAAACGCATTTGCAATAATGCACCGCAAAACGCACTGCAGAAACGGAACTGCAAACTGCATAGGTGTGAATCTAGTCTTAAAGCAGGGCTCCACCCAAAAGGGGAAGTTCCACTTTGAGGCCTCGTCCTCCGCTCCACGTTAAGATTTTGAGTTTGATGGGTACCCGTTCCCACTTTGCTGTGATCGCCTAGGTGATTGAAAGCGGAAGTTGTCCTCCCCCTCCCTCCCTTGTAGTCTTCTGGGACATGTGACAGGTCCTAGAAGACTGCAGGACTATTCACAAGGCACAGCGCTACTCGCGCATGTGCAGTGGGCACCTGACTGTGAAGCTGCAAGCTGTCACAGCTTGGTGCCCACACTTAAGATGCCAGTGCTGGTGAGTGAGGACATCGCTGAATCAAGGGTCAGGTGAATGTCTGCTTTTTAAAAGTCAGCAGCTACAGTTTTGCAGCTGCTGGCTTTTATTATTTTTACATTTTGACTGGCGCTCCACTTTAAGCTCACCTTTAAAAGGTAGAAATTCAGCGAGCGCTAGAAACCGAAACAGTAAAAGCAGCTAATGCACTGAAAGGAAACCATAAAACCTTCTGAATGATATAACAATAAAAGTGCAGCGCTAAATATATGAATAGATATGACCACCTAAAGCTAAAAATAATAAACTTTATAGGGGCACCAGATAAAATGTCCAAAGTATATAATATAAGTTCAATTATGGGTGGAGAGGTATAATCAAGGTAGTGACTCAAGGTGATGACTATAATAATCCCGGTAGGCATATGTTTCGGCGATGTGCAAAGAATAATAAAATTGCATACTCACCAGATGTGCAATAATCTCATCAAGTATACCAGAGGTTCCCTCTTATCCTGCAAAGGATGCTGCATGGAATATGTAGACTCTTCCCTGGGGTTAGGTAGTGGGATGGCATCTTAGGAGTCTCCTTAGTAAGTAGGTTGCGGTAGGAGTCAGTGATGGATCACTTTCCTCTGGAACTAGAGATGTTCACCTGGAGTCCTGGGGGATTAAATGCTTAGTACAAAGCAAAAAAATGGTGCCCATAGTGTAGTATGTCAAAAATTATAAATGGTTTTATTAATGAGCAAAATTCATAAAAACATGAACACACATTCAATTACTACTCAAATCCACAAAGCCTTCGCCCATGATCATATTTTGTAGTATGCAGCATGAAAGCTGCCGTAAGCACTAACCAGCTGGGTATTTTTGGTGGCTGCTGGACCTCCGTGATCTGGCGGCGTAACGTCATGGGCTCCTTAACAAAAAAAAAGTATAAAAGTTTTCAGTATTCAATTACCCCCGCCCTGCCATCTACCTCTTTGTCTAGAGTGGTTGATGATCCTGAATTGAGGAAGGAACAAGCAGAAATAATCTCCACCCGTGTAAAGCAGCATGGGGGTTGTAGTCCTCCCTAAACTGTCCATGTAACTCTATAAGGATGTGCAGAGCCATACATGCAACTCCAAACATTAAAATGTATGTTTTTAAATGCTTAAACGGGATCCACTGTAGGCTCCATTCACATCCTGACGTTTTGTATTGTGGGCAGAATCACCGCAATTCTTCCTGCAATCCCAAAACTCTGTGCAAAAATGACAGTGCCACTCATTTTCAATGGCACCTAAAATGTGTTGCGATTCTGCCGCGATTGTTGTGTGATAAATCGAGCTGCAATTGCAGAAACCTTGTCACCCCAAAGGAAGCTCCTTTTTGGGCAACAAGCTTTGCACAATGTGGTTTTCCACGATTGCAGCACGATTTATTGCGCAACAATCGCGGCAGTATCACACGAGTGTGATAAGCGTTTTTGAGTTTAGGAGCCCTTGAAAATGGCATCTGAACCAGCTTGAGTTTAGGAGCCCTTGAAAATGGCATCTGAACAAGCTTGGTGCGATTTGCCAGTTTTGCACAGATTTTGGGATCGCAGACAGAATAGCAGTTATTCTGCCTGTGATACAAAATGCCTAGATTTGAACGGAGCCTAAAGGTGATCCTGTTTATCGTATGTTTTAGCTGATAAAAAGTGACAATTTATGAGATCCCTATTCTCTAAAAATAGTTCATACACATCAGCTACGTCCTGTGATCTATATTTCATGAAATCTTTTCTTACTGTGTTGTGGTTTTTTTTTTTCTTGCTGGCTTCCTGTAACCTCCTTTGCGAGCTCATGGCAGGTGCATTTTTTTTTTAAATCCTGCTTTCTGAATTTTTTTTCTGAAGAAAAAAAAATGCACCATGTCCTGTAAAAACATGGCAAAAACACACGCATATGCATTTTTGCCACGATCAGTGTTTAAAGTAGCATTACTAAAACTGGTGCACTCAGAATCTGGTGCAGCTCTGTATAGTAGCCAGTCAGCTTCTAACTACAGCTTGTTCAATTAAGCTTTGGTAATAAAACCTGGAAGCTGACTGGTTTCAGAGCTGCACCAGATTTTGCATTCTCCAGTTTTATTAAATAACCCCCTAGTAGGCTTTTAGAGACAGAAAAAACCCCCACTGCTAGTGCGTCCAGGAGCAGCAGCATTTTGGCAAACAAAATGCTTGACCATTGTAAATGCTCATTAATCCTAGGCTCATTTAGCGTTTGAGCATTAATTCATTCAAATTGTTTGATGTGCCTAAACTTTTACAAGCTTTTTTTTTTTTTTTTTTTTTTTTTTTTTTGATAAAGCACTGCTACCAGGGGAGAGGCTTCTAGGAGAGTTTGCAAAACATCCTATGTGCATGAGGCCAAAGACAGTGGGTATAGAAAATCCAAAGACATGCCGGTAGGTTAATTGGCTCCTGTCTACATTGGCCCTAGTATGTGTATGTATGATGGGAGTTAGGGACCTTAGATTGTATGCCCCTTGAGGGTTAGGGACTGATGTGAATGTACAATAGATATGTAAATTGACAGCGCTGTATAAGTACCTGGGGAAAAAAAAAAAAAGAATCAACCCCCTTTTAAAATAATCACATTTTGTTGCTTTGCAGCCTGAAATGAATGCAGACACAGTTTTTGTTTTATCCAGCTGTATTTGCAGCTTATAACATCCAAGTGAAAGATAAAACACCAACATGTAAAACAAAAAAAAAAAAATCAAAAACAGAATCACTGAGTTGGAAAAAGGATCGATCCCTCCTAAAAATGACTTGTAAACTCAGTCAGGTATAGCTAATCATCTTCCCAGTAGCACACAAAGCCATTAGACTTTCAACTGTGATCAGGTGTGGTCATTTTGATTAGCTGAGCATGAATTGGAGCATTTCAGTGCCAGTAGTGCAAATAATCAAATATGGGTGGCTAGGCACTGTCAGAAGATCTCCAGGATGAAGTTGTGGACAGGCACAAGTCAAGAGATGGATACAAAAACATTTTAAAGGCTTTATCAATGCCTAGAAGCACAGTGAAGTCTATTGTTATAGCGATAGTAAAATCATTTTTAAAAACCCGCTGTAGAAGGCTTCCATCTTCACCTGTCTTCCTTCTGGGGTCTCTGGCTGCGGTTGCTTGAATGAGTGCATGCACTGGTATTGTCACTGGCTGCTGCTCTGTAGAATATCTCCTAAACGGTGTACGTTTAGGAGTTATTAATTTTACCTCCAGGTAAGTTTTTATTATAGGCTTACCTGTAGGTAAAAATATACAAAGTGACTTTACCACCACTAACAACACAGACCCTCCCTGGATCAAGACGTTGCTCCAAACTGGATGAAAGAGCCAGGAAGAAACTGATCAGAGAGGCTACCAAGAAAGAGATCTACAGCAACTCTGAAGCAGTTTCAGGAATTTATGTCAAGTGATCATTGTGTGCATGTGACGACAATATCACAGATTATTCACAAATGTGGCTTGTATGGGAGGGTTACAAGAATAAAAGCCACTCTGCAAGAAAGGCCACATGCAGTCATGACTGAGCTTTGCCAAAACACATGGAAAAAGGTGTTATGGTCAGACAAGACTAAATTGAATTATTTGGCCTCAATACTAAACGATGTGTCTGGCAGAAATCCAATACAGCCCACCATCCAAATAACACCAATCCTACAGTGAAGCATGGAGGTGGCAATGTCATGTTATGTGGGTGTTTCTCTGCCACAGAGACTGCTGCACTTGTCAGGATAGAAGGAAAAATGGATGGAGCAAAATACCGTCAAATTCTTGAGGAAATTTTGCTGCCCTCCGTCAGAAAGTTGTAAATGGGAAGATGATTTACTTTCCAACATGACAATGACCCAAAGCACACAGCAAAAATGACCACACAGTGGTTGAAGGAGAAAAAGGTGAATATCCTTGCATGGCCTAGTCAGAGCCCAGACTTAAACCCCATTGAAAATCTGTGGAATGGCTTGAAGATTGCAGTCCACAAACGGTCACCATCAAATTTAACTGAACCTAAGCAGGTCTGCAAAGATGAGTGGGCAAATATTACAAATATTAGATGTGCAAAGTTAGCAGAGATATATCCCAACAGACTAAAGGATTAAAGAAAAAGGTGGTTCAACAAAATACTGACACAAGGAAATTATCCTTTTTCCAACTTGGTGATTCTGTTTTTGAATTTTTTAAATTGTTTTCTGACATGTATGTGTTTTATCTTTCACTTGGATGTTATAAGTTGCACTGATAAATACAGATGGATAAAACTAAAACTGTGCCTGTCTTCATTTCAGGCTGCAAAGCAAAAATAGTGATTATTTTCAAGGGGGTGATTATTTTCTATACCCACTGTAGTTATTTTGGACCAAACTATTATCTTCATTGAAGCGGAACTAAAGTTCTGCTGTGATGCACTGTGAGTAGGCAGGTATTTTACTGCAATGTCTACCTACCTGCCTGCTCATGATGATTCCCATACTAGACATGCGCAGTTCAGCTTGCCATGGCCTGGCCAATCCTGTGTGCACTGATGACTTCATCCCACGCCAGCCAATGAAGATTTCTGAAACCCGGCACACAGGAGAAGATGCCGGCACCAGTGTTAGGGAGGTGAGTATTCTTCCTTTAGTTCCACTTTAACAGATGCAGCGACTGTGTGCTGCATGAGCTACATGTAGCCACAGCCACCTACAGTATACATTGTATATATTTCTGTGTACTTCCCATCCTACTCCTGGAACAAAATGGAGTCAGGCTGAGCACTGCTTAACCTTTCACAGAAAGCTTTTTATGCTATGAATGAATACAAAGTTTCCTCTGATTGGCTGAAGTGGAGATCATGATGTTATCCATCCACCTCAGCCAATCAGAGGAAGCGTATTCATTCATAGAATACAAATCTCCCTGTGACTGGATGAGAAGCACTCAGCCCAACTCTATTTTGCTCCAGGAATGGGACAGGAAGTCTACATCTCACTGCTTAAAAACAGCGGTGTATACTGTTTGTAACTTCAGCTCTGTACAGTTCATACAGTGCAGACAGTTGCTGCATCGGGTAGTGAAGGTAATAGTTCATTTGGACTAGCTTGGTCCAAAAGAACTATTTAAAGTTCATTAAAAACTGGAGGTGTACTTTAACCACTTGCCTACTGGGCACTTATAGCCCCCTTCCTGCCCAGGCCAATTTTCATCTTTCAGCGCTGTCGCACTGTGAATGACAATTGCGCGGTCATACAACATTGTACCAATATGACATATGTATTCCAAGAAGTCGATGCAGTTCACATTATTTGCTTCCTTGGGACCTTGTATTCTTAGAGGCAGAGAAGAATGTCCTAACTGAAAAAACAAACAAAATAATATATACATATAATACATATAACAACGTACTCCAAAGTTGTAGGCAATGATCTATACCACTTACATGACGTCTCAAATTTTGAAAATGCATGGCGGTAACCCACGGTGAGTGCCAGTTGGAGAGTCATATGGGTGAATGCCCTTCAATACTTTCTTAAAGACATAGGGATATCAGAAGCGTGGCATAAGTGTATACACTAAGGGGAAAAAAAAAAGAAAAGAGGGTAATCATGAAGCATGAAAAAAGAGGTGTAGTCTTAGATTAGCCTGTCAAGTGGCCATCAAGCCCAACCAATACACTTACGTATTCTATAAAAGACTGTTACTGCTTGAAGACAAAACCTAAATGATGTATCACACCTCCAATAATGGCCCATTAGATCAAACAAAGTCCATATAAACTGCAACAATACAACCTTAGATCAACCAAAGTCCATGTAAACTGTTGTGTGGAGGCGCTGAGAGCACCAGTGTGGGACCCTAGAAGAGGAGGTTCTGGGGAGCTCTGTGCATAGAGCAGGTAAGTATAACATGTTTATTATTTTAACCACCTCCCGCCCGCCATGTAGTAATATGACGAATGCAAGGCGGTTCTCTCGTTCTGGGAGGACGTCATATGACGTCCTCCCATTCTCACCACGCATGCGCAGCTCAGGGAGTGCGCAGCGCGGCGATCGGCGGTGCGCTGTGTCCTTCAGACACAGCGGATCATCGATCATGGAAAGAGCTGAAGATGTCGGCTCGGTCATGTGATCAGCTGTGTCCAATCACAGCTGATCACATGTAAACAGGGAAATGCCGGTTATCAGCATTTCTCTCCTCTCGAGCTGTCACGCTGACAGATCGAGAAGAGAGGAGAGCTTTCCGCGGAGGGGACATGTACACTGATCATCAGGGCACTGATGACCAGTGTGCCCTGATGATCAGTGTAGCACCAGCAGTGCCACCTGTCAGTTTCCATCAGTGCCTTGTGTCAGTGCCTCGTGCCAGTGCCCATCAATGCCACATATCAGTGCCTACCAGTTCACATCAGTGCCACCTATCAGTGCCATCTATCAGTGCTGCCTTTCAGTGCCCATCAGTGATGCCTGTCAATACCTATCAGTGCCACCTACCAGTGCATCCTCATCAGTGCCACCTATCAGTGTCCATCAGTGCAGCCTATCAGTGCCCATCACTGCAGCCTCATTAGCACACATCAGTGAAGGAGAAAAATCACTTATTTACAAAATTTTATAACAAAAACTAAAAAAAAACTTTTTTTTTTTTCACAATTTTCAATGGTTTTTGGTCTGTTTAAGAAAAAATAAAAAACCCAGAGGTGATTAAATACCACCAAAATAAAGTTTTATCTGTCACAAAAAATGATAAAAATTTCATATGGGTATAGTGTTGCATGACTGCACTAAGAATGTTCTACTTTTTTTTTTTTTTAGCGCACACCACATCAGTTCAAACTATCAGGGTTTCCCTCAATTTCAATGCCAGTGACAGAAGTCACCTGGACAAATAAAAAGAGTGAATCTCCCCAGCAGTGACACAGACTACAACCTGTCGTACCTGACAGGGTTGCCAAACTTTCCAAATTCTATCCAAACATTTTATTTATTTATATTTTTAATTCTGACATTAGACACTTTAAGCTTTCAGCACTAAGGTAAATGTCAACATGTAGCTGTGCATGTTATGCCGATACATGAATATAATTGGTTCCGTCTTTGTTCGTGACATGCAGGAATATGTCAAAATACTCATTTACATCTCACAAATCCTGGTGTTAATTGTAGTGATGAGTGTTTGCTGACAGGTATAGGAGGAACCATAATGACACACACATTTCAATAGACTTTTGAGAAACATGAGTACTCTTTCATCATAGAAATGACTCAGGATTTACACACAACTGTTCTGACTTTTCTCTGAGTACATTGTGGAACTTTTCTGAATGTGCAACTCAAGAGCACAGTTCAAAAGATAAAAAGCAGAGGTCATATGAGTTTAAAATATAACTTTTTTTAAAAGAGTAATTTCATTTATTTTAATTTTTTTTTACCCCCTTACCTCTCTAGGCGAGTTCTGCACAAAACAAAAGTGAATGAGTGAAGGTGTGTTGAGGCTGCTGTTGTGTACAGAGCCATTCAAGACTGAGCTCTCGCTTTATAAAGCTCGCGTAAACAGCTTAATTGAAATAAATGTTAGCTGTTACTATGAAAAACGATTTGGGTTGGTATATACAGACAGACATGTAATATGGCACATTGGTGTCAAGTCACATAACATGCAGTACTTTCATTTCTGTGTTATGCTTATTTAAATACAAGGTTGTGGAATTCCCTTTCCTTGGTTTCGGGAAATGTGCCTGGGCAAGTGGGAAAATGTCACCACACTGTAAGCAGCTTCCTGAGTCTCTTTGCTGTCTCATGCAGTCTGCTGCTCCTCCCCAAATCCTCAGATTATTATGCCGCTCTACAAAAACATCATCATTTTATACTTTGCTGCACTTGCACATGCTGCTGTCTTGTCAGTCCAACCCTTTAGTTCATTCAAAGAATATATGGAGATTACAGCGTGTGTCATAACAATGTCCTGAAGAGTGATGTTTTCCAACACTGGTA